>NC_060119.1:583874841-584212341 GCF_021461395.2 Schistocerca americana | reverse complement strand
AGCCGAGTCCCTGGTCAGATAATACGTAATGTTCAGTCCTTCAAGATAGTGATCTCTGTGATAAATGTGTTGTTCACTTTTGGCTTAAACGCAAAGTTTCAAAACACATTCCCGAAAGTGGCTGTGAGAAAAACAGTTCGGGAGCGTAGCGTCATTTCCTGCCCGTGCGGAAACTTACTAGTGAGGCGTTGGCTGCTTCTCCAGCAGGGAGAAGGATATTATTAACATTGTTTTCGATTGGTCCGGAGGTTGAGCTGACGAGCTAGAGGGAAGAAGTGTTGCTAAGGGAGCCTTGTGATTAGCACAAAACGATGTGCGGGCGATTGCGTTGTTGGATTTTCGAACTTACCGAGTTTTCATGGAAAGATGGTGAGTGGTAGACGTATGATTCGAACTCCACTGAACATTTGTTGTTTGTCCTGTTTTACGGCTAATAAACAAAAAGGTAAACCTGCGTTGGTATTCATTAATTCCTCATGACTAATAGAGTGCTATAATCACTGGTCTACCTTTTTGTTGATTTTTCTCGGCATTCAATTTTTATTTAAGATTCTGATAAACGTGATAACGTCCAATGCAGGCTAGCAACAGCGACAACTATCAGAGGACAGATTTAATTTAGCATGTGATGACAAGGTAGACAAGTCGAAGCTTGCGAGTTAAAGGTATTTCTGTCAGGGCTTAAACTTCTGTCATCTATAGACAAAGCTCAAGACTAATGTGGATTGCAAGTGTCAGAGAGATATCAAAGCAACTGAACAGGAGGACTCAAAGGTATACGTAAAATATCCCCATAATGTCTGTTACGAAAGTCTCAAGAAGCGGCTTTAAAAGATGACTCTAGGAATAGACTACAATCCCATACATATCGCCACATAGGGATCGCGAGGATTAGGTTACATTAATTACTGCAGGCACAGAGAGGCATTCCAACAATCATTCTTCCCACGCTCCACACGTGAATGGAACGGGAAGACACCCTAATGACGAATACAATGGGATATACCCTCAGCCATGCACATTACGGTGATTGGCAGAGCGTAGCTCTGTAATGTGCCTGAGTCATAGTATACATCCTTGTTCCTACAAAAGTAGAAGATCGTATTTATATGCTTAACTGGAAATATAACTTCTTTGGATGTTTGGGAGATCTGTCATGATGCCGGGGTGTTAGCTGTTTTCTCTAGCTGCAACTATTGAAGCTCAGTGTATCTCCGCAAGTACTTCTTTTCGCGATCTTTTCAGTAACGTTTCGGTGTTTATTCCACTTCTCGGCCATGTTTTGCTAGTTTTTTAATGTGTGTGATATCTTATGGGACTTAACTGCTAAGCCAGCCGGTGTGGCTGAGTGATTCTAGGCGCTACAGTCTGGAACCCCGCGACCGCTACGGTCGCAGGTACGAATCCTGCTTCGGGCATGGATGTTTGTGATGTCCTTAGGTTGGTTACGTTTAAGTAGTTCTAAGTTCTAGGGGACTTATGACCACAGATGTTAAGTCCCATAGTGCTCAGAGCCATTTAGCTGCTAAGGTCATCAGTCCCTAAGCTTACACACTACTTAACCTAAATTATCCTAAGGACAAACACGTACACCCATGCCCCAGGGAGCACTCGAACCTCTGCCGGGACCAGCCGCACAGTCCGTGACTGCAGCGCCTCACAACGCTCTGCTAATCCCGCGCGGCTTGCTAGTTTTAATGCAAATAATTAGAATCAGCATTTATATCCATTACTTTTTAGATCCACTGCAATTCATTTTCAAACAGTCATCCTAAATTTTAAAAAGAGGTTGCAGTTGTCGTAAATGTACAAACACTTGCTAATTACATACGGTGGGAACATCTTTACACTGGGACCATATTTTCCGTGGGCTTAAACGTGGTTGCAGACAGAACGTTTCTTCCCGATGGTGATTAATATTAATACCCATCCAACTGTAGCTGCTCGGCAGATCAATGTCTGTCTGTAGATATTTAGCATCACAACCGTATTTTATTTGCTCGTCGCTCAGCTCCCAAAAGACTTCCAGAAAAAAGAACATAAATGCCACTGCATACGACTAAGGCACTTTTCCAACGCTCTGCTCTGTGCCGTGTGCCCGCGTTTAATTTCGAGTAATTACCTCAGATTTGGAATCCCTCTGGCTGGAAGAGGACATGGAGAGTTACTGTCACCGGTAGAGGGCAGGTCGGAGGAGAAGGTAGTTAAGGGCTGAGGAGACCAGGAGAAAAGGAGAGTGTGACTCAGTAGGCGAGGAGCGCAAGTGAGGCGGCGTGTTTTGTGGCCGAGCGTCTGCCATGGCCCAGTCGCAGGGATGGCGCCTTTGCTCACTGTGGGTTTGGCGGGGTCGAGTGTTGGTCACAGTCGTCAACATTGCTCGGTAAAATCTACTTCGGCAGTACGCACAGCATTCAGTGTGTCCTCTGCTATTGAAGTTGCGAGCTGTTTGTGTCCATTGTGGTGCGGGGTTGGAGCTCTATCTGAATAATGACGGTATTAATCTCCTACACTACCCTCCAACGCTAAACTGTGATCTCTTGATGTCTCAGAATGTATACTATCAGCCGATCACTTTTTTCAGTAACGTTGTACCACAAATTTCTTGTCCCCACAGTCCTGTTCAGTACTTCATCAGGTTTTGGCAGGACGCACAGCATTCGGCGTGTTTTCTGGTATTGAAGTTGCAAGCAGTTTGTCGATTGTGGTTCCGGGTTGGCGGCCGGTGTGACCTTTGCAAGTACTGGACGCGGTGGCGTCTGCTGGATGATATCAGTGGGTTTCCGGCTGCGAGTAATCTTCGTTACAGCCTTCTCTTGGCGCTTTCTAAGCAAGCGTTTGTCAATGGGCGTTGGATTTTACGACAAATCATGGTGAGCATCCGATTAGTGTGCACTTCACTTGGTGTCGCGTGGTGGCTATTTCGACTCCGTTTCCTGGTTGCCCATTGTTACGTATATGAATGTGTTATTTATGAAGGTTTCACCTGGTACTCTGTCAATGTGTGTGGGCTTTTGGCTGTCACTATTCCATATTGATTTTAGAATCTAAGGGTATAGAATGCAGATGTAATTCTTCTGATTCACTAATTGTACTTTATGGTCACTGAAAATTGTTGAATCTGGCTACCTTATTTCTGATGCATGTCTATAGTTAGCTGTTGGTTAGTATCACGAGCTTGAGCGTTTTACTAAATTGTTTGCATCTAGCTAAAAGAAACACTGAAATATTTTATGCCTCAGTAGTAAAGTCAAAATATCCTGCATAACTTTCCTACTTTTCTGGATTTGTAGTATGTTAATTTTTATTAAATAATTAACGAGGTGTCTCTGTGCTACAGGATAGGTGATTTTACCTCTTATTAACTGTGATCTAGTTAAAGATGCTTGTGTACCAAGACTGAAATTTTTAATGAAATTTATAGTACTGTGTTAGCGTCAACCGCCGTCCTATGTTAGTAGAGAAGGAGGAATTATTGCTATTGGCGTTGCCTCTGCCACAGCCTCTATCCTCATTAATTTGAACCACAGTTTTCAGTCATTTTGGCTTCTTCGAAGGCAATGGCGTTTTGATAATTACTGGCAATACCCGATAGCTGATATTCTGACATATTCATTTGATCATGTTTTGCTGTTTGTAATGTAAATGTATTTTTAAAATGGTTCAAATGCCTCTGAGCACCATGGGACTTAACATCTGAGGTCATGAGTTCCCTAGACTTAGAACTACTTAAACCTAACTAACCTAAGGACATCACACACATCCATGCAGGAGGCAGGATTCGAACCTGCGACCGTAGCAGCAACGTGGTTCCCGACAGAAGCGCCTAGAACCGCTCGGCCACAACGGCCTGCCACTGTATTTTTAATTCATTCCATTTTCTGAAAGGAAATTATTTTATAATGTTACCGTTTTGAGGTGTTGGCTATCAGATGTGTTATCGAAATTTCGTCTTTTCAGTTCTGGAGGAAATTTGTCAGTTGTTATTCTTGGATTTTTGCTGTTTAAAAATAAATACGTTTGTGTTCAGAACCGTTAATAAATTCATTATGGCTCAGTACCTTTCTACTCAACACCAGCACCCTACAACATTTCATACTCAAACATTAATCGGATCACGAAATAACTTTATTCCACAACTGCGTCGCGACTCTCAGGGAAATACTACAAAAGTGTGGGCATCCTTAACATGGTCTCTGTATAACCGACTGTTGGCTATTAACGACATATGTTGCTTATTCTTTCAACAGGTAAATGTTCTATCATTTGACTTGGTATCGCATACCAAACATCGACACCCAGCCAAGCTGTATAAGGAAGAATAAAAAATACAATGTTAATGGTACCAAACAGAACAAATCCGACTATGTATATACTGCTCTCACATAGAAGGCATAGCTTTTCAGGAACGAAAATCTGAATGTAACGTACTGGACTCATGAAAGAAGTTCAGTTCTAATCGCAACATGAGACTCTGCGCAATACGTGTTAAGAATTGCTAACGGTCGAGTAGCCTACGTCGTGAGCGGATATATGTACGTGAAATAGACTTCGTACGTTCCGGGTTCTATATCTATTAACTGTAGGCCTTGGAAACGGATGAGTAATAGTGCCACGTCTGGCTAAACTTAGATGCTATTCACACATTTTTTCTGCATATGTTTTACTGTGGAGAAAGGTGTCTTCACCAACAGAGGAGAAGCGTGGCCTTTTTCTGTAGGGTAGGTTGAGATTTACGAATTTTGACAAAAGAATGAAAATCTTAGAACTAAAACTTGTAAAATAGATACATTGAAAAAGTAAGTTAATTACATACTTCTACCCGGATTGAAACTACTGCAGAAACTGTTATAAATGCGTAAAAACATGAAACAGCTATACATTATTAAAAATATAGAGCATGGTAACTCAGCGTTACATCTTTATATAAATTATTTCTATCCTCCTGTCCTTCTTCTAAGCGTAGACATCCATAACATAACATACAAACTCCTGCCATTTGGCTGAAGTTTTCACATTTTCTTTCTCTCTAGCCAAAATCGCCAAGAGTGACAGTTTGTCATTTGATATTGTGTTGCGAAGGTAGGTTTTAACGCTTTTTGATGTACCTGTGCTTCTTTCGCAAGACGCGGTGGTTGCCGGAATTGCAAAAACCAGTAACAGTAATTTCCCATACATTCAGAGAACACGTTTTTCAATCCATTGTTTATAATGGATTTAAGAAGATCCTGAGGCTATAGACTTTTGTCCTCTCAGCTGTAAATAAAAGTAAGTTATTCTGTCAAAGAAAGGACACATTTAAAGTACTTTTTCAACTTCACGTATCGGAAAATTGCTTGGCCTACTATAACCCGATAACTTTTTGTCATTCATAGATTCTGTAAAATCTGTTTCACTCATTTCCTGGAGTCTATTTGCATGTCTACTACTGCTGTGTCTATTATTTCGAATGCTAGCATTCTCAATCTCCGAATATTTGCTTCTGCTTGGTTAAGAGTAATTTCAGATACTCCCGCTGAATTTCTAAGGCTCTTACCTTAATGCAGTTTTCAAATTCGAACTTCAACGTCGTACTTTGCACGATGTCAAACAAGATATTTATATGCTGGAAAATGATTTCTCTTGTATTGTTCTCCTTCTGCCAAGAAATCCGAAAGTTCTACATTATTTCCTATACTTACTGACACCTCAGACGAGTCATGACCTCGGAGAGGTAACTCTTTCCCTTCTAAGAAACAGATAGTGGACATAAGTCTCTTCATAATATTTCCGTTTCGATCAACCTTCTGTCAAAGCCTCCAGGCGTTTTGCTTCTGAAAGAGCATGGTCAGTTCTTACTGTACCTAGCTGAGTTTTCAGCTGCTGTGATATGTGAAATGAAACATTCATGCTTTGTAGCTTTCGAGAGGAAATTTTGAATACTCTCTTCGCCTAATTCCGTTCAAAACCGTCATTACTTATTCCAAATAGTACAGAGTGAAAACAAAAAGTGAAAACTAAAAGTTTGGTCCTTACAACGCTGCCACTAAGCCACGATTTTGAATACTACTATTGTGTTTGAAACGTCTTATAAATTTTCCATCAGATTTTTATTAGGCAGACCCGGCGTCGCCTTTCGTTCTTTCACCAGTAGGTTATCCTCCAAAGGAACACGAGAGAAGAAGTCAGGGTTTTCTAATACAAAATTCAGTGGGCCTTGTGATGAAGTAAAAGCGTCCCTGGTAGTTTGAGGTATTCAGCAGCAGTATTCGTTGAAAGATAATGATTTACGTATTAGACAATTTCCCATCGACAACACAATGACAACACAAATTGTCGTTGACATCTCACTCGTGACAGGGCAGACCGAAATACAGTTCGCCAATCAGTTACTCACTACCACTACTTACTACAATTCAGCTACAGGATTCATGTTCCAGGGTTCATCATAAAAACGCCTATTGCTGATATGAAAACCTACATAACCGCTACTGTACCACCAACGTTTGAAATAATTTTTTATATTATGAACTATGAAACTATATAAACTATTTCCTTTTATTTTGCAGCTACATGCATTCACATTTATTTTGTATGAACTATGAATCTCTTCTTGTTCCCGTGTTTTAAGTTGTTGTTATTGTGGTCTTCAGTCCTGCAACTGGTTTGATGCATCTCTCCATGCTACTCTATCCTAGCTTCTTCATCTCCCAGTACCTACTGCAACCTACATCCTTCTGAATCCACTTAGTGTACTCATCTCTTGTTCTACCTCTACGATTTTTACCCTCCACGCTGCCCTCCAATACTAAATTGGTGATCCCTTGATGCCTCAGAACATGTCCTACTAACCGAGACCTTCTTCTTGTCCAGTTGTGCCACAAACTTCTCTTCTCCCCAATCCTATTCAATTCCACTTCATTAGCTATATGATCTACCCATCTAATCTTCAGCAGTCTTCTGTAGCACCACATTTCAAGATCTCCTATTCCATACAAATACTTTCAGAAACGACTTCCTGACACTTAAATCTATAATCAATGTTAACAAATTTCTCTTCTTCAGAAACGCTTTCCTTGCCATTGCTAGTCTACATTTTATATCCTCTCTACTTCGACCATCATCAGATATTTTGCTTACCAAGTAGCAAAACTCCTTTACTACTTTAAGTGTCTCATTTCCTAATCTAATTCCCTCAGCATCACCAGACTTATTTCGACTACATTCAATTATCCTCGTTTTGCTTTTGTTGATGTTCATCTTATATCCTCCTTTCAAGACGCTATCGATTCCGTTCAACTGCTCTTCTAAGTCCTTTGCTGTCTCTGACAGAATTACAATGTCATCGGCGAACCACAAAAGTTACATTTCTTCTCCATGGATTTTAATACCTACTCCGAATTTTTCTTTTGTTACCTTCACTGCTTGCTCAATATACAGATTGAATAACATCGGGGAGAGGCTACACCGCTTCCCACTCCCTTCCCAATCACTGCTTCCCTTTCATGTCCCTCGACTCTTATAACTGCCATCTGGTTTCTGTACAAATTGTAAATAGCCTTTCGCTACCTGTATTTTACCCCTGCCACCTTCGAAATTTGAAAGAGAGTATTCCAGTCAACATTGCCAAAAGCTTTCTCTAAGTCCACAAATGCTAGAAATGTAGGTTTGCCTTTCCTTAATCTATTTTCTAAGATAAGTCGTAGGATCAGTATTGCCTCACGTGTTCCAATATTTCTACGGAATCCAAACTGATCATCCCCGAGGTCGGCTTCTACCAGTGTTTCCATTCGTCTGTGAAGAATTTCCGTTAGTATTTTGCATCCGTGACTTATTAAACATTGTTCGGTAATTTTCACATCTGTCAGCACCTGCTTTCTTTGGGATTGGAATTATTATATTCTTCTTGAAGCCTGAGGGTATTTCGCCCGTCTCATACATCTTGCTCACCAGATGGCTCTCCCTAGGCCGTCAGATATTCTAATGGAATGAAGTCTACTCCCGGGGCCTTGTTTCGACTCTGTTTTCAGTGCTCTGTCAAACACTTCACCCAGTATCATATCTCCCATTTCATCTTCATCTACATCCTCTTCCATTTCCACAATACTGTCCTCAAGTACATCGCCCCGGTATTGACCCTCTATATACTCCTTCCACCTTTCTGCTTTCCCTTCTTTGCTGAGAACTGGGTTTCCATCTGAGCTCTTGATATTCATACAAGTGGTTCTCTTTTCTCCAAAGGTCTCTTTAATTTTCCTGTAGGCAGTATCTATCTTACCCCTAGTGAAATAAGCCTCTACATCCTTATATTTGTCCTCTAGCCATCCCTGCTTAGCCATTTTGCACTTCCTGTCGATCTCATTTTTGAGACGTTTGTATTCTTTTTGGCCTGCTTCGTTTACTGCATTTTTATATTTTCTCCTCTCATCAATTAAATTCAATATCTCTTCTGTTACCCAATGATTTCTACTAGCCCTCGTCTTTTTACCTACTTGATCCTCTGCTGCCTTCACTAATTTATCTCTCAAAGCCACCCATTTTTCTTCTGCTGTATTTCTTTCCCTTATTCCTATCAATTGTTCCCATACACTCTCCCAGAAACTCTGTACAACCTCTGGTTTAGTCAGTTTATCCAGGTCCCATCTCCTTAAATTCCCATCTTTTTGCAGTTTCTTCAGTTTTAATCTACAGTTCATAAGCAATAGATTGTCGTCAGAGTCCACATCTGCCCCTGGAAATGTCTCACAATTTAAAACGTGGTTCCTAAATCTCTGTCTTACCATTATATAATCTATCTGAAACCTGTCAGTATCTCCAGGTTTCTTCCATGTATACAACCTTTTCATAATGTACTTGAACCAATTGTTAGCTATGATTAAGTTATGATCTGTGCAAAATTTTACCAGGCTCGTTCATCTTTCATTTCTTCTCCCCAATCCATATTCACCTAGTACATTTCCTTCTCTCCCTTTTCCTACTACCGAATTCCAGTCATCCATGACTATGAAATATTCGTCTCCCTTCACTACCTTAATTATTTCTTTTATCTAATCACACATTTCATCAATTTCTTCAACATCTGCAGAGCTAGTTGGCATATAAACTTGTACTACTGTAGTAGGCATGGGCGTCGTGTCTATCTTGGCCACAATAATGCGTTCACTATGCTGTTTGTAGTAGCTTACCGCACTCCTATTTATTTTATTCATTATTAAACCGACTCCTGCATTACCTCTATTTGATTTTCTATTTATAACCCTGTATGCGCCTGACCAAAACTCTTGTTCCTCCTGCCACCGAACTTCACTAATTCCTACTATACCTAACTTTAACCTATCCATTTCCCTTTTTAAATTTTCTAACCTGCCTGCTCAATTAAGGGATCTGACATTCCACGCCAGTTTTCTTTCTCCTGATAAAGACATCCTCCTGAATAGTCCCCGCCCGGAGATCCGAATGGGGGACTATTTCACCTCCGGAATATTTTACCCAAGAGGACGCCATCATCATTTAACCATACGGTAAAGCTGCATGCCCTCGGGAAGAATTACGGCTGTAGCTTCCCCGTTCGCAGTACCAGCACAGCAAGGCCGTTTTCGTTAGTGTTGCAAGGCCAAATCAGTCCATCATCCAGACCGTTGCCCCTGCAACTACCGAATAGCCTGCTGCCCCTCTTCAGGAACCACACGTTTGTCTGGCCTCTCAACAGATACCCCTCCATTGTGGTTGCACGTACGGTATGGCTATCTGTATCGCTGAGGCACGCAAGCCTTCCCACCTACGGCAAGGTCCATGGTTCTTGGGGGGAGGGTGTTTTAAGTAAACTTATAAATTAAGAGTTAATGGTTTCTAAGTCTGCTCAGCTTTAGTAGCGCTATCTGTTAGGCAACAGCTGAATTACTTGTCATCCCACTTTGGCACGTAATCGCCTGTTGGCGAGAAGTAGAAACAAATCAAACTGCAGCTTTTAAAAGCGGTATACATGCTCTGGAAACCCTAGTTCGCCACGTGAAAGGATCGGGCTTCCTACGCATACTCATAAAGAACACGGAATTCCGAGCTGGAATTGGTTGCAAAGCTAGAGGAGTGATGCACTATACTGGCGGGTACAAGTATGATGTTCAAACACAAAATATTAGAAAAAGTTTATGACGGTACGTGATTAGGTCGGATTAAATTCATTTCGAACGAATTATTTTGCAGTTTTTGGTAGGCTCAGACTCGGAGCCTTAATGGATGCTTCGCCACTGGTTATCACAACTCCAGCAAAGAACTAACCGTAGTGACAGAAAGTGAAAATCCTTGTCTTGTATATCATGCTGGTCCACTGGTAGCTATAATGCTGATCCAACATCAGTCTCATGTAAAACAGTAACACTGTACTATATGGTGGGTTATAACACATGTACGAAATGAAAATGTTTCTTAACATATATCTTTGTTTAGCGGAAATTGAATAATGTTTGTATAACCGCACCGTCGACGAAAATACAAACTACGGAAAGGGGCATGTGTTCTCTGTAATGGAAGAGTTTTCTGTAATCTCAGTATTTTACGATAATATTTAACGACAAAGAGGAGAATTATTGTATAGTATAATCCAACATAATAATTTCAGTTTGACTCAATACTGTATATATAATGTTTTCATCATCACGGAACACTGAATCTTAGATCGTGTAATATAATTGTAGTTAAACGATCACTGTATCAGCATCTGCATCAATAATATATCCTCATACGTTTAATTTACTGACGAATGTGGAACTGAGCTGTAATGTCCTCAACAACGCTAAAAGGCTTGAGACATTTTATTAAAGACGAAACTGAGATCGCTTAATCAGATTAACCAACTTCCCTATTACACTATGAACTACACAATCACTCTCATACCGGAACGTTGATCCAGCATTTTGGAGTATGATACGATCTAGAACTCATACCACTTGTACACCAGCCACAACTTTTATAACTGTACATGAATATAACTCCAGATACTGAATATCACCCACTAGTATTGCAATCCGACTTCCAACTAATGTTTCGCAGACGGAGGAGGTCAAGCAAGTAACGATAGGGGCGGATGCATACTCGGAATAACAAAACTGACACTTTGTGAAGAGTCGATGATTTAAAGTTACCAGAAATGTTTGGAAAATCACGGTTTGCAAAAAGCTGTGGTGTCTGTAAAACAAACAGTTTTGATCAGAAACAGACCATCCTCTGGTACGATGTGCCGTATTAATTAGCCGCATGACAGATCAAATCAAAATTTACATCAGTTGTAGTAATGGAGCATATACAACATACAAGGATCTACTGTGTGATGTATTTCCCCATAGTTATAACTGAATGTACGGCCTGATGCTTGTTAATATACAGGGTGTTGCAGAATGGTACGGGCAAACTTTCAGGAAACATTCCTCACACGCAAAGAAAGAAAATATGTTATATGGACAAGTGTCCGGAAACGCTTACTTTCCATGTTGGAGCTCATTTTGTTACTTATCTTCAAATCAAATTAATCATGGAATGGAAACACACAGCAACAGAACGTACCAGCGTGACTTGAAACACTTTGTTACAGGAAATGTTCAAAATGTCCTCCGTTAGCGAGGATACATGCATCCACCCTCCGTCGCATGGAATCCCTGATGCGCTGATGCAGCCCTGGAGAATGGCGTATTGTATCACAGCCGTCCACAATACGAGCATGAAGAGTCTCTACATTTGGAACCGGTGTTGCGTAGACAAGACCTTTCAAATGCCCCCATAAATGAAAGTCAAGAGGGTTGAAGTCAGGAGAGCGTGGAGGCCATGGAATTGGTCCGCCTCTACCAATCCATCGGTCACCGAATCCGTTGTTGAGAAGCGTACGAACACTTCGACTGAAATGTGCAAGACCTCCATCGTGCATGAACCACATGTTGTGTCGTACTTGTAAAGGCACATGTTCTAGCAGCACAGGTAGAGTATCCCGTATGAAATCATGATAAGGTGCTCCATTGAGCGTAGGTGGACGACGAAACTAAAATGAGCTCTAACATGGAAATTAAGCGTTTCCGGACACATGTCCACATAACATCTTTTCTTTATTTTTGAGTGAGGAATGTTTCCTAAAAGTTTGGCCGTACCTTTTTGTAACACCCTGTATATGATTTGTCATGCATCTGATTATGATGCCATATTGTACCTAACGATGGTCCGTTTCTGACTAAAACTGGTTGTTTGTTAAAGTGACAGTACAAGTATGTGGAAACCATGATTTTCCTGAAATTAAATGACCGACTATTTCAACCTGCACTTTGACTGCAAACCTCACACAGTACTGCCTCAGCGTTTAGTGCTAGCATCTGTTCCCAAGACTACCAAAGGCTACAAGTCACTTTGGTTCAGAACAGTGTCCCCCTAATCAGCAACACACACTTAAATAATATGCCATCACCCATTAAAAGTTTAATAATAAGATTCAGTTTCAGGAGAGTCTAAAGAATTTATTAGTGGCCAACTCCTTGTATTATACTGATAGATTATTTAGCAGATATGACCGATGCGCGTATTTTGTTAATAATATCTCATAATGTGAATACTGCATACAGTCGGACTTCTGTACAATTTTATGTGGTAATGTAATCATTGCATTTAAGTGCTGTAAAATTCTTATAATTTGTTTATTAAATTAATGATGCTTGTCTACAATAGCCTAAGAATTATCATAAGCACGTAAGTGTACTGATCATTTAATATTTGGTGACAAGTTTTATATTTTTTAAGCGTAAATATGCTTCAGGCTCTCTTTTGACCGATTCCACACCCACAAGGGCAATATCGTTAGGGATCGGTGGAAGGCACATAGCGTATCCGTTCTTATTTTGTAAATATTTATTCTGTATTCCCGTTTTATGACAAGTTCCACATCCCAGAGGATTTCCTAGCTACAGACCAGGTGGAACGTAAAGTACATCTAATCTAACCTAATTCTGGATCTGAACCTCAGTCTCCTGCTCATAGGCAGGTGCTCTAACCACTAAACCACCCTTGTAAACTGACTTAAGACAACTGCACCGACTATCCAAGCATACCTCTATCCTCAACAATAATTTCCTTTAGGGAGAACTGAATGGGTTGAAGTGTCAGTGAGAAGTTGGACTGAGGAGAGAGGCATACTATGGAAGTTCGTGCAGTTGTGCAAAACCTCTGAGCCATGGTGGAGTAGTGGTTAGAGTCTCAGCGTAGGTAGCAACAGACCCTGGCTCGAATCTCGGCCGTGGTACAAATTTTAATTCGTCATTTCTATCTGCACATATACAATTCAGCAACGTGAATACAGATAGAATGTTCGCTGCTTCCGGTGAGCTCATAATGTTGGTTGCTGTTCAGATGCGGCTATTTCAAACACACAGCGCAAGGTAGAATCAATTATATCGCTATAATGCAGGTTTACTGCGACAATACCGATTAAGTAATTCGTTAAATACATTTATTTCACGACACACATTCTCAGCAAAGTTACAGCGTTGCACCAGTGATTTTTGTATTGAATAGTGCTTAAGTAATTAAAAATACTTTGGATTTTGAATTTAATTACAGTTTTCATATATAAAAACTCACGTTTTAATGAAATATTACCATGTTAACAGTTTCTAGGTGAGGGTGGGGACTTGTTTTGGACAACAATATCCCACTGAAACAAAATATGAACTGGTGGCCCCCTCCATATATAAATTTCTTACTTTGCGCCGAACAGGGCCCGTGAATCGAGAAATGAAACTTCTCTCACCTGAGTACTGGAAGATTTTGGCATTCTTGTACACACTCTTTCAAGAAATCAGTATTACGCAGCAAATCTGTCGATTATTTCTAACTTTTAGGGTATAAAGTGCTGTACCGATAGTGGCGCCACACCTGCCCTCCATCCTATGACAGTAGAAAGCTGGTAGTTGACTAATTTTCACCTGTCTTCGAGCGCCAGAGCTACCACGTCTCTTGTGATTCCTATTTCTGGGCAGAGGGCTGTTAGTGAGACATGTTTGACAACACTGGAATGCGTCACCTAACAGTTGTGTCGTCTTATGACGGTGCACTGTTGATGCACAGCTCACCAACTCAGCATTGACTGCTACGCGGTTTTCGTCCTATAAATGCAGAAAACGAATCATCTCACTACACTCCTATTTGTCAATCCTTTGTGCCATTATCGTTTGGCTCAAACGTTCGGCAGCGGTGTGGTGGTCCTGGAATTTTAATTTGTACCCGGACTGCGGACTGGGGCCCGCAAACAAATAAAAGATTAATTATGCAACTTTATTTTTTCGAGGTTGTAATTAAAACAATTTGTCTACCACTTCCATTTAAATTCAGAAATATTTATAGCCACAGGCAATATTGGTGATCAAACAGTGACCCAGCGACCAGCGAGATTATAGACCATGATGCTGAAATGACACGTCGCTGGTAAGTGTTCACATTTTATCTTTCACTAAGGTTTGTGCAGACTTATATTATTTATTACAACAAAAATTTGGTGCCTATAAAGGAAACTTTTTCCCACCTTAACGAGAAGCCGCAGTGAGACTTTGGCAACACTGTATTTATATGAATTTTCCAAATAACCTATGATTTGCACTATAGGTATCTAGTTTGTTTTCAGAATTATTTGTATTCGAGTAAATTGTGTTAGTGATCTTCGCAATGATAGGCTACTGGAGCAATGAAGCAGCGTAATATTTAGCATCATAGCAAGGAAAAGAATTCCAAAAACATTTTGACTCTTGAAGGAAGCATACAGAGACGGTTCAGAGTTACATATGTTTCTCCCAATTCAAAACTAGACGTCAATCAGTTAGTCAATCAATTGAGAATGGACCGCGACCTTAGGGAATGTCGACCTTAACTGTTGGTGATCACATCGAAAAAACTCACTGATACGGAGAGCGCACAAAGTTGCAATCTTACAGAACTTGCAAAAGATATCGGCATGTACGTTGGATAGTACCTTGAAGTTTTAAATGAAAAACTTACTATCCATCGAGATGCAGAGATGTCTGTTTCTCATTTTTTATCTACGAGCAGAAGGGAAATCTTGTGATGTTGGTAAGGAGCTGCTCCCACATGTTCATGATAACGAAACGTTAACGTGAACGTTCTCAGGGAAGCCACAGAAAACTGGCCGCGGTGGCCGTGCGGTTCTAGGCGCTCCAGTCCGGAGCCGCGCTGTTGCTACGGTCGCAGGTTCGAATCCTGCCTCGGGCATGGGTGTATGTGATGTCCTTAAGTTAGTTAGGTTTAAGTAGTTCTAAGTTCTAGGGAACTGATGACCACAGCAGTTGAGTCCCATAGTACTCAGAGCCATTTGAACCAATGATTTCGAAAGTAAGACGTTGTCAACCGACCTGAGTAAAACTGTAAATTTCGAATTGTAGTTCGTAGGTCAAATGATCAACTGTCATCTCGATGCAAAGCATTTTGTAAAGGGCGTGTGAGGAAATTCAAGAAAAGGGTTGCTAGTGTGGTGGAATGGTTCATGGTTCCTACACTACTACTACTACACTTTTGACAATTCAGCTTTGTCAGTGTGACGAAAGAGACAGTTATATAAGTCATTTTGGGAGTGCTCAGTGAAAATGCTACACCGCGATAGTTATTGTATACAGTGTGTTTACAGTACGATTTAGTCGATAACGTATGAAGCTCCACGAGTCTGTTCGCACACATTGCTTCTGTATCGCAACGCCAGAAAACAGTATCAGCATGCGACAAGACGTGCGCGGGATAAATGGTAGTTGAAAGGGCTGACAGCTGGCTCAGATATTACTGGCGGAAAATCACCGTACACACCAACAACCATCAAATACCTTTGATTATCCTTCCACAGTGGATTACGCTGGATTACACAACTGCAGGAAAATCAGATCCCAGGTTGAGATTCATTGGAAGATCTTAAGGAAATTCATACGTGAAAGAAGTGGTTCTCAAAGCACTATTGATTCCCAAATTTGATTACTGCTCATTGGCGTCGAAGCTCACCACGTCGAATTAATGCATGGAATTCAGTAGATCAAACTATGATCGACAAGTTTCTTGACGGCACTGTTTAAGAAAAGCGACAGCGTTACAGAGATGATCAACAAATCCAGTGACAGAAACCACACGAGAGGTGTAGTGTATCGCGTAGAGCAGTGGTCATCAAACTACGGTCCGCAAACCGCATGCGGCCCGATTGTAGTATTCGTGCTGCCGACGGTTTTCAGCTGAATGTTATTGTAACACTAGCGAGTAGCCACCCGTACCGACTTCGCATGGCTAGCACAAAGTGTCCACTTGTCTCCCGCAGCGGTAATTTGGTTTGCATGGCACTGTGTACAGCTGTGATTAACCCTTTACCTATCATCGGGGCACAGGTGCCCATCCATGATGTTTAATATCTTCTCTACTAGATCATTTTAATGAAATGTTTTTGACTTTCTTAATTTGTCAAGTTAGTCATCATCTTGGATGAAAATTATAAAAATTTACCTACGGCTCTGTGTTTAAGTATTGGTGCTCGTTTCCTCCCATACAGGCTTCGCCGACCCGTGCGGTTAAAAGGAATTTTTCAACAAGCGGACGTCTGTCTGTGCAGTGTCTGTTACGTCATTTGCCGCGCTGTTATTCCTTCAGTGTTCAACAGTCCTCCTTGTTGTAAGCTCATGCCTATTTTGGTGCATTATCTCATAACAGTTGTCTGTTCTACAAACTGAAAACGTTACCGAGAATATCACTATCAAATGAGGAGGTAAGGGAACTTTTGGAGCAGTCTTCTGATTCCTAAAACCCACCTAGTGAATGTGAATCTTCCAGTGACGATGGTAATGAGGTAGACGTCACTGAAACCTAAGAACTGCACGAAGATGCCGATCATGAAGAATCCTTTTACTAAGATGGGGAAGAACAATTTAGTGCAAATTCTGCTGAGTGCAACTTATTGTTTTCGCTTAATGGTAAGTAAGTATGGGCTACAGCTCCTCAAGCTGGAATTCCTGGTAATAGGAGCAAACAGAATGAATAACAAGAAGATGAGGAACACTGATAATGAAGAATCTTGTTTTATGTTTTTCTTCCGTGTACCCCTAATTGCCAGAATGTGAATGTGGACCAACAAGGAAGGTCGAATCGCTTACGACGACTAGGTGGCTATAAATATGCATGAAATGAAAAAGTTTCTTGGTGTCTTGAGCCTGACTGATGTTTACAAGTCTAGAAATGAAGATATCAGTCATATTCGGAGTGTTGAGAATGGCCGAACTCTGTTGAATGAAATTATGTCTCGTAACTGTTTTAATGCTGTTCCGATGGTGTTGCGCTTTGATAGTGCAGCAGCCCGATGTGAACATAGGTCAAGTGACAAACTAGAACCAATTAGATAAGTTTTTGAAATGTGTGAAGTTGCTCTTAGGGATGGCTACATTCCAGGATGGTGCATGACCGCGGATGAACAGTTGGTCACATTTCTAGTTCGCTGCCCATTTTGACGATACGTCTAATCAAAAATTGGTAGCTACTGAACAAATTTCAGGGCAATTTGTGATAGTGCAGAAAGCTACTGCTGGAAGAGGAAAGAGTATTTGGGAAAGGAGGAAGAAACCCATGTTGAATAAACTTGAAAAGTATGGAATAATAACCTGTGATAATTTTTTTACATCTCTCGCTTTAGCTCATGTTGCCAAAAGATCTAACACTAGTCGATACTATGCGAGAAAACAAAGGTGAACTGCCAGTCGATTTTATTACACCTATAGCCCTGAAGTATACTCTGCTTTATTTGGTTTGGAACCAGATGTAATGATAACCCCTTATGTCCTAAGAAGAACATAGTTGTTACCGTCGTCAGATCTCTTCTGACCAACCAATGGTGTCATCATCACAAGTAATGACGCCTGACGTTATAATGACATACAATGCCCCAAAGGGCGCCGTTGACGCAGTGGACCAGAGGGTGCGATGCTGCAGTGTGAATAGAAAAACAAGATGCAGGACGTGGGTGGATTTTCTTCAACATGATCGTTGCAAGTGTAATGAATGCATGCATTATTTGGATTATGCTCACTACCAACAAAAATGAGATGTCGGACTTCCATCATCAATGTGGGAAAACAACTAACAGAAGTCAACGAATTCTTTAGTGTCAAAAGATCCAGGAAGGGAGTAAAGAAAATGAAGAGAAGTGCATATTCTGTAGAGAGTAAAATTACGTGTTGTAAGTTGTGGCAGATTCTTTTTATGTGTTTCTCTAATTTATGTTTGTCTGTTGTCGATGTATTATGCTCGCAGTAAAAAGTCGTAACAACGTGAAAAAATTGTCTGTGCTGTTAAAAGAATTGATGTTTGTTGCGCGCATGAAGAGTCTTGGGAGGGACAGCTGGATATTTTTAGCAACTATTCATACATGAGATTGCAGGTTCTATTGCTGTTGTCCACGTCTCTTCCCGTACACGTCGCATTCAATCTGAAACAATTTTGCTATTTCAGTACTTCCAAAAATACGAATAAAGGTCGTGACGCTCACCTTTGTTCTCATGAAACAATGACGGTTTATTGTGTCTCTTGTACAATTCTCCACATAACATCAAAAGAAGCGACCAGAAAACTCTAGTTACCCTTCGTTACGAGTAAACCACAGAGAGAGTAATATTACGAACCAACGATATAATTATCATTATCTCTCAGATAGCGTCTTTGCCACTCAGCTTTCTCACAGTCGATTCAGTACATTACATATTTATTACACTAGACATGCCTCCATAGGAACAGATATGAATTCTGATGGTCGATTGTGAACTCCTACCCACAGTTGTTCATTATTTAACACATGTGTATGATATAAACAAAGTGATAACACATTTTAATATTTGTTTCGTGAATGGTGGTATTGTATGGGGTGTTTGTGTTTGTATGATTGTGTCTCCACTATAGTTCTCAATAGTGGGAAACGAAAAGACAATCCTGGATTTATATCTTGCCTCCTCATTCGAGCATGGATAACGAGAAAACCAGTCAAAAAACCGCATCCAGGCCTTCAGTATTGAGAATTTCAATGGTTTTCTTTATTTGTTTGCATAACAACACATTGATCTTTAATTGTGCTGAATAGAGGAAAACTTTAGATGTTTTACAATCTTCTGCTCCAATACTTAAAATTATTCTCTTCAAACGTCAACGAGCGATGCTGTTCGTGGTGAGCGACGTTGCAGACGATGGGAAGATGAGACCAGGATCGGGATCGAGGTTGTGGTTCAGGGTTGATCACATACATGAACTCTACTCTTGCATGGGATTGGTTTGGGACTCAGCTCACGGATAGGACATGAAACATTCGAAATTTAATATTAGAGTTTTGCAATAGTACTCGATACACCTGTAAGAGATGGATGAATTTACATATCAAATCCATTCTCACATGACGAATCTGTGATCTTGGGAGATTCGAATTCAGAGTTTATTGTCATGAATTCCCCAGACAACACTGTAAGTGTTAATATTCAGTTCACACAGTTGAGTGAAACGTACACTCAATAAAGTTAGTCAAAATTAAACCAAAAATTGTCAAATGTCACTATTATAGGTTTCGTAAGAAGAATTATAACTTATCACTTTAGGAAATGCGATGTTTATTGCAACACGACTGTTCACTCGAGTTTGTGTGAATAGAGTTTGGATCATATTTCATTACACTGTATGAGCGTTCATGTTAGATCACACCACATTTGGCGACAGATGATCTGGACACCATACATGAGCACACACACACGGTTGTCATAGCAACCAAAGTTTGTATGTGTATTGTGATTAATATTGTATGATGTTAATTGTATTTTCTTTTTCATGTAACCATTTGTGACGAAATGAGAGACCAAAGTTAGCGGAGATATGCCAGTCTATATCGCAGTTATCTACAAGGAGTAAGTGCACGTTGTCATATTCTATTCTGCTGACTCGTCTATGGGTAGTAGCAAAGAGTCAAGTGTAGTTAGGCGCATACTTCCTTAGTAGATTAGCGGTAGTTTGTGTTACAAATTGTGTGTCTGTCATCTGCATAACCATTAGCACGTCATAAGCTACTGAGTAAACAGTATATGTTACACACGTTTTTAACGGATCATTAATTATTGTGTGGTTATATGGTTAAGACACGATCTCAGACCAAGATGGCTCAATCGAGTGAAACTAGTGAGCCTCAAACTAATGTACGGGAGGTAGTTGACCCTATGACATTTTTACTGGAACGAATAGAGGAAATGGTTCGATAATTTCGAGAAAGTCAAGCTGCGTCTCATAACGAACTACAGTCTGCTCTGCAAAAACAAATAGCAGATTAAAATAATGAAAACAGCTTTACAAATGCAGATTGTAAATACGCAAGAGGAAAAACTAAAATAGAACAAGTTTCTCTTGCGCAGACAGCTTTAATAACAGAGTTTGAAATTTTTCGGGAAGCACACAAGCACCTACCCGAAGCGGTTAACAATCTTCAGTTAGATTTTGATAAAGCGTCACAAAGGCAAGAGCTGCTATCGGCCATAGTTACAGAAGTGTCACAAGAATTACATAAAGCTACAATAGTGCAAGCTAACGTGGGTAAGCAAAAGCTTACACATGAGATGGAACAGTTTTCCAATGTTTTTAATCAGTGGCTCCGTGAGCGTGATTCGCAATTAGCGGACGCTGTTGAGCAGAAAGTTCAGTCTGGAGTCACCGAAGCTATAAATGACAGAGATTCTCAGAACAAAGATTTATCCAACGACTTATTGAAAATACCGAAACAGTTCGAAGAAGTATTGACAGACACAGAGCTTGCACACCAAGAATTTTTCAAATATCTGCAAGAAGTGCGTAAACAAATTGACGATATGCGTCAGTCTGACCAAGATTATCAGTCAGTAGGTTCCGAGAACATCTACACAAGCGAGGGAGTTACTCCATCTCGCATCCAACAAAATGCTGCTGTACATGAACATCGACATACCGACAAGTCCCCATATAGTAGTGGCATGCAGGATCGTGTATCAGATTATGCAACACTTCATATGGAGGAAACACTTATTAAATAAAGACAACTTCCAACTTTCAATCCAGAAAAGAAAACTATTCATCCCATCGTGTTCATAAAATCGTTTAAAGGAGTTTTACCCAGGATTTGGACAGGAAGACAGAAAATTAGTTATGTACGTGGATATATGGTAGGAGATGGAGCTATGTGGAGTAGTGAGGCAATAGACACTTATCTTATGTAAGATTTTGAGCAGGCTTTTATCGACAAATATTGGTCTCCTGAAATACAGAAAAGGACAAGAAAGCAAATATATAACCCAGAACCATAGAATTCAAGACTTGGAACACTCAGGAAATATTTTGAGCGACATCTCAACAAAACAAAATATTTGTCTGAATCAATTTCTTCCAAAGACTTGATTAGAGTATTAAAATCCAGATTGCCGATTGACATACAAACAAAATTGCTGCATGTCAACGACAATAGCCTGGAAGAATTCTTCACAGCAGTCGATGCACTCGTTATGCTATTAGAGGATATTAAAGCTAGGTCCTACAATCCACATGAGATCAATGGTTTAAATGAAAGGAACTATAGCAATAGCAATCACAACAAGAATCAAATAGCGATAATGACAACAAGGACAGGGTTACGGATCAAATAGTAATTCTCGTCAGGATAATGCTAACAACCAGGGTTACAAATCCCATAACAACAGGAAACAGGGAAGGAGGTATAATCCTGGATATCGTCAAAATCTCAGAACATCCGGTTGGAACCAGTCACACAATAACAACAATACTCCACACAATCACAACAATAACAGCAATTATTGGAGAGATTATTCCCCAATAATTACTGATGTTAGTGATGAACACAACTTACCTAATCATGGACAGGAAAACTAAAATCGACAAACTTTAGCCCCGAGAGGCTGGTCGGAACATGTGATGGGTCGTGACAATAAAATAAAATTGATTAAATACAATCATGCTGATATCAGGGAAGAACTGCTTGAAGGTGGTAAAGCTTGTAACTTTAAGCAACGAAGCATACCAGAAGTGGCTATAGAAGTTAATATTGAGGGTTTTAAATTCACAGCAATATGAGATACAGGCGCAAGTGTAAATGCTATCGCCACGGCTCTCATGAAGAGGATACAGGAACGAGCAAATATACCGACCTTACCCGTGGCAAACTGCAAAATATTAGGTGCTGTAGGAGGACGCTCCAAGTCAGTGAAGCTACAGACAAGAATTAAAATGAATTTAGGTAATGGAGCCATTGATTGCACGTGCCTAATTGTCCTAAATCTTGTCGTAGATCTAATTTTAGGACATGAACTACTGAGAGAGTTAAATGCAATTATTGATTTCGCCTCCAGTAAACACATGTTGACTGTTGATGGTGTACCTCTGACAGTTAATTTAATTCAAAAGCAGGAATTGCATGAACGCCACCGAACAGGAAGATTTCTAACCCTCTAACCGAAAATTAGAGTTAACTATAGGAGAACAGATTGATGTTAAAGCAACTGAAGCAAATGCCCTGATATCTCAACAGAAGCATGAGTTGAAACAATTGTTAAGCAATTACACCATGGTATTTGATACAAAACCAGGTGTTGTCAAAAATTATGTGTGCCATTTAAATATTAGGCCACAAAAAACTTACTGTCACCGATATCACTCCATTCCATGATCATTAAGATATGCTACTGATCGGGACATACAGTAAATGATTAGCTGGAACATCATTGAACCATCCAACAGTCATTATTGCAGTCCACTACATGTAGTACCAAAGTTAGATGGTAGTGTACGTTTGGTTTTGGATGCTAGGTAGATAAACAAAATTATTCTTCCTGTGAGAACCCAACCTCCCAATACAGAAGAACAAATCCATAAGTTCCTGGTGTCAAGATTTTATCTACAATTGATTTGCGATCCTCATTTTGGCAGGTTGCATTAGACATGGAATCAAGGAAGTCACAGCATTCCTTGATAACGGCTGCAGTTATCAATTCACGGTATTACCATTTGGTTTAAACGTGAGTTCAGGTGTTTTTATTTCCGTGTTGGATACCGTCTTGGGACCTGAGCTGCGTGAATTGGTTACCCCGTTTGTGGATGATATGTTGATTGCTACAACCAACTGGGAGCAACATATTGTAATCCTTAGAAGAGTCTTAGAAAGTTTTAGATTATCATGAGTAACTGCTAACTTGAAGAAATCCAAGTTTTCCTTGAATGATATCAATTTCTTAGGACATCTAATTACATCCTATGGGATTTTGCCAGCTCAAAAGGAAATTGAGGCGATAGAAAACGCGCCTTCACCACGCCACCGAACACAATTAAAGGCATTTCTTGGATTAGTTTCATTTTATCGTCGTTTTATATCGACACAAGATCTTAATTCAGAAGCATTAATATCCTTACTTAGGAAGAATGTGTCATGGCAATGGACTCCAGATTGTGAAGAAGCATTCAACAGAATCAAAGTGACAATTGTCAATGCACCCATACTGCACCATCTGGATATGACAAAGGATTTTGGACTAATGACAGATGCATCGTCATATGGTTTAGGAGCTTGCTTATTTCAAATGCAGATGGTTGAAAGGAAATCTACTTTTTGTGCCATATCTTTTGCAAGCCGGACACTCACTGTGAACGAGCGTACACAATCACAGAGCTTGAAGCATTAGCAATTATATGGGCATTTCGAAAGTTCCACTATTACCTAGCTGGTGCTTATACAAGAGAGTACTGTGCTCATCAGGCACTAAGTTTTCTAAACAACTATAAGCTTCTTCATCCAAGATAAGCAAGATGGATACTAATAGTTCAAGAGTACCAGTTTGAAGTTATACATGGCAATGGGAAAGAGAATATTATAGCTGATGCTCTTTCCAGACTACCAGAAGGATTAACTGAATCTGAAGAAATAGAAGATCAAACAACAGAATTCAAAATCTTATTAATGAAGGATGTGGAAAACAGAAGAGGTTACATTAATATGTGCAAAGACACGACCCATTTACAACTAGAAGATCCTCGATGGATACAGATAATTCAGAAGATACAGGCAAATGACTCACCTAAACTGAAAGAGACGTATCATTTACATGACAATGTCTTATTCCATAGAAGACATTCCCAATCGAACCAGTGGTGTGTCTGTATTCCACACGATTATGAAAGCAAATTAATATGGCATACACACATAGTCTGGGGACATTGTGGGGTAAGTAAATGTACAGAGAAGATAGGTAGATACTGTCACATTCCTAACATGAGAAAGGTTGTACAAACTACCATAAGGGGTTGTCAGATTTGCCAAAACGCAAAGTCTTTGAATCATGGAGCAAGAGGTCTGTTGCATCTGATTGTGGTTGGGGAACCTTTGAAGGTAGTAAGTGTTGATGTAATGGGACCCCTACCATGAGCCAGAGGGAATGTTGAGTACATTGTCGGATTTTACGATTTATTCACCAACTATGTAAAATTGTAGCCGATCAAGACTTGTACTGCAAAAGCAATTATTAAGAAAATCATCACTGATTATATCCCAGGTGTTGGAAAACCCAAAGTTTTATTGTCTGATAATGCATCAAATTTTACTGGATACAGATGGAAAAGATTCTTGAAGGAAAGCTGGATTAAACAATTATTAATTTCTAGATTTCATCCAGAAGCCAATACAATTAAGAGGCTATTCCGAGAAGTTAACAGATTTACGAGGACTTTTTGTCACCATAAGCAAACTTTGTCAGTGGAATATTTAAAACAATTTGAAGAAGTTTACAATAATTTACCACACGCTTCAACCAACTATACACCCTCAGAATTGAAGTTTAATAGAAAAGAAATTAATGAGTGGATAAATTGTCTACCTAAATTATCAATCAATGAAGAATCTAGGGAGGCAAAGATCCGTCAGGCACTATCAGTGATTAAAAGAAAAGCTCAACAGAGAAAAATTTACTATGATGGAAGTTTAAAAAGGACAAAGACATTTCAGACTGGGACGAAGGTGTTACTCAGGACACATCCTAAAGCATCATTGCTCAAAAAAAGGAATAAGAACTTGTGATTAATTTTTTCTGGACCCTACAGAGAAATTTCAATGCCAAATCCAGGACCCTATATTCTAGGACATCCAACGACTAACAAAGTAAAGGACATGTATCCGCATAAAGATTTAAAGCCATATTTCTCAAAAGACTGAGACAGTCAGTGATCTAGGATAATTATGAAAAGTTTGATTTTGACTGGTATATTGTACTAGTGGTATTGTGTTATTTTATCTTGTATGTTAGTGTTAAGTGTTTTTAAGGTGATGTTTCTTTAATTTAGTAGTTATGAATATAAGCGCTTTGCCATTGAACTTCATACACAGCACATAAAGTAGACTAAGTTAGGGTTGTGTCTATCTATCCTTAACCTAAATGGAATCGAGATGAATATTTATTTGACTCTCTTGGGGAGGAGTTAATCCTTTTGTGACTTGATGTATTAGGAAGTCTTTTGCCCTTGAGATGAGTCGGTAGATATGGATAAGGGGACATAGACAATGTGGTATAAAAGGTATTCAGGTTATTAAAGTTTTAATTTAATTGTAAGATAGAGTAATAGATCATCAAAAATTGTGAATGTGGGACCACCTGTTTTCTACAGATATTCGGACACGGTGTATGATAAGGATTGTTCTGTGGATTTGTATTCCTGTGCAATGACTTAAACGGACACATTATTATGTGTGAAAAGATTTTACAGTGGATGACTTCAGTGTTTCAGTGGAGAACTGTATTTATGTGCAAGGTTTTATCAGGGTATTAGTGGGAGAATGTGCTACCACACAATGTGATGTGATCAGACATGAACGCTCATACAGTGTAATGAAATATGATCCAAACTCTATTCACACAAACTTGAGTGACCAGTCGAGTTGCAATAAACATCGCATTTCCTAAAGTGATAAGCTACAATTTTATACGAAACCTGTAATACTGACATTTGACCATTTTTGGTTTAATTTTGACTAGCTTCATTGAGTGTTGGTTTCACTCAACTGTGCGAACTGAATATTAACGCTTACGGTGTTGTCTGGGGAATTCATGACATTAAACTCTGAATCCGAATCTCCCAAGATCACAGATTCGTCATGTGAGAATTGATTTGATATGTAAATTCATCCATCTCTTACAGGTCTATCGAGTACTATTGCAAAACTGTAATATATATTTCGGATCTGTCCTGTCACAGTAGCCAATTGTGGTAGATTCTTTTTATATGTTTGTCTGTTTTTTGTTTGTCTGTTGTCGATGTATTATGATCGCAATAAAAGGTCATAACAACGTGATAAAATTGTCTCTCATAGTGCTGTTAAAAGAATTACTGTTTGTTGCGCTTATGAAGAGTTTTGGGAGAGACGGCTGGATATTTTTAGAAACTATTCATACATGAGATTGCAGGTTCGATTGCTGTTGTCCACGTCTCTTCCCGTACACGTGCATTCAATCTGAAACAACTCTGCTATTTCAATACTTCCAAAAATACTAATAAAGGTCGATGCGCTCACCTTTATTCTCATGAAGTAATGACGATTTATTGTGTCTCTTGTACAATTCTCCACATAACATCAAAAGAAGCGAACAGAAAACTCTAGTTACCCTTAGTTACGAGTATACCACAGAGAGAAATTAATATTCCGAGTCAACGATATAATTATCATAGTCTCTCAGATAACGTCTTTGCCACTTTCCTACAGTCGATTCAGTACATTACATATTTATTACACTACAAAATGCGTCATACCTGTGTACTCGTTACAGTCCGTCATCGTCTGTACACCCAGCGCAAATTTGCAGTGAGAAGATGAGCCATCAGTGAAAGTATAAAAATTGTGTTCTTTTTAAACGAAAACTTTAAATAAATAAAATTATTTTAAAACTATTTACGCCCAAAAAGGTGTTTGCATTGTAAGTAGTCAAAATTGTATCCACGTATGGCCCGACTGGTAGGCAACATTACCCAGATTTTATAGTAAGAACGGAGGGTTAAAAATCGAAGAAGAACGTTAGGTAAATTTCACACAAATTAAACGGTTTAAACAGAAAACGTCACTTGCCGGTGTACGCAGCTCTAATAGGCGTGAACGTATTGACGGACCGCAACCTCCAACAATAAGAGCCGAGCACAAAGGCACTGCGTCCCCGCGACCGTTCACTTATCGGCGGGGCTGTCGCGAGACAGAAGAGAAGCATATGGCAACCAGCAGCCGAATCCAAACGCATGCGGCCAGAGAAACATGATGGGATATTTTAGCTTATGACATATGCAGAAGGGAAATTTATGTATGTTATATAGATTTTGGTGGTATTAATAATTTCGTGTGGCTGAATGTCCTGGTGCAAGTTTTTCAATTGGACGTCACTTGGCGAACAGCGTCTCGGGCACAGTTACCCTACCTGGAAAAGACGACCTACAGCTGAATGTAAAACCCGCAACCATGCTTCGTTTCTAGCGAATCTCCAGCATCATTGAGGTTATTTTTGCTAGGATAAAAAACAGAGATAGAAGTAGGTAGTCCGATCAGGATTCAATTCCGCGACATATCGGATGACATGCACTCACCAGACCAGGGTCGGATGCTATTAAGACTTCGCTACTGTCTGGAGTTGCGGCGACCGTAAAGCTATAGCGAAACGCCATTGTTTTCACGGCAGAGACGAAATTTAATTAATCGTAGTTCAGACACCAATATTTATGAATTCTATACACGAACCTTTCTCGTAATTCAGTCAGTCAAAACCGTATCAAAATCTCTAGAGTAGTTTCTGAGATTAGCCTTTACTGACAGACAGAGGCGAGCAGGTAACGTTATGTATTCTTTTCAAATTCTAAAGGTGGCAGGGGTAAAATACAGGGAGCGAAAGGCTATCTACAATTTGTACAGAAACCAGATGGCAGTTATAAGAGTCGAGGGGCATGAAAGGGAAGCAGCGGTTGGGAAGGGAGTGAGAGAGGGTTGTAGCCTGTCCCCGATGTTATTCGATCTGTATATTGAGCAAGCAGTAAAGAAAACAAAAGAAAAATTCGGAGCAGGTATTAAAGTCCATGGAGAAGAAATAAAATCGTAGAGGTCCGCCGATGACATTGTAATTCTGTCAGAGACAGCAAAGGACTTGGAAGAGTAGTTGAACAGAATGGACAGTGTCTTGAAAGGAGGATATAAGACGAACATCAACAAAAGCAAAACGAGGATAATGGAATGTAGTCGAATTAAGTCTGGTGATGCTGAGGGAATTAGACTAGGAAATGAGACACTTAAAGTAGTAAACGAGTTTTGCTATTTGGGGAGCAAAATAACTGATGATGGTCGAGGTAGAGAGGATATAAAAAGTAGACTGGCAATGGCAAGGAAAGCGTTTCTGAAGAAGAGAGATTTGTTAACATCGAGTATAGATTTAAGTATGAGGAAGTCTTTTCTGAAAGTATTTGTATGGAGTGTAGTCGTGTATGGAAGTGAAACATGTCGATAAATCGTTTGGACAAGAAAAGAATAGAAGCTTTCGAAATGTGGTGCTACAGAAGAATGCTGAAGATTAGATGGGTAGATCACATAACTAATGAGGGGGTATTGAATAGAATTGGGGAGAAGAGTAGTTTGTGGCACAACTTGACAAGAAGAAGGGACCAGTTGGTAGGTCATGTTCTGAGGCATCAAGGGGTCACAAATTTATCATTGGAGGGCAGCGTTAAGAGCTTCCTGCTAAGCCACGAACAAAACAGCTTACATAGACGGTAAAATTTTAAGACGTGAGTAATTGTAACTGTCGTTGGTGAATTCGGAAGTGAGATAAGTAAAGTGTTTGCTTTTTCTGACCTGGTGAATTCGGCCATGTACTAAGTAAAGTTGGCAGCGTACCTCAGGGGCAGAGTAGTAAGCAGTAAGGGCATAGCGGGACTGAAGGATGTGAGAGGGCGAACATTTTATTGTTTGTTTTCCATTGCTGACACCCCACAGGCATTCGCGACTTGTACGAATCGTTGTTGTGGTGTAACTTTTGATACGGATGTAAAATGATTAACTGACTGAAGCCATATCATTAATCACAAGTATAAATGACGTAGAGGTTTACTATTATAATTCCGAGAGCGTACATTCGAAGAAGAGTCGAGCAACGTATTACGACCTTCCACACGCGTCTCGCTAAATGATCTCGACGAGAAAATGCAAGAAATTTCAGCTCACATGGAAGTTTATCGACAGATGTTGTTTTTCAATACATCCATGAATTCAAGAAGAAAGAGAGGAAATACTTGTGGCACCAAAAGTATACACACTAAACACCGTAATATCGCTTGAGGAGTATAGATGCAGACGTAGATGTAGATATGGGGACATATAAATGGATTTAAATTCTCGAAGGCTGTACCAAAATTTGTGTGATTGCTGTCCCGCTGTCGACCCTGTTCGCGGTTCAACATTCCTTCTGACATTTCTTGTTTCAGAAATAAAATATATGCTGAAAAGATGGGGGAGGGAGGAAGGGAGGCATATTAAGGATGGTGGTAAGGATCAGTGCGTTGAATTGATATTGTATTACAGCATGATGACTATTTCTAGGTTTGAAACAGATTACTCTAATCTGTTAAAACTTCAGATGTTGTATAAAAGAAGTAGTTAGGAGAAACAAAGTTCGTCTAAAATTTGTAATTGCTTCTGTCGTCAGTCAGACATTTGATATTAATGGGCAGAGCGTCAGTTTTTGAAACCATGTTCCCTCTTCCGGTGTCCACGTTAAATTGACTAAAATTCACGGTAAGTAATTACTTACTTTATTTTTATATTTACGAATACGTCAGTAAAAATTTTAATTGATTGTGACCTTTTCCACGAAAAATATCAAATTTAAGCTCTCCACTAGATAACTGAATATGCCCACAGCAAACGTTACAAATGACAAGCAAATAAACTTACGGGATACGTTTACCCACTACATAAATTACGTTAATGGGTGAAGTTTTAGAAAACTGTAGAGGCTTTCGTGACCACTTGTTGAAATATTGCGTCTTGGTTTTTGTCTCTGTATGTTCGACTGATATTTGTCTAGTGATCATTAAACAAATGACGACCGAAAATAGCGAGATAAAAGCTAACAGGCAATACACTGGATAGGACTCTGAGGAATCGGGTACGACGCAAGCAGGGCAGTGAACTAGGTCCCAGGGTTCGATCCCAGATGCCGGTCGCATGCTTTTAGCACAGGACGCTCAAGTACGCATAGGTGAGAGCAAGCAGATGCATGTCATCAGAACCCCGGGCTCTTCCTCTTTCCACACTGCTATTGTCTAGAACAGCTATTGTTCTAGTCGCATGTGCACGTCCTTGTAGCTGAGGATTGTAAGCTACAGTCAAGCGAACATCTATCAACACGCCGCTTTGGTGTCTTGTATACACATCAGAGTGTTAGGGGATTACATAAGAAGTACGTCAGTGTACAATTAAGAATGAACTCCTGGAAGAAAGCACAACCATTGGTCATACTGAAGAGAGAATTGATGACAATAACTGAGATAGTGCATCCTATAGCATACCATTTGAGTTCAAAAAATGGCTCAGAGCACTATGGGACCTAACATCTGAGGTCATCAGTCCCCTAGAACTTACAAGTAATTAAACCTAACTAACCTAAGGACAACACATACATCCATGCCCGATGCAGGATTCGAACCAGCGACCATAGCAGCAACGCGGTTTCGGACTGAAGCGCCTAAAACCGCTCGTCCACACCGGCCGGCACCATTTGAGCTACTGGGTCTCTGATTTCACTGAATTCAAGCGGGTTCACGTATCACAATTGCTGCGTGTGACCCAGCGACGTTTCACACGCTCGTTTTCTTAGGTAGCACAGCAGTGGCCTATTTTTTCAAATCTTAATGTGCGCATCAAACGTGCAGCACCTTCTAATTGTAAAACTTTCACTGACTGTATACATAGTTTCAGCCAGGATCCGGTTGGTTCAAATGGCTCTGAGCACTATGGGACTTAACATCTTAGGTCGTCAGTCCCCTAGAACTTAGAACTACTTAAACCTAACTAACCTAAGGACATCACATACATCCATGCCCGAGGCAGGATTCGAACCTGCGACCGTAGCAGTCCCGCGGTTCCGGACTGCAGCGCCTAGAACCGCACGGCCACCGGGGCCGGCCCAGGATCCGGGAACCAAGTTTTATGTGTGCTACGTCTAAGGGCGTTCATTGTCGGGCTTTCCGGTGCAGATCACTTCCCACTGCATAGCGAAAGATGATACAAGCCGGACTTATACACGCAAAGTGCGTATTGCGTTGTGAGTAGATATTAACTCACCAGTAATGATGTGATGATGTGAGTTATCAATGAGAGACGTGGGAGAGAGAGAGAGAGAGAGAGAGAGAGAGAGAGAGAGAGAGAGAGAGGGAGAGAGAGAGAAGGGGGCATCTGTTTTCGCATTCTAGGTACTAAAATTCAAATGGCTCCATGCACTATGGGACTTAACATCTGAGATCATGAGTCCCCTAGACTTAGAACTACTTAAACCTAACGAACCTAAGGACATCCCACACATCCATGCCCGAGGCAGGATTCAAACCTGCAACCGTAGCAGCAGCGCGGTTCTAGACTGACGCGCTTAGAACCGCTCGGTTACCGTGGCCGGCCCCTGCAAGCTGCAAGATAGCATCACTGCCAAGGACTATGTAGCCAAAACAATGGAAATGAGCGTATGGCACCGTTGGCCGGGAGGCCCAAATTGGGGGAAGTTCGGCCGCCAATGGCAAGTCTTATTTCATTCGATGCCACATTTGCTGATTTGCGCGCCGGTGATGAGGATGAAATGTTGATGAGGACAACACAACACCCAAACCCCTAGCAGAGAAAATCTCCAACCCGGTCGGGAATCGAACCCAGGTCCGCTTGCTTGGGAGGTGAGCGCGGTGCCACCCACGTAACCAGGCAGACTATGCACCATTTTGGCTGTTCAGGTCCATTCAAAGGTACCATTTTTGTTATCCAAAATGATCCTGTGTTCCAAGACGACAGGGCCTCTGTTTGCAGTGTTCACATCGTCCAGGACTGGTTCTGTGATCGCGACGAAGAACTGTGCGTTATCCCTGGCCACCAGATCTTAATATTAATGAGCCTTTGGCCGTGCGACTGGTACAGTCGCCGGTTCGATTCCTGCCTCGGGCATGGATGTGTGTGATGTCCTTTGTTTAGTCAGGTTCAAGTAGTTCTAAGTTCTAGGGGACTGATGACCTCAGCAATTAAGTCCCATAGTGCTCAGAGCCATTTGACCATTTTGAGCCTTTGGCGTCTACTTTGCATACAAGGTTGCGTAATCCCTACCAGAATATGCTACTGCACTGCAGGAAAAACAGTGTAAGATTACCCTGAAAACCATACGTGACTTATCAATTTCGATGCGAATGGAAATTGTTTTGAATGCCTACGGTTCCCACACTCTATAGGTTTGGATATGTGTGATATCGATAGAGGGAGTCAAACTGATTCCACACGTCCAGAATTCCAGGAGGCTTTTGATACCGTTCGTCACAAGACACTTCTAATTTAATTGCTTAGCTATGGAGTATTTTCTCAGTTTTGTGAGTGGATTCCTCTTATGCGTCACCGCCTTGAAGGCGTAATAGTTCGCGCAAGATATCACAATTGTGTACTAGGAGAACCTCCGTCCATGCACCAAATTATCCGAGAGAACCAGCAGTGTTGGAGAAAGCTGCTCAATTCTCTCGACATGCCAGATGGCCGCCGATTGAAGTCCCAAAATGGTATGGCAAACGCCTTTGTGGATCACTGCAAGCAGTTCTATGCAGCAGAGGACCAGGACATGGCGGTATCGACTCATGTCCTCCTTTCGTTGACAGGTATCCTTCACGGTGCTGCTGAGTGCTGAGGAGATTCTCACAGTGACACTTACGGTTAATGATATCGCTGATGCTCTTCATAAGGGTGCGGCGAACAAAACCACAGGTCCCGACGGGTTTTTTCTGTCGGAAAGATCACCGTAATAACTGACAAAGTCATTGAGTAAAATTGAAGTAATATCTGGTGTTCCTCAACGAAGTGTTGCAGGTTCTCTGTTGTTCCTTATTTACGTAAGCGATTTAGGAGGCAATCTGAGTTGTCCTCTAAGACTGTTTGCAGACGATGGTGTCATTTACCTTCTTGTAATGTTATCAGATGAGCAAAACAAATTACAGAAAGCGTTACACAATTTATCTGTACGGTGTAAAAAGTGCCGATTGACACTAAATTACAAAAGTGTGACGTCATCCACATGAGCATTAAAAAGAATCCGCTAAATTTCAGTTACACGATAAATCACAAAAATCTAAGGGCTATAAAATCAACTAAATGCTTAGGGACTACAATTACGATTAACGTAAACTGGAGCGATTAATGATGTGGGCAAAGCAAACCAAAGACTACGCTATTTATTTTCAGAACACTTAGAAAATGCAACAGGTCTACTAAACGGGCTGCTTACGTTCTCTTCTGGAGCATTAGTGTGCGGTGTGGGATCCGCTTTAGGTAAGATTGATTAAGGACATGGAAAACGTTCAAAGAAGCGAAGCTCGTTTTCTGTTAACTCGAAATAGGGGAGAAGGTGCCACGGATATGATACTCGAATTGGCGTGGCAGTAACTAAAACAAAGGCACTTTTCTCTGAGGCAGGAACTTCTAATAAAACTTCAGTCACCAACTTTCTCCTCAGAGTATGAAAACATATTGTTGGCACCAACCTACATAGGGAGAAATGATAATAAATTTACAGAAATCAGAGCTCTTACAGAAAGACTTCGTTTTTCCCGCGCAGGTTTCCAGAGTGGAACGGTACAGACGTTGCTCAAAGGCGGTTCGATGAACCCTCTGCCAGAAACTTAATTGTGAATAACAGAGCAATCATGTGTTTGTAGATGTGCTGCGTTTTTATTTGTTGTTGTTTCCGTATTTCAGTCACAGTACCTGTTGATTCATACAGGCAAAAACCACTTGTGTTTATGATGGTCTGCAGAGCAGTTCAAAGCTCAACCAGTACTTCATCCATCGCAGTCGGTTGCCTTTCACAGCGTGCGAAAGACGGACTATGTCTGTACGTTTATCACTATTGACTGACTCTTCTTCTGGTTCTACCAACATGATGCTCCGATGACTTAAGAGCTATTGAAACACTAACATCGGTAATGACGGAAGAATATTAATCAAGTGCCCAAGGCAACCTCGGTAGACACAGCTGAGACGATAGCTCAGACATACAGTTCGTTCAGGGCTAACTGTTTTAATATCACATAGACTCATATTAAACTACTTCAATCGAGCAGCAAGACCAGTTAGCTCCAGAGGTGGACAACAGTCGTATGTCACGCGAAGCATAGTGGGTACACTTCCTTGGGGACCAATTCGATAACTTACTACAATTACGTCAACACGTACATAAACCAATGAAGGATCTCAGTTCATCTCGTTTCGCCCGAAGTAGCATCTTGACCTCAGGACGAGAGTGTGGGGTTGTTTTGCATATTTGCACTCCCTATTGAATTACATTCAGGAGGAGAGCACCTGTAGTAAACCGCTCAGCAGAAGCGAACAGTACGAATATTGAGTGAAATAGAGATAACTGTACATATTGGTGAATCATTCCTAAGCATCTAGGAACCCCAACACTAACTTCGCAGTACTGTGCCTACTCAAAGATCATTGTTGCTGCTAACAAACAAAAAAAAACTTTATCTGAGCTCTTATTTGCACAGTCAACATTAAAGCTACGAAAATAATTGTCATATAGTCTTTGCGTCTTTTGTCTCGTCTACAGTACAGTGAATTACGAAATGTCATGGGATACGCACCTGATATCACGTGGGGTGTCCCTTGGCTCTGCAGACTACAGTGAGATGCCGTGAAACTCAGTCTTCACGTCCCTCTTACTCCCTTTTAAGCTGGTGACACTACATCGTTTGCAGAGTGGCAGCAACTTCTGGTCATTCCGGGGTGCAGGGCCCATGGCCCGGAGACTGCGCTCCAAGACATCACATGTATTCTCGATGGGGCTCAAATCTGAGCTCCAGGGTGGCTGTTCAGTTACTGTACCTCTCCTGCATGCGCAGGAGTCGCTCCTGGGTGACGTAGGAGCGATGTGGCGTCGCGTTATGATCTTGAAACACTGCAAAGTCTTCTGGGTATTGGAAGGCAAAGTATGGGAGGGGATAGTCCCGGAGCAACTCAACATACTGAAGACTCATGTGGTCTGCTGTGCCTCCCATCGGCATGGTGCAGTTGAAATCGTGATTCGTCCGATCATATCAAGTTGCGCCATTATTCCGGTGTCCATCGCTGGTGATTGGCGACAAATGCAAGTCAATGTGCCCTGTGTAGCTGGGTTAATAGTGTCACCCGTATGCGGCGTCGGCTCCCATATCCCGTGGACCCTTTTCCTATAGATTGTCCAATGGAGACGTGTCTAGCATATCCTATGTTGAAACGAGCCGGAATTTGTTGCGTTGTTGCCCTTGTCACTACTGACCACTCGTCTCAAATGACGCCGGTCACGGTCATCGGCCGGTACGTGGTCTGTTGCGGACTGTGATACCCTCATACAATCATTCATTTTCAACGCTTGACATCGTTTAACGTGTGAAGCCAAATTCCTGCACTACTGCGGAAATCAAAATACCTATCTGTCGGGCACTGACCGTTCGAACGGCGTCTGCTCACGATGACGTTGTATGTGTGTTACACGAATCACCTGCCCAGCCACTCCTAAGGTTCCCTACATAACTGCAGCTGGCAGAGGGGGTGTGTGGTGCGCATACAACACACTCGCGCCACCTGTGTCCCTCTATCCCATGACATTCAATATGTCAGTACACAGAATTATGTACCATGGTGCGAAGGTCGTCAACAAGCTCACCCGAACACGAAGCAATTAAAACATGTATTATTAGCCAACATTTCTACAAATGGTCCGAACACATACATTTAGGGGTGGTGATGTTCTGTCAGCTAAATAGCCGGTAACAGTATTCACCAGAGAGCAGCACAAGTAATGACGTGCTGTACATAAGGCTGAATTTTTGAGGATGTAGACATTATTTTGTTTTATACAACCTTTGAAATTAAGTAAATACTAACCTAGAATCAGATTAACAGCAGGTGCCCAGGGCAACTGAACAGACAGCAGCTTTTACTTCATTTAGCTGCATAAACCTGAATATCACTAAGCAGTCAAGTGGCTGTTTACTTTTAATACAGTATACGAATGAGTTTCTATGATCCACTTACCCTTTTTAGTGTGTTCCTCGACTAGTTCTAGGTGCCTGGAGCTTATCGCTTTTGACAGAGTCTACGTAACACGATTGATAAATGAATGAACAATAGAGATCAGAATGTTAAGGGCTTTGGTCAACATTCCTCGCCAGCACGATCACCCGGTCTTCCTTCTTGTGGTATGATAGAAAGACGTCTATCTCAACAACATACACTGACGGCTTTCTACTACAAACTGTATTATTGTGGAGCAGTGTCTCTGAACATGTCCACCACCTGTTATTATTAGGCCGTATTGCACTGTACAAGATTCCAAAACTGTAAACCAAGACATGTTCCCTTAAGTGTATGGCACTGTGAGTACATCTTGATTGTTTCTAAATGGTACAAAATGAGGATGATCATGTGGAAGAACTCCATCAAGTTCTCCGTTTTTAATTTTGTTCTGTTGAGAATCAAAGTGTAATGTCACTTCCTCGGACGAGAAATAAAAATCTAAAATTAGCTCCCAATACCCCAAAGATTTTCCCCCAAGTCCTAAATTCCCAGAAAAGTGAATAAGCGAACGAAGTTCCATTTATAACTATTATTAAGACAATAACAAGTAATTAAATCAGGAATCTAAGACTTGACAATTTAGCAATCTACGAAAGAAGGATTAAATTTCAGTAAAATTAAAATAAAAATCATAATAAATTGCAAAATTAGCATAAATTAACATTCGCAAAGTAGAACCAACGATCCCAAAGAATACTCCGTGTGAGTACTCTTTGGGAATCGTGAGTAATGACTAAGTATTATTCAATGCATTGTCACTACGTTACGAGAGTTAGCCGAAGCAGGTCATATATTTGAATGCTCGTACATGTAGACGCGCTTAGATTGTTTTGCAGATTGAATAATTGCGTTCTATTATGACGCAGTAATACGATCTTCCGACTTCAAATATCACGGCATTAGAATTCGAACGGAGGACTTTTACCTACTAGAATAAAGTGAACTTTTAACTAGATAATTGAACTAAACATTACTTAGACAGTGATTTAGGCAACGAACACTGATAGACAATTTTCATTCATAATAGCCAGTGGTTTATGGAAATTCAGTCCGAAGCATATAATTTAAATCCCCCGAACACCTGGGAAAGTTTTCTTCTCAATGCTCGGTTAGGAAGTGACTGATATTGTGCAATAAAACACCCTCTCGTGTCAAGTCGTGCATTTGTGATTTAAAATTCTATCAAATTATTGACATGAAACTCCCTAGTAATAATTACGCGCAGCGATAATATTTGACTGTAGCGCTCGGCGCTTGTGTAGAATATTTGACTCAAATAACAAGCCCACTTTTACGATTTCTTATATACTTGAAATTACGACCAGCTTGTAGGGAATTTGTTGTGGATGTGACTGTATTGGTTTTATCATTAATATTTCATCATTAATCAGTTAAACATCGATTACGAACGATTAATTACGATTCTTGGTGAAGTAAGTTTTGTGTATCGTCGTCTTCGTAATTTGATAACGATCTCAACACACTTCCGACTGTCGCCGAGTTTTAGCCGAGGCCAAGTACAAATCAAACCAAATCACCAAGAAGAAGAGGCGTTATAAAAGGAATCCAATTTACTTTTTGTTAATACAAATACTGACGATGAGCACACTTGGAAATACAAATTTGATATTTGTGTGTAACGACAAAAACGGAGAATAGAAGTGACCTTTGTATTTAGAGACTTTAGCTCAAACAGAGCAACAAAAATTTGGTACATGTAGATCAGAAATGTTATGATAACCTGTAATGATATAATCCCATAAATAACAAACAACATGCAAATCACATTGAGAGCCTGAATTCGTATACGTAACTACAACGTATATTTACAGTGAGCCCTCACGTGCTCAAAAAAAATTGGAAAGTGCTTAGTGACTCCCAATACTCAATATCGTCAACGTGTTTCTTGCACCATAGTACTGAAGCAGTTATGGTAAACAGCCATTGCTACTTTATACAATCATGAACAGTCTAAAAAGTATTCTGTCTTTTTGTTCCAAACACAGTAGAGAGGCAATGGCCATTTAGTCATTATTAGCTCATCAGGTTGTTTATTATGTAAGAACGCAGAGTCTCGTGCCGGTCAACCGAGTCAAGTGATCATAATTACACGAGCTTTCGGCCGAGCAATCCTTGGCCATTGTCAAGTGCTATGGCAGCCAGCAGGCTGCTGGTACCACAGACAGACATTACTAGACTGGCAAAGATGCACCTTTTACTAAAGTCTGATATTTGGTGAGGTAGGATAGCGGCGTCAGTTCGTGTAGGGTACTGCTACGATTTTCTGAAACTAAAAGACGTTGTAGCCTTTACGAGGTGGTCTAATCAAGCTCTGCACTTAAGCAAATATTTGCGTACTAGGTGACGTTAACACGTGCATTGTAGAATCGTGTTATGAGAAGAACATCGAGTTTAAAGCAGTTTGCAGTCTCAGTAAGAACACTCTAATCAATAAAGACATTTGTTATCAACGACAAATTGCGTGTTCTACTTATAGGAGCACCAACATAACGATCATACTATTCGAAGAAAAGCAAAAGTTGATAAAAACTGGTGAAAAACACATCGTTTAGCTACATGTGTTAATAATAGATTTATGAAATCCCCTAAAATATACATAAAGTATTTAATCACCACCGGTATTTCAGGTAAGACAAACTGTAATGTAATTATTTAGGAGTACATACAACACAAAAGCAGAAGTAGGCAAAATGTTTCTAGTTGTTCTTGCATTGTGACATGTTCCTTTCCTTGTATCTTCCGTCTACCGTACGAGAAATAACAACCAAACACGACGCATGTATTAACGATTTTATCAAAACTGTAAAGGTAACGTAACTACATCAGTTTATCCACATTTATTACCACTGTTTTCTCAGTAAATAATCAGTTGTTTACACATATTTTGCTCTCGCCGCCATATTGCTATACTAAAGTACTTGATTTACTTACAACAGTGTTACTCTATACGATATTGCCAGCCTAGTGGCTGGTACGCGCCTTATATACACTAGCTGCCGGCTGTGACGTCACTGGAGCCTTAGGCATCGTCATATACGGGCATATGTTGACTCTGCGTTCGACGCGACTGCTTCAACTGCACGATCGCTGGATCCCACGTCTCGCTGAGCTGCAGGCCACCGCCTCTATTTAGGGCGTTACCTGTGACTTTTATTTGAACGGCTTCTTTAATCACATAATCTCAAAAGGTGTTTGTGCGAGCAACAGCGAACGTTTCGTCAAATTTTATCCGGTGTTCGTTTTGTAAAGCATTGTCAAGTAAAGCAGATTTCTCGGGGTTGGGTAGGCGATAGAACCTCTCATGCCGCTTTGTTCCACAGTGTGTACCGTCTGTTCGACTTAATAGTGGCCACACTCGTGAGGTATCTTGTAAACCCCACGTGGTCTGAGACCTGGTGCGTCTTTAACTGGTCTCAGTAACAGACGGGTTTTTGTCGGAGGCCTGAAGATCAATTTGATTTTGTGTCGTTTCAGCAGGCGGTTTACCTTGCCCGAGGCGGAGCCACGGAACGGCAAGTCTCTTTTCCCGCACCTCACTGGTGGTCCTGTTGTGAGTCTTGTTTGATATCATTTCATTTATTTGATGGACGTTATAGCCAATTTCCTATGGTATTCCATCATATCAACGCCGCCGCCTTCTGGAGGATATTTCTTCGGGCCACTTTCGGAACTACTACGAAAGAGGATACACTACACCAGGCATCAGCTGGATTCAAATGTACGTGCTCTTATGGCCTTGCATCTGCATCTATCAAGAACCCTCGCAGCTTTGCACTGAAAATGGGTCGACGCAGCTACGGTTTCCAAACGAACGTCATAATAGAAACAACCTGCAGAGAGGCATAACGAAAATTTCATCAGCCTTCCGCAACAACACGGTGCGGACCACAGATCCGCAGAACGCACGTTCATCAACGTGACGGCGAGAGATATAGACACAGGTGCAGTGTGGGCATTTACGAAAGGACTTAATTTCGCACCTTCGATGCGGGACACTCCTATCTGTGATATAATGTGTGGCGTCGAACAGGCAGTCCACAAGCTCCCATATGAAACATGGGTTGAAATGCGTCGTGAAACGAGCCGTATTCTCACGAGAGCAAAGTCTCCAGTACCCAAGATAACCTGGGTTCAACGCAACGTTCCACAAGAACTACGCAATGATGAAAACGTTGTGGTACTCCCTCATGGCACGGGTGTTGCAGCCGTAATTACGGAACATACAGACTAATACGAAGATCTACGCGCTACTGGCCGAAGATACTAATCGGAAACAACGGCCCATCATCGAGAAGAATAGGAAATACGTTTGAACTTCTGAAGTTCTCTTCGGTGGAAAACACCGTAGTCAAGAATCTTTTCCCACAACCACCTAGACCACCCACTGCTTACGCTTTTACCGGAGTTCTGAAAGGACGGGACGCCATTCCACCTCGTCGTATCAACAACTGGTTCACCAGCATACAAGCTGGCAAAGTAGTTAGTTGTCCAGTCTCCTCGCTCCACATGTGGAGAAATGGTTCAAATGGCTCTGAGCACTATGGGACTTAACACATGAGGTCATCAGTCCCCTAGAACTTACAACTATTTCAACCTAACTGACCTAAGGACATCACACACATCCATGCCCGAGGCAGGATTCGAATCTGCGACCGTAGCGGTCGCGCGGTTCCAGACTGAAGTGCCTAGAACTTCTCGGCCACACCGAACGGACCACATGTGGAGCGAGGAGACTTGAGCAATCGAATTAACCGTCTTCGACATAGTGAGGGTGAATACTATATTCAGTCCTGATGTGGCATTGTTTACCATTGTGCCTGTGAAAGCCTGTTTGGATCTAATATTCCTCTTCTTTTTAAACGAAGTGGTCAAGCTGTTTAGCCACACTTATGTCTTCTTATTTTCTGTGCAACTGCTAGTATTACCGTCATCCGGACGACGTTGCATGGGTAGCCTGTTAACCCCAGTTGTTGCAAACCTCTTCATAGAGAATTTCTAGGATATAGCCTTAGACACGGCGCTATTAAAGCCTTTCTTTCGGTATTTTGGCGACACGTTCGTCATTTGCGCCTACGAACGAAAGAAAATTGTGTTCCTTGAACACCTCAACAGCATTATCAGTGAGATCCAGTTTACGCTGATAATCTGCCTCAAGACCTGAGCCACTTATGCAAGGTCTTTAGGAACAACGGCTATAACGTCCACAAAAAAGTGAAGTGATTTCAAGCAAGACTCACAACAATACCACCGATGAGGAGCAGGAAAACGAATTTGTCGTTCTGTGGCTCCGTATCGGGCAAGGTAAGCAGCCTGCTGAATCGACACAAGATCACACTGCTCTTCAGGCCTCCGACAAAGATCAGTCAGTTACTGAGACAAGTTGAAAACGCAGCAGAACGCTTGGGGGTCCCCAAGATACCTCGCGAGTGTGGAGACTCGGAGAAACTGTACAAGCATTCGAAAACGGACATCGGATAAAATTTGACGAAACATAGGTCGTTGCTCACATAAACATCTACTGGGATTTTGTTATTAAAGGAGTCATTGAAATAAAAGTCATTGATAGCACCCTAAAAGGAGACGGTGGCTTGCAGCTTAGCACGGTGTCAGATCCAGCGATCGCGCAGTTGAAGCAGGCGCATCAAAAGCAGACTCATGTCATATATGTCGATGCCGCCGGCTCCAGTGACATTAGAGGCGACAGCTAGTGTATGTAAGAGGCGTACCAGCAGCCTACTAGCCGTCATACCACTGAAAATGACCAAGGAGTGTTTGGCCGAAGGTTCGTGCAATTATTATCATTTGACCTGGCGGAAGGCCAGAGAAATTTTTATTCACGTTGTTTTCTAGTTTTTGTTAACAAATTATAGCGTGCTTCACGTATTGAACTCACTTGATAGTTGATGCAACAACAGCAGAACCGAATCCCATGTTCTGATATATTGTACTTCGATCATCAGAGTACTTCTTTAAAGGTCGTTCCTACTGATTATCTTAAAAAACCTTTCGGTGTGATAGCTCAATCATTCGTATATCATTCACATGTGAATATGCGCGTATCATCTTTAGTTCAATCTACAACGCTAAAACATATCACTCACAAATGTGCTGTCGTAGATAGTGCATTACGTAGTTGGAGCGAAGAGTTGTGACGGCGAAGTGCAGTTCACGTTTGAAGTGTAGTGTATTGAACAAAAAAGGCAACAAGTATCAGTTAAAGCAACAACGTACTGTAAGCAGTACGCATTTTACTTCATCTTTCCGCTATGCTTTTCGGATGGCTAACTCCCATCGTCAAGTACATTTGTGTCCAGTAAGATGCAGACATGTTTTGTATGAACGAATTACGGGTACCTGTCCATCGATTGTCACAAGCTCCTTTGGAATGGTGGTTTGAGGGACTTTGACCGGTCACTTACGTAATGAAATGGAACACATGCAGCCGTCCTTATGACGTTATTTATGATGTGGCTAACAGTTTCGGTGCTTCAGTGCACCATCTTCAGACCTTAACTGACGCCGAGGGGTTAACTCCAATCGCCGGCTGGAGTGGCCGAGCGGTTCTAGGCGCTACAGTCTAGAACTGCGCGACCGCTACGGTCACCGGTTCGAATCCTGCCTCGGGCATGGATGTGTGTGATGTCCTTAGGTTAGTTAGGTTTAAGTAGTTCTAAGTTCTAGGGGACTGATGACCTGAGCAGTTAAGTCCCATAGTGCTCAGAGCCACTTGAACCATTTTAACTCCAATTGTATACGTGATTCATCAGTGGGCAGCATCTATGAAACGGTTTTCGCGGACTATTGTAATAGTGACGCTATAACTGCAATCATCACACAACATCGTAGTTATAGGTAGTTTGCGAAAATCAGTTCATAAATGGTGGTCATCGATGAATCGTGTGGGCCTATACGACTGGAGTTAACCCCTCATCGTCAGTTAACGCCTGAAGATGGTGCACGGAAGCACCGAAATTTGTATTCATATAACAAACAACAAATAAGGTCGGCTGTAGGTGTTTTATTTTGTTACATAAGTTCGTTTTGTGGTTGTGTGTACATAACATACACCTAACATACATGTTTCACCCTAATCTTTAATATTCGCATTTAAAGGGGTGGGGGGAGTTAAGCAGTGTTGTGGTATAAGGTCAGGTGCTTCTTTTCCATCAGACACTTTACAGCTAAATAGTAACATTTATACTTCCATTTCTATTTTCGGGAACGGTATTTAAAAACCAGAATTTCTCATATTTACTGAGACCATGACTAGCTTGCGTACTACACACACAAAGACATACACACACACACACACACACACACACACACACACACACACACACACCAAATTCCGGCATGAGTGTTTGCGCAGCGATTAACATATTACTTTTATTCCAGAGGAGTGGTATTGAATCCCTTTTAGATGTAATATACCCCACTCTCCAGTTGCCGTTCCAGATTCCGGTACTATTAAATATGTAGTGCATTCATGATCCACTACCCCTCATCAGTGAACTAGAAACAGCGCTCGGCCATATTACCACCTACAGTTCTGTCTGGGAGTCAGTGGGAGGACGATTGGCAATCGTAATTACGTCTACATGCAATTCCTTCGCTAAATAGAGCAGCCGTATGGAAAGAAACAGAACCTAGGATATGGAATCGATGCTTCCACTTGTTCTTATCTATGAACACTAGAGTGTCCTGTGGTAAAAGCAAGAGGCCGACAATTGAATAGAGCCGTCCATGGGCAATAATTTCCATTTTCCTGTAGCGCTGCTCTGCAGAATACACTGCTCAGAGAAACAAATGCACAGCATCGGTTTCGCTGATACTAAGAATGGATTTGTACGAAACGTTTTCCACAAAATCATGCTTCCTGCATTGTACTGACAGTCTGAAATCTGGCATATTCTCTATGGACGTGATAACTTTCCAGTAAACAAATTACGAAAAATGTCATTATTTTAAGAAATTTGGAGACGAAATACCTGCAAACATTTTAAATCTTTCGATGACTGGGAATTTAAAAAACTAAATGGACTGATAAGAGACAAGTTGAAATACAGTAAAGGACGGATGTGGATTGAAGAAGGGACTGCTTGACAGAATAAGGAATGGCAGGTAGGCAAGTCAGTACAGAAGGCCATGCTCACTTCCTTCAGTATGTAAAGGACTGAGCACCACAACGCATTCAGTACCTCATACAAAGAGGAAAAACACTTACGCTACGAACAGCCCAGGGAGCACGTCACCAAGTCCAGCGAGGAACTGTGTAGTTCGAGCTGCCAAGGAGTTAGGAGGGCGCTACGGCTTATACGGTGAACATATGATCCAATAGGAAACGCGGACAGTGCCACGAATTGAGGCAAGGAAATAAATAGAGCTGTCTGGTCCGTCCGTTTACAGTGAGTGCATATTAAAATAGATACATTAATATGTTTTGTCTATTTTGACGGGAATACTCTCTTTGAATTTCGGATGGTAGCTTGGGTAAAATACAGGGAGCTAAAGGCTATTTACGCCTTGTACAAAAGCAAGAGGGCAGTTAGAACAGTCGAGGGGTGTGAAAGTGGTTGAGCAGGGAGTGAGACACGATTGTAGTCTATCCCCGATGTTATTTGATATGTACACTAAGCAAGCAGCAAAAGAAACCAAACAAAAATTTGGAGTGTCAATTAAAGATCAGGGAGCAGAAATAAAAATCTTCAGGTTTGTCGATGACGTTGTCACTTGGAAGAGCAGTTAAATGGAATGGACAGTGTCTTGAAAGGAGGATACAAAATTAACTTCAGCAAAATCAAAACAAGGGTAATGGAAAGTATTCGAATTAAATCACGTCATGCTAAGGGAATTAGAGTCGGAAACGAGACACTTACAGCAGTAGATGAGGTTTGGTATTTGGGCAGCAAAATAACTGATGAAAGCCGAAGTAGAGGGGATGTAAAATATAGACTGATAATGCCAAGGAAAGCGTTTCTGAAAACGACCAATGAATCATTATCGTATATGAATTTTTGTGGAAGTATTTGTATGGCCTTTAGCGTCGTATAGAAGTGAAACGTGGGCCATAAACAGTTTAGACAAGAACAGAAAATAAGCTTTTGAAATGTGGTACTACAGAAGAATGCTGAAGATCGAAATGCGGTAGAGAGCTGGTGCTGAATGGAAACGTGTTGAGCCATAACGGGTTTATTAACGTTTCTAAAAACACTAGCGAATATATTTTTTAAAAGCAAGAATACAATAATTGCCACTAATTATCAAACCGCCATTGCCTTCGAAGTAGCCAGAATGACTGACAAATGTGGTTCAAATTTATGATGATAGAGGTGGTGGCTGAGGCAACGCCCGTAGCAGCAATTCCTCCTTCTCTACTAACATAGGATAGCGGTTGCGGCTATCAAAATACTAGAAACATTCTTTAAAAATTTCAATCTTGGTACACAGTCGTCTTTAACTAGTTCACAGTGGACAAGAGATAGAATCACCTATGCTGTAACACACAGAAAAACTCGTTAATTATTTAGTAAAAATTAACATACCACAAATGCAGATATTATTCTTTAGTTTTTAGTTCGTTTTTTGTAGACGCAAACAATTTAATAAACAGCTCGAGCTCGTGATACCAGCCAACAGGTAAATATAAACATGTCTCAGAAATAAGGTAGCTAGCTTCAACAATTTCCACTGAGTATAAAGTACAATTCATAAATCGGAAGAATTACATTTGCATTCTGCACCTTTAGATTCAGGAATCAGTTTGGAATAGTGACATCCACAAGCCCACACGCATTGGCAGAACTGGACTCAAGTAGTGCCAGGCAAAACCTTGATAAATAACACATTTATATAAATAGCAACGGGCAACCGAGATACGGAGTCAAAATAGCCACCACACTACACCAAGTGGCATGCACACTAATCGGATGCTCACCGTGATTTCTCGTAAAATCCAGCGCCCCTTCATAAACGCTTCCTTAGAAAGCCCCGAGAGAAGGATGTAACGAAGACTACTTGTAGCCGGAAACCCACGGGAATCATCCAGCAGACGCCACCGCGTCCAATACTTGCAAAGGTCACATCGGACTCCAACCCGGCACCACAAGGACAAACCGCTTACAACTTGAATAGCAGAGAACACGCCGAATACTGTGCGTCCTGCCGAAACCTAATGAAGTACTGAACAGAATTATGGGGACAAGAAATTTGTGGCATAACGGGACTGAAAAAAGTGATCGGCTGATAATGTATAGTCTGAGATATCAAGAGATCACAGTTTAGTGTTCGAGGGTAATGTAGGAGGTAAAAAGAAAAACCGTAGACGGAGACCAAGAGATGAATACCGTGAGCAGATTCATGAAGATATAGCAGCAGTTACTCGGAGACGGAGAAGCTTGCAGAGCTTAGAGTAGCGTGGCGAGCTGCATTAAAGCAATCTTCGGACTGCAGAACACAATAATAAAAACATTAAAATCTACTAATAACATGAAGGGGATCCTCGTAAAACCAATACAAGATACATGAAAATTAGATTTTTATAAATATTAAGTAAAAGTCATACAATGCCTGAATATAAATACGGGAGAGACAAGATAAAATAAAAATGAGAAAAAAGGAGGGGGCAGGGAGATGTATAATATACACTCCTGGAAATTGAAATAAGAACACCGTGAATTCATTGTCCCAGGAAGGGGAAAATTTATTGACACATTCCTGGGGTCAGATACATCACATGATCACACTGACAGAACCACAGGCACATAGACACAGGCAACAGAGCATGCACAATGTCGGCACTAGTACAGTGTATATCCACCTTTCGCAGCAATGCAGGCTGCTATTCTCCCATGGAGACGATCGTAGAGATGCTGGATGTAGTCCTGTGGAACGGCTTGCCATGCCATTTCCACCTGGCGCCTCAGTTGGACCAGCGTTCGTGCTGGACGTGCAGACCGCGTGAGACGACGCTTCATCCAGTCCCAAACATGCTCAATGGGGGACAGATCCGGAGATCTTGCTGGCCAGGGTAGTTGACTTACACCTTCTAGAGCACGTTGGGTGGCACGGGATACACGCGGACGTGCATTGTCCTGTTGGAACAGCAAGTTCCCTTGCCGGTCTAGGAATGGTAGAACGATGGGTTCGATGACGGTTTGGATGTACCGTGCACTATTCAGTGTCCCCTCGACGATCACCAGTGGTGTACGGCCAGTGTAGGAGATCGCTCCCCACACCATGATGCCGGGTGTTGGCCCTGTGTGCCTCTGTCGTATGCAGTCCTGATTGTGGCGCTCACCTGCACGGCGCCAAACACGCATACGACCATAATTGGCACCAAGGCAGAAGCGACTCTCATCGCTGAAGACGACACGTCTCCATTCGTCCCTCCATTCACGCCTGTCGCGACACCACTGGAGGCGGGCTGCACGATGTTGGGGCGTGAGCGGAAGACGGCCTAACGGTGTGCGGGACCGTAGCCCAGTTTCATGGAGACGGTTGCGAATGGTCCTCGCCGATACCCCAGGAGCAACAGTGTCCCTAATTTGCTGGGAAGTGGCGGTGCGGTCCCCTACGGCACTGCGTAGGATCCTACGGTCTTGGCGTGCATCCGTGCGTCGCTGCGGTCCGGTCCCAGGTCGACGGGCACGTGCACCTTCCGCCGACCACTGGCGACAACATCGATGTACTGTGGAGACCTCACGCCCCACGTGTTGAGCAATTCGGCGGAAGGTCCACCCGGCCTCCCGCATGCCCACTATACGCCCTCGCTCAAAGTCCGTCAACTGCACATACGGCTCACGTCCACGCTGTCGCGGCATGCTACCAGTGTTAAATACTGCGATGGAGCTCCGTATGCCACGGCAAACTGGCTGACACTGACGGCGGCGGTGCACATATGCTGCGCAGCTAGCGCCATTCGACGGCCAACACCGCGGTTCCTGGTGTGTCCGCTGTGCCGTGCGTGTGATCATTGCTTGTACAGCCCTTTCGCAGTGCCCGGAGCAAGTGTGGTGGGTCTGACACACCGGTGCCAATGTGTTCTTTTTTCCATTTCCAGGAGTGTACAATACAGATTCATGAAAAACGAAGCATGGAACAACTGTTGGAAGCGTTGCAAGGATGAAGATCAGTTGGTGCGTAATATACAACTCAAACGTCGTAAATAGAGAAGTGATACTGTATACAAACAGTAGTATGAAGGAACACGTGCGTCAAGCGTTGTCAGGAGAAGGGCTCCAGTAAAAGTAACGTGTATGAAATGCAATATACGACTGCATAAATCACGAATAATAGGTGGCCGCAATGGTATACCTATTGCAGGCATTAAAAGTACAATATCTATGAAGTAATTATGTATGGAATGGTACATATCTCATTTTTAATAACTCCTGCATTGAGACTATAGCTAGTCTTCTCTTCTTGTCTTTATAGTTGGTATCACCTGAAGACGGAGCTGTAATACTCTAAAACTCCTCGTGCAGTTAATAAATAAGTTCTCATTACAACTGTAGCGGATTTTTATTTTACGAATACCAGCGCATTTACTTTATTTTAGGCATGTTTTTTAAGTCATAACTCTTCTGAGTGCATTTCTTGCTGTCCTACATCTTTTCCTGTCTAGTGCTAATAATCGCATCTCTACATTTTGCATTTACAATGCTATAACCGTTGTGTGACTGATGAAAGGCTTGACGCTTCGTCATAGATGGAAAGAGAGAAAATAATTTTGGGCTCAAACACGGCGTCTGTACCTGAATTACATTTGTACTGATTGTCACGGGTGTACAGTACACTCAGGTGAAGATACAAGCACACGAAACGACGAGTTATTCGTCAATGTCAAAATTAAGGCTCACGATTACAACAAAAGCCCGTATTTCGTTTAAAGATACTCGATAATTTCGTTATCCTCCCTGCATTATTTTTGTGGGCACTATCTGAACTTGCTGCCTTCTTCTGCTCAGCAAGGAACTGGTGTATACTCCTTTACTTGTATGAAGACCATTTAAAAGATTTTATGATGTTAGAGGAAGCATTCAGAAATGAAGTGGTACAAGATGTTGGCAATTCTGAGGAAAATAAGAATAAGCTATACTGATGGATGGGTGATATATTATATGTATAAGAACGAAGGGGAAACGATAAGAATAGATGCACAAGAATAAAGTACTCGCTTAAAAAAAGAATAAAAGGACAGATAAAAAGTCGTATTAAAATTCGGGGTGAAAGGGTATCAGTGATACGATTCCCTCATGAGGTTACTAATCTAAGTCAAAGTATAATTACTAAGATGGTATCTGTTGTTTCGGACATGTCCGAAAGAACAGATACCATCTTAGTAAATGTATATATAAGGCTCACCGTCTACTTGACCATCTACTTCTTCTGTGCGACTGCAAAAAAAGAGCCCGAACTCTTACGGGAATCGGCAATGCGCCGCGAGTAATGAGTAAAATGGGCGGGGGCACTACAAATGTAGAGCGGGACAATACGTTGAGAATGTGGGTTTCGCGGGAGGCGTGCCAGAGATAAATCCCTGCAGTTGCGCTATACTCTGTGTCCTCGGTGGCTCAGACGGATAGAGCGTCTGCCATGTAAGCAGGATATCCCGGGTTCCAGTCCCGATCGGGGCACACATTTTCATCTGTCTCGTTGACATATGTCAACGCCTGTAAGCAGCTAAGGGTGTTAATTTCATTGTAATTCTAAGTAAAAGTGACGGATTAGTGCAGTACCTGTTCAGTAGGAAATTATGGGTTGAGAGTAAAACGAAGAAAGACGGAGGTAATGATGAGTAGCACAAATGAGATGAGCAACAAATTTAACATCAGAACCACTGAGCGCGAAGTAAGTGTAGAAAATGTGCTACCTTGGAAGCAAAATTCCATAGTTGGAGACTAGCACAAGCAAAGAGAGCGTTAGTGAACGAGAGGTGTCAAAGAAGCATAGCACTGTATGGCAGCGAATATTGGAGTCTGTGGAAACAGGCATAGAAAAGAAGCGTTTGAGATAAGGAATAAATTGGTGCTCATCAGAATCGGCAAAGACAGAAACATGAAGAAAACACTGACAAGAAGAAAGAATAGGATGATGGATATCTTGCACCTAAGTAGAGGCTACTGTAGGGGATAAAACCTATTGGGAAAGACAAAGGTTGGAATACGCCCAACAAGTAACTGACGACGTAGTGTGGAAGTGATAGTGTGATGTGAAGAGGTTGGCCCAGGAGAGGAATTAGCGACGGAGCGCGTCTAGACTGTCAGAAGACTCGACTAAAGCAAATAACGCAACTTCATCTGCCTCGTAAGCTAGTGTTTCCAAAATTACCCGATGCATTACGTCAGCGAATTTTTTATTAATTTAATAGAATTTGCACCCTTTCCTCAGAGTTCAGACAATTTGTAATCGTGATAACTGCAGTCCAAATAGATTGTTGAGATATACATTAACGAAAAACGATATTGCGTCAAATGTTATCTACATTCTGCTGTAGGCGACAGCATGACTCTCTTGAGGTAACGGATGACGTTAGTTCAATAGCATTAGTTCCATTCTAAGAGGCGATACAAAGCGAGATAGGATGCGTCGTAGGTAAACGCGGAAGGTTACAGAACTACAGCGCTCAGTAGAGGAGCGCCTTACAACAGCTGGTGAATATTTTCCATCTGAATGTCGCAAAAATAGACAGTCTGTACCATTTCAGAATACTGAACTACACATGAACATCATTTGAGGTTAAACTTATAAAATTCAGCTTCAGCGGAATATAGTATTATTAAGGAACAAAAATAAGTTTTGAAGATGTTTTTTCTAACAGGGGTTATGCAGTAAAAGACAGGTAGAAACTTAGATGTGCGCTAGTAAATTTAAGAAAGCCAGTGGAGACTGGTACAGAGCATTAGAAAATGATCATTCACAGAACCAAAATTAAACACTTAATTTCAAATAGTAGTTGTCATAAAATGGAAGGACAACGTTCGCCTTTTGCGCTGTAGCTCTCACCTAGGAGGGGCGCTGTGACAAGGGGTGAGGAGAGGGGAAAGGAGGGGAGGGCTCATGCTCTACAATTTTCAGCTGCGCACAGGAAGCCCGTTCCTTACCCGTAGTAAGTCGGAGCACTATTACAGTCTGTTAACTAAGAGCAAGATGTAATCTACTGTTCAATTTGTCATCGAAGACGCAATGATGGAAATAAAGAAATGTCCAAGGGGTGGAATTAAAGTTGAAGGTGAAAGGATATTAGTGATACGATTCGCTGATGACATTGCTATCTTGAGCGGAAGTGAAGAAGAATTACACGATCTACTGAATGGAACGAACATTGTAATGAGTACAGATTGTGGACTTAGAGTAAATCAGAGAAAGACGGAACTATCGAGAAGTAGCAGAAAAGAGAATAGCGAGAAATTGACATCAGGATTGATGGTAACAAAGCAGGTGAAATTAAGGAATTCTGCTACCTAGCCAGTAAAATAACCAGCGACGGATGGAGTAAGGAGGACACCAAAAACAGAATAGTAACGGCAAAATTTTGGAAACTCATGGTAAGTTTTTATGCGACCAAACTGCTGAGGTCATGGGTCCCTAGACTTACACACTACTTAATCAAACTGAAACTAACTTACGCGAAGGACAACAAACACACCCATGCCCAAGGGAGAACACGAACCCCCGACGGGGGAAGCCGCGTGGACCGTGACAAGGTGCCCAAGACCGCTCGGCTATCCCGCGCGGCTGCTGCTAATGAATTAGGTGGACTGATACGGTAAAGAATCGGGAGATTCTGCGGAGAATCGGAGAGGAAAGGAATATGTGGAACACACTGATAAGGAGAAGGGATCGGATGACAGGACATGTGTTAAGACATGAGGGAATGACTTGCATGGTACTAAAAGGAAGTCAGAAATTGGAATACATCCAGCAAATAATTCGGGAAGTACGTTGCAAGTGCTATTCTGAGATGAAGAGGTTGGCACTGGAGAAGAATTCGTGGCAGCCCGTATCAAACCATTCAGAGAACCAATGAAAAAAAAAAAAAACAAAAAAAAAAAAACATTAAGAGCATGTCGGCATTACATGCAGATGTTAAGAGACATCGCCTTAGTTCTTTCACAACCCAGCAGAATCCTTTTTCCTTCATGCAAGGTCCATAAAGCATGCATTTAATTTGGATTCATGGCTGAGATACACAAAAAGATACATGAGTGCAGTTTGTGCGTCGCGTTTAGCAAAGATGTTTGATGTCTTTTGTAAACCATTGGTTCATCGACAAAAATTAATATTGGATGCTGCAGGAGGACAATGATCCGAAGCCAGCAGCGGACTTTGCTACAACTGGAAAAAGTTGCTTGACGGTAATTCTATTGAAAATGGATGGTCTTACATCAAAAAGATGCTGGAAGAGAAAAAGATTATTCTATCAAACAGCTAGAAACGTAAATTCCAAGTTGCAGATCTTTTCCAAGTAAATAGGCGGAAATGTTCGTTTGAAGCATGCCTCCGAGATACTAAGCAATTACTGACGCTGCGGTGACTGGGCCTATTATTAATTGTAATTGCATTTTTCTCTTTTTGTATATATATGATGAATGGAATTGTATTATGTTGTTGTCAAATACATTTTTCAAGGGATTAGCCCGACCTCGACCTTACTTTGCACTCCGTCTTCAGGCCGCAAGTGGCCTATCGGGACCATCCGACTGCCGTGTCATCCTCAGCTGAAGATGTGGATAGGAGGAGAGTGTGGTCAGCACACCGCTCACCCGGTCGTTATGATTCGACCTTACTTAACAGTCTGTAAATAAGAGACACACTTTAGTACCGGTAATCAGTCACTGCCTGAATGGGAAAATGATGAACATTATGGTGAATGCGTAGTCTTACGCGGTCTGAGCCAGTCCCATTAAAATCTGTTCCGATATCCTGCAGCGATATCCTCTAAATTTCTAATTTTAGTGGAATTTAGCCAGACAGTGGACATTTTCAAATTTGGAAGTCATACACGACGCTGCTTGTACACCACAAAACATCATACATGAATTTCCAAGGCCTAATTAAAATGATCACTATCACTTTGTAGTTCAGTATTCGAACAAGTAGTTCAGCGATAGCTAACTTTGGTGTGTTTATAGAAGTAATTACCTTAACACTTTGTGTTGACTACTATGCCGTAACCCGGCCGAGGTGGCCGAGCGGTGGTAGGCGCTACAGCCTGGAACCCCGTGACTGCTACGGCCACAGGTTCGAATCCTGCCTCGGGCATGGATGTGTGTGATGTCCTTAGGTTAGTTAGGTTTAAGTAGTTCTAAGTTCTAGGGGACTGATGACCTCAGAAGTTAAGTCTCATAGTGCTCAGAGCGATTCGAACCATTTTTTTTACTATGTCGTAAATTATTTATCTAAGTTTATAAATGGATCTACTTGCACGGAGCTACTCAGATTCGCTATAGCGCAACATCCAGGCGCTGCGTGAGGGAATCGTATTAACGTAACCTGTATCTGACTGAGAGAGGAAGTTCCCTATAGCTGGTATATGATTTATTCAATCCTGCGCCGCCACGCAGTCCTCTGACTGGGCACCGTAAAAATGTTGGGTGGTAGCTCATCGTGAATAATCCATCAGCGCGGATTTATTCGGCTGACGTTTAGCAAGCGCCCCACCGCCGGCAGCAGGCGCTATTCGCAGATCACGCCCCTGCACCGCCCGCGCACGCCGCACAGTGGAATCGGAACACAGCGCTCTGTAGGCCCTGCCCTGCCCCGCCCCCGCTCCCCCTGGGTAATTTATGAGGATGCAGATTACGGGGGCGTGGCTATGATTGTCGGAAGCCGCAGTGCCGACGGGAAGCCGACTGCCCGCAGCCAGGGCCGGAATTTCGCTGCCTACGAATTATTAACGACTCCAGGGATTGAGTGATGCAGTAATCAACTAATCCCGCAGCTACACAACGACTGCAAAGTGGAACTAGCGCTCTCTGGAGTGGCAATCGTTAGCACCTTAACGGAGATTTGGTTGTATAATTGCTACTTATGCTTCGATAGTGATTGCGAACCTAGTACTGTCTTCATCCCTTCACCATTTGGAAAGTACACTGGCCGTACATAGAAAACGAGCACCTCTAAAGAGATGGTGTGGCATAAGCACTGACAGCAGTAAGCCAATGATTTTCGGTACATCTCTCTCGACTGTTGGGGAAACCATCTGATCTGATTTTCGAATAGGATGAGCTACTGTTTCTCGCTTCGTACTGGGTGAATAAAAGCTCGCCGGATAAAATACTAGTTATCCGCATAAACAGCACATTGATCATTTCCCGGCACTGTAGATGGTGCAGAACTGTGACAATGCAGTTATGTGATACTCTAGCTCTTACGTTAAACGTGGCTGAGCAGTTATACAACCGCCAATCGGCTATATGAAAAAAGCACTGTAAGATGGAAACATGCAGACAAAGAAGCGTGATTAAAAAAAAAAGTCGTGTGTTGGGTAGACCGTTCACCGGGTGCAAGTCTTTCGATTTGACGCCATTGCGGCGACTTGCGTGTCGATGGAGATAAAATGACGATGATTAGGACAGCACAACACCCAGTCCCTGAGCGGAGAAAATCTCCTACCCAGCCGGGAATCGAACCCGGGCCCTTGACATCCTGTAGCGTTGACCACTTTTTTCCTCATTTTTTTCTATATTGTTCGCTGAATTAGTTCGTAGCGGACGTTTGATGACACTCATTCAGGTAGTTCATTGATCTGTTTACTCAGGTTTTTTGTTTTTGTTTTTTGTTTTATACAGAGGGTAGCTAAACCCTCCGACAGAAGGTGCTGAGCTACCGTGCCGGCACCATTCAGCTATCGGGGGCGGATAAGCTAGGCTGATATGCCCAATGTCATGAGGCGGATCACTTAACAGCAGCAGACAGAAAGTTTTGCTATAGTGATCACTGAAAGTTGAAGTATGACTGCTAACCAGTTAGTAAACGTACAGTGATCACTGTAGCGCCAGCCAGTTACAGGATGATTACTGAAACCAGAGACACTTCGCTGTGCAGCATACAGAACATATATCTGTGTGAAACAACAACAAAACTCTTTTTTGTTAAGGAAATAACGGCCAACCATCCAAGTTGGGCACGCATCAAAGCAGAGAGCCGCTGACCATCATACTGCTGGCCTCTGTCGTGAGGTCACTGCCGCTCTGCCATTATCCCGACAAGACCACCTGCTAAGGAGTGTCCAGCTGCCGCCTAACCGTCTGAGAATCTAGTTGAGAGTCTACTCGTCGACGAGCCACTGAAGCAATCGCCAGCGCGTCGCCGCCAACCAGATGCAGGTACAGTGTTTCTACCGTGTTGCCTACACCTTCATTTACATCCGAGCTTGCTTCCTCCCGCAGCAAGTGTCACTTGCCACCTGAAGTATGAAGTCGCTCGTGCTGCTGTGTTAAGCCTAGTCATTATAGCCTGAGGGAATGCTGTGATAGCCTCATCTGACCTCCAGTTCCCGGCGTATCGACGTCGCAGAGCCACCATAATGCTCCCCACATTACACAACACAGTTTAGCGTTGCTTCACGAGAGCCAGAGATCGACATCTCACTTACGGCGTCCATGTAACACATAAATTGACGGTAGGCTGCACTTGAACCTGCTCTAAGCTTGTTGGAACAATAAAGAGTTCACTGACATTCTGCCTTGGTGCAGTCAACTTACTCCTCCGTTGGTCTCCTGCAGCCCTTTTGACAAATCATCGAACCCACAACGCCCAGGCGGGAGACTAGAATGTCATCCTGACAATTACAACAGTGGCAGTATCACCCTTTCGTAGCACTATACTCCCAACAGCTAATGGAACCATCGTCTTAGGACGTGCACATCAAGACAGAAGCTGGCCTATGAATAGGTTAAATCAATGCTGACTTTAGCCTTGCTAATAGCACTGGGATCAATGTGACCCCACAAGTACGGTAGGAACAAATATCTTTCAAGTTTCTGACTGAGTTGTTTCAAAATCTACGACTTTATCCTTCTCAATAAATTCCGTCCAATAATGTTTTTTTATACATATTTCCGACTCATTAATATTTATTCGTGGTTTTTGCGCTATACACTGTGTATTGCAGAAGTCAATTGATCCCAAAGTGAATTGTGTTTTTGTTTCTTGAATGTTCGCTTATCAGAATAGAATGATGAGTTCAGTAGCTTTTAAATGAAACGCTTGCAACTCTAAAAATAACTAACATCTCTCACTTATTTTGGACTCTCTGTTAGGGTTTCTTCTCGCAGTTGTTTGTATCGTGTCAGTTGTTAGTGTATTGCCACAACGGGTCGTAGAACTATATTTTGAATAGACAGTCACTGAATAATGATGAAGATGATAGCTGTTCTTTAGGATGTGTGCGAAAGAACGTATACCATTGGTGACCTTCCAGCTCTCGAAGAATGAAATTACAACGAAATCCAGTCCATTAGCTGCTTACAGGTGTTGATAAATATCAACGGGGACAGTTGCAACGTGTGCCCCGACCGGAACTCGAACCCATGATCTCCTGCTTTCATGGCAGACGATCTATTCGATTGAGGCATCGAGGACACAGAGGATAGTGCGACTACAGGGACTTATCTCTGGAATCCGTGAAACCTGCATTCCCAGGTTACTGCCCACACACTACATTTGTAGTGCATCTGCCCATTATACTCATTACTCGCGGCAGTCAATCTACCGATTCCCGTAAGAGTTTGAGTAATATGAGTGCATCCGGACTGAAAAGGATCATTGGCCAGTAAACCTTATCTATTTGAAGCTGTGTCCAATGGTATCTGTTCATTCAGCACAATTCCAAAGGGAGAAAAACGTGCACCGTGCTCCCTACGCGAACGTTCCGTGGATAGAAAAGTCAGGAAAAGTGAAGAAGATGTTTCTTTTGTCTATAAACAACATTCAGAGTCACTTCGTTTTTGATGAAAAGGTCATTAATATAAAAGTCAAAGACATCTAAACTGCATGAACATTTATTTTTTGGAACGTCAGTCTTCTGGCTAGTTTGATGCGGCCCGCCACTAATTTCTCTAGTGTGCTAATCTCTTCATCTCAGAATAGCACTTGCAACCTACGTCCTCTAGTATGTGTTGGATGTATTCCGATCTCTGTATTCCTCTACAGGTTTTCCCTTCTACAGCTCACTCTAGGACCATGGAAGTCATTCCCTCATGTCTTAACAGATGTACTATCGTCTTGTCCCTTCACCTTACAAGTGTTTTCCACATATTCGTTTCCTCGCCGATTCTGCGCAGAATCTCCTCATTCCTTACCTTATTCGTCAACCTAATTTTCAACATTCGTCTGTAGCACCACATCTCAAAAGCCTCGATTCTCTTCCCTTCCGGTTTTCCCAAAGTCCATGTTTCACTACTATACAATGCTGTGCTCCAGAAGTACATTCTCAGAAATTTCTCCCTTAAATTAAGGCCGATATTTGATATAATTAGACTTCTCTTGGACAGGAATGCCCCTTTTGACATTGCTAGTCTGCTTTTGATATCCTCCTTGCTCCGTCCGTCACTCGTTATTTTAGTGGCTGCATAGCAGAATTCCGTAATTTCATCTACTTCGTGATCATCACTCCTGATATTAACTTTCTCGCTGTTCTCACTTCTACTACTTCTCATTACCTTCGTATTTCTTCCATTTACTCTCAATCCATACTCTGTATTCATTACACTGTTCATTTCATTCAGCAAATGATGTAATTCTTCTTCACTTTCACTCAGGATGGCAACGTCACCAGCGAATAGTATCATTGATATCCTTTCATCTCGAATTTTAATTCCACTTGTGCACATTTCATTTATTTCCATCATTGCTTCCTCGATGTATAGATTGAACAATAGGGCGAAAGACCACATCCTTGTCTTACACCCTTTTTAATACGAGCACTTCGTTCTTGGTCGTTCACTCTTATTATTCCCTCTTGTCTGTTGTACATATTGTGTATGACCCGTCTCTACCTATAGCTTATCCCTAGTTTTCTCAGAATTTCGAACATCTTGAACCATGTTACATTGTCGAATGCTTTCTCCAGGTTGACAAATCCTATGACTGTGCATTGACTTTTCTTTAGTCTTGCTACGATTATTAACCGCAACGTCAGAAAGGCCTCCGTCGTGCCTTCGTGCCTTTAGCTTTCCTAAGGCCAAGCTGATCAACTAGCGCATCCTCAATTTTCTTTTCGATTCTTCTGTACATTTTTTATCAGAAATTTGGAAGCATGAGTTTTTAAGCTGATTGTGCGGTAATTCTGGCACGTGTCAACTCTTGCCGTCTTCGGAATTATGTGGATGATGTTATCCCGAAAGTCAGATGGTATGTCGCCAACCTCGTACATTCTACACACCAAGGTGAATAGTCGCTTTGTTGCCACTCCCCTCGATGATTTTAGAAATTCCGATGGAGTGTTATCTTTCCCTTCTGACTTACTTGATCTTAAGTCCTCCAAAGCTCTTTTAGATTCTGATTCTTATACTGGGTCCCTTTTCTCTTCTACATCGATTCCTGTTTCTTCTTCTATAACATCAGACAAATATTTCCCCTCATAGAGGCTTCTTTCCATCTATTCACTCTCTCGTCTGCATTTAACAGTGGAATTTCCGTTGCACTCGTAATGTTTTCACCCTCGCTTTTATTGTCACCGAAGATTGTTTTGAAGTTCCCGTACGCTGAGTCTGTCCTTCCGACAATCATTTCTTTTTCGATTTCTTCCCGTTTTTCATGCAGCCATTTCGTCTTCCCTTCACATCCTATTTTTTTTCATTCCTTAGCGACTTGTATTTCTGTATTCCTGAGTTTCTCGGAACATTTTTTGACTTCCCCCTTTCATCGAGTCCGCAGCTCGTGGTCTCGCGGTTGCGTTCTCGGTTACCGACCATGGGGTCCCGGGTTCGGTTCCCTGCGGGTCAGGAATTTTCACCTGTCTCGAGATGCCTGGGTGTTTGTGTTGTCCTCATCATTTCATCATCATCCAGGAAAGTGGCGAAACTGAGCTGAGGAAAGGTTGGGAAATTGTACGGGCGCTCATACTCGCGCAGTTGAGCGCCCTACAAACCAAATCATCATTAGCATCCTTTCATCGATCTATTGAAGTACTAGTTCTGTTACCAATGGTTTCTTCGCAGCTACCTTCTTTGTACCTATTTTTTCCTTCGCAGCTTCTTTTATCACCCTTTTCAGCGATGTCCATTCCTCTGCAACTGTACTGCCTACTGAGCTATTCCTTATTGCTGTGTCTATAGCATTAGAGAACTTCAAGCGTATCTCGTCATTCCTTAGTAGTTCCGTATCCCACTTCTTGCTGATTAATGCCTTGAACTTCGGCATAGTCTTCATCACTAATATGTTGTGATCTGAGAATATATCTGCTCTTGGGTACACCTTACAGTTCAGTATCTGATTTGGGAATCTCTGTCTGACGATGATGTTATCTAAGTGAAATCTTCCCATATTACCAGGCCTTTTCGAAGTATACCCCCTCCTCTTGTGATTCCTGAACAGAGTATTCGCTATTAATTTTTTAAGTTTATTACAGAACTCAATTAATCTTTCTTCTTTCCCAAGCTCATATTCTCGTGTAACCTTTTCTTCTATTCATTCCCCTACATCTGCATTCCAGCCCCTCATGACTATTAGATTTCCATCTCCCTTTACATACTGTACCCTTTCAATATCCTCATACACTTTCTCTGTCTCTTCATCTTCAGTATGCGACGTCAGCATGTATACCTGAATGTCGTTGTCCGTGTTGGTTTGCTGTCGATTCTGATGATAATAATCCTATCACTAAGCTGTTCGCAGTGACACACTCTCGGCACTACCTTCCTATTCATAATTAATCCTACTCCCGTTATACCATTTTCTGCTGCTGTTGGTATTACCCTATACCCATAGGATTTGAAATCCTTGTCTTCTTTCCATTTCACTTCAACGACCCCTACTATATCTAGATTTAGCCTTTGTATTTCCCCTTTCAGATTTTCTAATTTCCCTACCACGTTAAAGCTTCTGACATTCCACGCCTCCACTCGTAGAACGTTATTATTTCGATGATGATTCAGTCTTTTTCTCATGGTAACCTCCGCCTTGGCAATCCCCTCGCGGAGATCCGAATGGGGGACTATTCCGGAATCTTTTGCTGGAGAAGAGATCATCACGACACTTCTTCAATTACAGGCCACATGACCTGTGGATACATGTTATATGTCTTTAATGTAGTGGTTTCCATAGCCTTCTGCATCATCCTGCCGTTGATCTTTGTTGATTCTTTCGCCTTCATGGGAGTTCCTACCCCTACGACAATAGAGTGCCCTGAACCTCTATCAGCTCCTCCGCCATCTTTGACAAGGCCGTTGGCAGAATGAAGTCTTCGGCCGCCAATGCTGATTATTGATCAATATTTTAGCAGCGGCGGCATTCGAACCCAGAACTGAAAATGTTTTGGTTATGGATCAATGACGCTACTCCAAGACCACAGGTGCAAACCTCGTAAGACGACGGCAGTAGTAGGACAAAAACCAAGTCTGAAAACAATAGTCAATGACTATCGATATCAAACACTACAGGAATGGGTGTTGGCTGTGAGAGCAGGTTCATCTCAACTAGTTACATAGTGAACATTGCAATAGAAACTGCATTGGAATGGAAGTCTGGAGTCGTTTACCTGTCACAAAGCGGCATATAAAGAGGCAAATCTTCAGCGGAACAGATAGCACAGTAGCTTGCTGGAGGGATGTAGTAAGATACGACGAACCGTTACTCTGATTATTTTCAAAGTATTCAGGCGTCGAAAGCACTGACAGCTAAATGAGGAATTTAATGCGCAGTGCGTGGAAGATGATATTCATGAAGTGTTCTTCGTACCATAATTTGGACCCATTCATTTAGATTGCGAAAACATTAACCAGGACGTCCATTTCAACATTCGCGGTGACCAAGTGTTTCCCTTTATTCCGCATTTTTATGATTTTATTGTGGATAGTTCCGTGTTCCAGTATGACAGGAATACTGACAGGGCTTGACAGATACGATCCTGGTTTGACGAACAGTCAGGCACTTTACCGCAACCCGATGCGCCGCTAAATAACAAGTCCTTACCTTCATAAAAATACATGGGACTAACTGGTAGCTCTACAGTATCTTGTCATCAATGAGTGGCTTCACCTGGACGCGGCATACGTGAAGAAACTTGTGGAACATCCTCAATGCTGCAGCCGGTGTTACACGGCAGTAGGATTATGTCACAACGTAGCAACTAATATTGCTAAGTTAGTGCACCATTTCACAGGTTTCCAGTTTACTCAAAATTTATTGTTGCAGCACGGCATATGGAGTACAGGAGATGAATACGTTTACGGATCTATAACACACGCGTTTCTAGGTAGCAGGTATTGACCCATGCTGAAACACGCATGTTAGTACGTGGTGGCGCCCCAAGGACGGCGATAGAGGCGCTGATTCTGGCATCCAGTCGATTGTACAAATGATGAATACTGCGCCAGCACACATTATGCCACGCCTGCTCGACCTGTTCACATATTTCTGTGGGAGACGTTGTTTGACGACTCTCACGTGTCACTTCCGCCCCATCGTCTCCCACACATGCTCGAATGGAAACATGTCCAGAGATCGTGCTGACCAGTGAAGTTGCCGTGTGTCTTGCAGAGCAGGTTGAATTCCACAGGCAGTGTATGGGCGAAAATTATTCTGTAGGAACAACATACCATTTTACTGTTGCAAGAACTGCAAAAGAACGGGTCTAACAACATTCTGCACACACCCAGGGTTGGTTAGCGTTGCCGCCAGAAAGACCAAAGCTGAACCAGAGTTATAGCTTATCGCACCCCAAACGAGGCCTGAAGCTCAACAGGTCTATGTTGCACGCGCAAACGATCATCACTTGCATGTGGGTAAAATTTGCTTTCATCGCTGAAGACCACGGTGCACCATTTCATCTTCCAAGTGATCCTCTCATGGCTATGGCTAAGGTGTTAGTGGAGTGTAGGCTAGAGATGTGCGTGTTCGTAGTCCCACTGCTAATAACTAATTCGCAACAGTTCGGGTTCACACGTCTGCTCTCACAAGCCCTCTCTTCTGTCGTGTGGTAGCTGTACGATCTTCCATTTTTGCCCTTACTGCACGATGATCCTGGCTGATGTCTGTGCTGTAGGGATGTCCAGAACCTCGTCTATGGGCGTGTGAATGTTCACTAGACCACTGATACCATTATCTTTTCACAACTGACGTAGCATGTCCAACTTTTGTGGCAATTCCACCGCTTCTAGGAAGGCCTTAATTTGACTCCTTTCCAGCTCACTCGGTTGACTGTAGGAGGCGCGAGTGAGTCAGCGTGCTGTACTGGCCTGCTTGCTTCACACGTTTGCAACACAATGAGACTTCTGGCTGTGAAAATTGCCTGTAGACACAGATAGCGCATTGGTAGCTATGCAACCACGCTACCTGTAGGCACACGATGAGAAACCGTTATCAATACATCTATAACCTCCCTTGCTGCATATGCAGTCATCAGATCAAACTCGACGTCGTCTTTCCAGGTGTAGTAACATTTTTCCAGCATGAACCCACAAAAATTCCTGTCAAAAATATTTAGGCGCTTTTCTGAATGTTTACATAAACTAAAGTACACAGAGACCAGATGCCAAAGAGAGAATGTAATTAACGCAAGAAACATATCATAACCTGTTGTTCGACGCTATTTATCTTTTTTCTGCTTTCCTAAGCCTGTTATATGATGAGAGAGAGAGAGAAAAGATACAATGACATTGTAAGAGGTCCATGACTAAGGAATTTAGTGCTAGCGCACTCGAGCAGATGTAATTTCGATGGATAGCTCACGCGCTGCCTGCGATATGTAAGCTATAAGAGAATCTCAGACCAGAGAGCAGTGTAGTATGCAGTAGAAACTGTGTGGCAGTAGGAGTGAGTTGTAGCTAGGAGTCTGATGTATAGAGTTGGCTGGGCCAGTCGTGGGGAGCGATAGCAGTGCCTGAGCGATGTAGTATAAGGTTAAAGCAGCCTCGCGCATATGTACTACTGTTATATCATGTCCCACGTAAATGTTTTTTTTTTAAATCTCTTAATAATAATCTTTCTTACAAAATTAATTTTTGACAATCATTCATCTCAATCTAAAGAATTTACTAATTTCTCCAATCCATGGTCATCCCGGTTATTGTAAAGAAAAATCAGTTGTGTCTTTTTATACATGACAAATTTATCGGCCAGCATTGCACTTCGCTGTGCCACAAAAATTTCTTATAGAAGCAGATATATATGCGTTATCCGGCGACCTAATTGAGGTAAGAATCTTAAATTTTTTAGAATGATCTTTCACCGCCATGACGTAGCACTGCTGACGTCCAAATTTACCAGTTTACATTCACAGTCAGCTAATTATGGAAAGGTTATATAAGAGTCACATTTTGTATTGGGATGTTATGCAGAATGTGAATGCGATAAATAATTATTTTTTACTGTTGGGAGGTTACACTAAATGTGAATGTTATATATATATGTTTGTGGGGAGATTACAACATGCCTGACTGTTCGTCACGTGTTTACTTAGTCGGTGTAAGAGCGCCACTGCAACGATCAACGACTGCTGTGAGAGTTGTTGCGAGAGACATGTTCATCATGGAGCAACTTAGAAAATACTAGTATGCTGCTTTTCCAAAAGACTCAAGAAAAACACTTTCTCTTCAAAATACGCCCAAGTAATGAGTAAAAATCTAGAGTCACAGAAATCAGGGCTTGTGGAGAGGCAGAAGTGGCTGTCTCTTCTTTTGCAAACGGATTAGGAAGGAGGGACGTGGGGGGCGGCAGGGCGTGGCGACGATAAATGAGAATGCTGCACTAAGGTTCAAATGGCTCTGAGGTCTATGGGACTTAACATCTATGGTCTTCAGTCCCCTGGAACTTAGAACTACTTAAACCTAACTAACCTAAGGACAGCACACAACACCCAACCATCACGAGGCAGAAAAAATCCCTGACCCCGCCGGGAATCGAACCCGGGAACCCGGGCGTGGGAAGCTAGAACGCTACCGCACGACCACGAGATGCGGGCTGCACTAAGGACGCTTAGCCATATAACGTTTTTTTAAAAAAAAAAAAAAAAAAAAAAAAATCGGTAATGTTCTATAGGACCAGATGGCTGAGGTCATCGGTCACTAGTCTCACACACTAATTAATTTCACTTTAACTAACTTATGCTAAAGGCAACACAGACACCCATGCCCGAGGGAGGACTCGAATCTCCGACGGGGGGAGCCGCGCGAACCGAGACATCTACATCTACATCTACATTGATACTCCGCAAGCCACCCAACGGTGTGTGGCGGAGGGCACTTTACGTGCCACTGTCATTACCTCCCTTTCCTGTTCCAGTCGCGTATGGTTCGCGGGAAGAACGACTGTCTGAAAGCCTCCGTGCGCGCTCTAATCTCTCTAATTTTACATTCGTGATCTCCTCGGGAAGTATAAGTAGGGGGAAGCAATATATTCGATACCTCATCCAGAAACGCACCCTCTCGAAACCTGGCGAGCAAGCTACACCGCGATGCAGAGCGCTTCTCTTGCAGAGTCTGCCACTTGAGTTTATTAAACATCTCCGTAACGCTATCACGGTTACCAAATAACCCAGTGACGAAACGCGCCGCTCTTCTTTGGATCTTCTCTATCTCCTCCGTCAACCCGACCTGGTACGGATCCCACACTGATGAGCAATACTCAAGTATAGGTCGAACGAGTGTTTTGTAAGCCACCTCCTTTGTTGATGGACTACATTTTCTAAGCACTCTCCCAATGAATCTCAACCTGGTACCCGCCTTACCAACAATTAGTTTTATATGATCATTCCACTTCAAATCGTTCCGTACGCATACTCCCAGATATTTTACAGAAGTAACTGCTACCAGTGTTTGTTCCGCTATCATATAATCATACAATAAAGGATCCTTCTTTCTATGTATTCGCAATACATTACATTTGTCTATGTTAAGGGTCAGTTGCCACTCCCTGCACCAAGTGCCTATCCGCTGCAGATCTCCCTGTATTTCGCTACAATTTTCTAATGCAGCAACTTCTCTGTATACTACAGCATCATCCGCGAAAAGCCGCATGGAACTTCCGACACTATCTACTAGGTCAAGACAAGGTGCCTGAGACCACGCTGCCGTGCCCCATATCTTTCGGTGGCTTTGAGAGCACACTTACGTATGCATATTTCATATACATCTACTTCCGTACCCCGCAAGGCACTTTACTGTATGTGGAAGAATGTACTTTGTCACATCTCCCTACTCCTGTTCTAGCTGCGTATGGTTTGTGAGAAGAACGATTGCTGGTAAGACTAAGCGTGCCTTCTAATAGCTCTAATTTCACCTTCATAGTTTTTTCACGAGATGTATTGAGGCGAAAGCAAAATATCGGTTAACTCTTCTAGGAACGTTCGTTCTCTGAATTTTTCATCAACAGAACCATACTGTGATGCATAACACATCTGTAGCAGAGTCTGCGACACGAGTTGGCTGAGCATCTCCGTGACGCTTTCGCGCTTACAATACGGACTTTTAATGTAACGAGCTGCTCTTCTTTTGACCTTCTCTATTTCCTCTGTGAATCCTATCTCGTATTGATCCAACACTGACAAGCAAAATTCAAGTGTTGGTCGAACGAGTGTTCTGTAAGCTACTCCCTTCGTTCATACACTACATTCTTCCAATGAATCTCACTCTAATAAATACCATACCCGCTTTGATGGTCCGATGTAGCTGAAAGATGGTGGCGCAGTGTTTCATGTATGTTGCACAAGTGTGTCGTTCTGGTTCCAGATGGGACTGGAATACTAATTCACTCCTGGATCATCAAAAATGAGCCGTCGCTGCTCATACGAAGGTTTATGTTACCTCAACCAGCTCTCTTCCACAACTCTTGCAAATACTGGCGTCGAAAATTAAAGGAGCTTGCCTATGTTTGTGAGCGCGATGAATGTAAACAGACTGCCTGGACTTATAAGTTAGTAACCCTGCCAGTGCCCCACGCTTAAAGCACCGCCTATGTTCAAACGTGTATTGGATGACTGATTTGTTTGGATAATGGGAGAGGTGGGGGTGTATCCTAACACTTACAGAAAAGAAATAAGGAATAATAAAATATTTTTTAAAATCATAATTGGGTAAATCACAATATTAGACGTATGCAAGCTTTCATTGACGTTACACAGTGAGAAACGACAAGAACACTATGTATTGGAACCATAGCTAAGTATACAAAACTAAGATCAAGTCGGAATGAGGATGCTGAACCATGAGAAGCCTATTAAGGTGACAGAGTTGGGGATTTCGGTGAATCTTACAACGTCGCTGGCAGCGTTGGTTTCCAGTCGCGCGAGATAATCAAACTCACCAAATGAACTGAATGACTCACATACACTAGCGAAATTCCTGTGTTCTGTTCAAATTAGTGAACAGCTGTGCTGCTGACGTTGCATGGCAGTAAATGGCTATACCAAGACGTGGTCGCGACGGTACGAAGCTCCAACTGTTCGATCGTGTTCAAATGTGTGAGAATTCTTAAGTGAGCAAATTGCTGAGGTCGTCGGTTCCTAAACTTACACGCTACTTAAACTACCTTCAACTTACCTATGCTAAGAGCAACACACACACACACACACACACACACACACACACACACACACACACACATGCCCAACGGAGGAATCGAACCTCCGATGGGAGCGGCTGCGCAGTCCGAGACGTGGCGCCTCAAACCGCGCGGATGTTCAACCGTCTCGAAGCTCATACTGAAGGGGCAGACGCGGTGAGGGCAAAACCATTTATGACCTGACTCTTCAAACGCATCAGTAGTCTTCCGACTTAAAAAGAAAAAAAAAGCAAGTGCTGTTTGCAATTACGTGTGGGGCCGAGGACCAAAGCTTGCCTGCTTATACATAGTAACTACACACCCATTCTTCTCAAAGAGTTTACCATTAGTGGCGCAGTCCAATTTGTAAGAACGGCGGATTTCACTACTTCACTAAGCCTACACGATGAAAACATAGTTATTCACGGTTGCCGCCATTTTAAATCAACTTTCAACTCTTCTCAAAGCGATCGAAGCCGAAATCTGTGTCCAGTTTTCGCGTCTTCTAATGACGGGAATCATTACCAAGTAGTTTCTTTTGCCTCGGAATTTTAGTGAATGCTTTGAGCCGTGACAGTATTTTTGAGCAAAACAATGCATAGGAAAATTACAGACCGTAGGCAGACGGTCTCGTACCGAAGGGCATTGAATTTGTCACCTGACTGTTTGTATATCAAATCCCGCACGACCATTGGTTAGTTAGCGGCCCAGTGCGACCGCCCACATGCGCTTCTCGCCACGTGACTTTCCTGGGAAGGACCAATGCGTTACACGCTACAGTACGCATATTCTCTTTCATTCAACGTGACTGACTGCTATGACAAGCAGTTAAACTTCGTACAGGGTACTGAATTTGTCAGCTGACTGTTTCCATATCAAATCACGCACGACCACTGGTTAGCTAGCGGCCTTGTTCGACCGCCCACATGCGCTTCTCACCACGTGTCTTTCTTGGGAAGAGTCGATGGGTTACACACTACAGTATGCATTTGTTCTATCATTCAACGTGACTGACTGCTATGACGAGCAGGTAATCTTCGTACAGGGTACTGAATTTGTCAGCTGACTATTTGCATATCAAATCCCGCACGACCATTGGCTAGTTAGCGGCCTTGTGCGACCGCCCACATGCGCTTCTCACCACGTGTCTTTCCTGGGAAGGGTCGATGCGTTACACGTTACAGTACGCATTTGCTCTTTGATTCAACATGACTGACAGCTATGACGAGCAGATAAACTTGGTATGGGGTACTGAATTTGTCTGCTGACTATTTGGATAACAAATCCCGCACGACCATTGGCTAGTTAGCGGCCTTGTGCGACCGCCCATATGCGCTTCTCGCAACGTGTCTTTCCTTTGAAGGATCGATGCGTTACACGCTGCAGTACGCATTTGCTCTTTCATTCAACTTGACTGACAGCTATGACAAGCGGGTGAACTTGGTACGGGGTACTGAATTTGTCAGCTGACTGTTTGCATTACAACCCCGCACGACCATTGGTTAGCTAGCGCCCTTGTACGAACGCCCACATGCGCTTCTCACCACGTGTCTTTCCTGGGAAGGATCGATGCGTTACACGCTACAGTACGCATTTGCTCTTTCATTCTACTTTACTGAGATATATGACAAGCAGGTAAACTTGGTACGGGGTACTGAATTTGTCAGCTGACTGTTTGCATATCAAATCCCGCACGACCATTGTTTAGTTAGCGGTCTTGTGCGAGCGCTCACATGCTCTTCTCGCCATGGGTCTTTTCTGGGAAGGATCGATGCGTTACACGCTGCAGTACGCATTTACTCTTTCGTTCAGCGTGACTGACAGCTATGACAAGCAGGTAAACTTATGAGAGGGTACTGAATTTGTCAGCTGACTGTTTGCATATCAAATCCCGCATGACCATTAGTAAGCTGGCAGCCTTGTGCGACCGGCCACATGCGCTTTTTGCCATGTGTCTTTCCTGGGAAGGATCGATGCGATATACGCTACAGTACCCATTTTCTCTTTAATTCTACGTGACTGACAGCTATGACAAAAATAGGTAAGCTTGGTACAGGGTACTGAATTTGTCAGCTGACTTTTCGCATATCAAATCCCGCACGACCATTGGTTAGCAAAGCGGCCTTGTATGAACGAACACATGCGCTTCTCACCACGTGTCTTTCCTGGAAAGGATCGATGCGTTACACGCTGCAGTACGCATTTGTTCTTTCATTCAACGTGACTGAGATACATCCCAAGCAGGTAAACTTGGTACAGGGTACTGAATTTGTCAGCTGACTATTTCCATAACAAATCCCTCACGACTATTGTTTAGTTAGCGGCCTTGTGCGACCGGCCACATGCGCTTTTTGCCACGTGTCTTTCCTGGGAGGGATCGATGCGTTATACGCTACAGTACGCATTTGCTGTTTCATTCGACGTGACTGACAGCTATGACAAGCAGGTAAACTTGGTACAGGGTACTGAATTTGTCAGCTGACTGTTTGCATATCAAATCCCTCACGACCATTGGTTAGTTAGCGGCATTGTGCGCCGCCCACATGTGCTTCTCGCCACGTGTCTTTCCTGGGAAGGATCGATGCGTTACACGCTACAGTACGCATTTGCTCTTTCATTCAGCGTGAGTGACAGCTATGACATGCAGGTAAACTTGGTACATATCGGCAACCTGTCTTCCACCGCATACGCAGGGGTTCAAGTCAGTGCCCTTGCAGATCTTGTGCCAAACCCAGCTAACAAACGGTCCTGTAGTAAGACCACTACCTGGTAGAAAGCTCGTACGCACAGGGGCTTGGTTGTACATTGTAGCCTTGAGCCCTATACGAATTCAGCTATTAATGTGTCAGCCTACGAACGAATGACTGCAAAACGTTAAGCATGGTCAGTTTGCGCAAGGATGTATCCCGACAAAGTTTCGTAAACACTTTCAGTTTTATTCCAGTCTAAACTTGTTCCCTCTATAGCTGGCTTTAAAGAGGCTAGTATTAACAATTAATAAAGTGTGTTTTAAAGCAGCGTAAGCGAACAGTTCCTACATATGCAGTGTTCCACGTTTGCGCAGGTATGCTAATATCTATTAATTCCCCACAGTTACTGGTTCACACAATCTAACATAAAGATCAGCAACACTTATTCAAGCTAACTCAACGAATAAACGCCTCTTCAGAAATGGACACTGTTGTGTCAAGATTGACTACGTCGAAACTACCGACCATGTTACACACGATAACGACAGCGCACCTGTTGTTCAATCTGTGAGTCTAAGAAGCAATTACGTAAATAAAACAAAAGTTAAAGAGTGGAATTAAAATTCAAGGTGAAAGGATATCAGTGATAAGATTTGTTGGTGTCGTTTCTACTCTCAGTGAAAGTGAAGAAGAATTACAGTCTCTGCTGAATGGAGTGAGCAGCCTAGTGAGTACAGAATACGGACTGACAGGAAATCGAAGAAAGAAGAAAGTTATGAGAAGTAGCAGAAATGAGAACAGCGAGAAACATAACATCAGGATTGATCGTTAGGAAGTACTAGTTAGGCAGCAAAATAACCCATGACGGTCGAAGGAAGGTGGCCGTCAAAAGCATGCCGGAACTGGCAAAAAAGTCATTCCTGGTCAAGAGAAATATACTGGTGTCTAACATAGGCTTTAACTTGACCGAGCGAGGTGGCGCAGTGGTTAGACACTGGACTCGCATTCGGGAGGACGACGGTTCAATCCCGCGTCCTGCCATCCAGATTTAGGTTTTCCGTGATTTTCCTAAATCGCTCCAGGCAAATGCCGGGATGGTTCCTTTCAAAGGGCACGGCCGACTTCCTTCCCTGTCCTTCCCTAATCCGATGAGACCGATGACCTTGCTGTCTGGTCTTCTTCCCCAAAAACAACCAACCTTTAACTTGAGAAAGAAATTTCTGAAAATGTACGATTGGAGAGCAGCACTGCATGGCAGTGAAACATGGACTGTGGGAAAACCGGAGCAGAGGAAAATGGAAGCATCTGACATCTGATGCTACAGAGGAATGTTTAAATTAGTAGGACAGACAGGGTAGGGATCGGCTAGGTTCAATACAGAATCGGAGAAGAAAGGAATATGTGGAATACATTGATAAGAAGAAAGGACAGGAACATGTGTTAAGACATCAAGGAAAAACTTCCATGGTACTAAAGTAACTGTAAGGGTAAAAATGGCAGAGGAAGAGATATTTGAATACATCTAGCAAATAATGGAGGACTTAGGTTGCAAGTGCTGCTATGAGACGAAGATTTTGGCGCAGGAGAGCAATTCGTGGCGCATTAAATCAGTCAGAAGACTGATTAAAAAACAAAGTCAGCGGTTCATAAACCTCACAACCAGCATTGACAAATGACCACGAACCTGCACTGCTTTCTCCCACACAACATGATCATTTAATCACTACTAGAATTATATCAGTGTTTAAATATTAGACTACCAATTTAAATTATTTATAGTTTTTAAACCTACTCTACATTAAGCACATCAGTCAGATCTCTGCATCACCTTGGCACTTCATTATCATACAGCTTAACAGATTAACTCTACACCTACGTTGAACTGTCTCTTATGGGCTACTTTTCACACTATGAATTGAAACTGCAGGAAACTACTTAAATTCGCTGTTTAATACGTTATGCGCGCTGTAGTCAAATGACAACTGTACAGCGTCATTTTACTACAATGTCTTACTAACATGTATAAAAAAAAGTTATTACTCTTTTTATGCAGAAACTAATGTTTGACTGAAATTGGGGCGGACGCTTTCCCTTGCCACACCTTTCATTAAGATATTTTTTTTTGTTTAGTGAAAAGCTAATAGTCACAAATAATTTTATTGTGAACAACATATTTAAAGCTAACGTAACTAATTTTTGTATTACATTGTTGGTGAAAACTACATTGTACTTTTTACTCACTTTCAGTGGTTTTTTTTTTGTGTTCTTCATTGAAACTCTAATTTATCTCTACACACAGACAGAACGTCGTCATGTTAGCATGCAACCAGCTAAAGCTTAGGCATGCGTTTCCCGGAAACGACTGCACCGCCAGCTGTTGCTCGGTCACCACATACACATTACTCAGTCCAGTCTACACATTTCATGATTGATATATCTAGGCGCGCAGTCCGGAACCGCGCGACTGCTACGGTCGCAGGTTCGAATCCTGCCTCGGGCATGGATGTGTGTGATGTCCTTAGGTTAGTTAGGTTTAAGTAGTTCTAAGTTCTAGAGGACTGATGAGCACAGCTGTTAAGTCCCATAGTGCTCAGAGCCCTTTGAACCATTTGAACCATTGATATATCAATGTAAACAGAAAGTCTGTAGCGTTAATATCACCCTTTGTCAACTGCCGTCTGTTCTCACTTTGCTCTTCTTTACTATTGGGCGTATTGTCTCAGTACTTCATTTCGATATCGATGTTCTTGTCTAATTAACATGAGTCTGTAGTCGAGGTTAGGAGTTTTGAAGATAATCGTTACAATTACTGTAGCACATAGCCACTGATATTAGGAACATATTCCTTAGAAATGCGTTTCGGGCTGTCTGTGTTAACCCTACACATAAATGCCCTAAATGGCACACACAAAAAGCTAGGGAAAAAAAAACAAATAAAGTTATCCGGATATGAAGTTCTCTCTTGCTTTACAAATTTGCAACATCAAATTCGCTGCTCCACTTATCCATGTAACCACACAGCTACTAACCTTTGCTTCCCATACGTGAACGCTAGGGTCTGATTACATGATAGTTCACCGTTAATGTGTTGAACCTGGTTTCCTCAAATAAGACCACTCAAAGTTTCCTTGTCCAAGATACTTTCTTTATCTCTTCCGAACTATACTCTCGAAACGCTTTGCTGAGCAATATAGTCCTAACACTAGTGGTCGAATGCTAAAGTAATTATAACGATTGTCTTCACAACTGCTACCACCTTTCCTAAAGATGGACACTAATGGAAAGAAATTAGGATTGAGCCAGCATTTCATGTCTTACGTGTTGAGTTCTATCTTGGACCCAGCGTTCCCTGATCATTTCGCTCTTTATGAAGTGCGGTACTGATAGAGTCTGTACGGAATAATATACACCGGTACTCAGTAGACCTCCATAGTTTATTAGCAGAGTAGGCAATACACCATGACACTCACGTCAGAGGCATAGAGCGAACGCGTCCGGCCATCTTGATTTAGGTTTTCCGTGATTTCCCTAAATCGCTCCAGGCAAATGCCGAGATGGTTCCTTTGAAAGGGCACGGTCGACTTCCTTCCCCGTCCTTCCCTAATCCGATGAGACCGATGACCTCGCTGTCTGGTTTCCTCCCTCAAACAACCAACCAACCATAGAGCGAACTGAACTCAGAGTGAATGACGTTACTGTTGACTGCTGTTCAGGGCAGCAATATCGATATTACAGAGAGAGACAATAAGCAGTCGCTGTGTCGCCACAGCTCTGTCGAAGGGAAAGACATTTTTCAACTATTAATGATGGTCCACCCTCATTTACAACAAAAAATTTCTATCCTTTGATGATAATACCACCGTCTGCTTTTTCCTTCATTAGGAGAACATACAAGTGACCGGTGACGATTAACTATTCAAAGAAACAGCTAGACAAGTTTCGATGTATGCAACCGCAATCAATGAAGAACAACACAACTGCAGTGGGGCTATAGTTTTTCGTACTCTCGCAGGTCAGTGAACCACCTATAGTCTCTTCAGATTTATTTCAGCACTGGCACTTCACTAGGAATGTCTGAAGACACGGAGCAGAGTTGCCACCTAACGCACAGGACGTTCCCATGACCTTAACATTTCATTCAACTCAAAAACAAGGAAACTATTCAGTGTACGAAGAGGGAAGTCACACCAGTATCTTCTGCAAGAGTTGTAATATGTTTTCATTTTAGATATGTTTACGGTGGAATCTTTTTAAGATGAAGTACAGAAATGCATTCTCTATCGACATTCGTAAAACATTCTGCTATCGAATTTAGGTGTACATATTATGTGAACTCTTACGAGTAGATCTTACTGCTGCGCCACGAGTAAGTGCGAGTGTGGATTTGAGGTATTCTTGCAAATTGCGCACTGCTGTGACTGGAAGACAGTAATGGAACCGACTGCCGCATAGAATAGCAGGCTTGGGCGATGTTGATATTTTGCAAACGATTCTGCGAGACTGGTTTACGACACCCCTTGCCAGGCATGGCCCGGCGGGCACTATACACAAATGACAAGTAATCAGGGCAGCACAGGGCACAGGGCACCGACGTGTGAGGAACCCATATGTTGCAGTTGCAACTGCTCATAGTGACCTGTGTGTAGGGGCTGAAGCGGGCTGAGAAAAGCTGACGTCGAAATTATCAAAGAGCACTCTACTTTTCCTCTCCGGAGGAACTACGTCAGAGGGCTTTGGATAAGATGTATAAATAAGCGAGAACGGAGGCTGAAAGCGATCAGTCGTATAGACATTTTATTCGCACCTTGAAATGGAAAGAATAATGATTGCTTAAGTTGCCGGGCAAACCCGACGACCTTTTGGTGATTGATATCGGCGGTCCAACAAGTCAGCTAATGCTACCTCCAACCACCGCTGCACGGTCGCGTTATCGCTGTGTCGGAGCACGCTCCACCTTGGAGCTGCATCGGCATGAGGAGCGAAAGGACTACTAGCCTCTTCTCCCTGGGTGGCGTCGTCCAGCAGACTGTAAGATACCGTCCGCAGAGGCGGGGCCGGGACACGAACTCGCGGCCTCCCGGGTGCAGAGCAGTCTGCTGGCACTGAACGAGTTGCCCTGGGCGGACTGCTCACTACAGCGACGGCGGTCGGTTGCTTCCCTTCAGTGCTCCACATGGGGTTAAGAAGTCTAGCATGCTCTAGAGAACAGTCTGCGGTGTTTCGAGCCATGGACGCAGGTAACGTACGTACGTGGCGGCCACTTAAACGTGGCGCGTGCAGTATCGCAGAGTCCGCAAGGCTGGGCAGCCGGAGGTCCGCGCTGCAGATTCCGGCAGTCGCGTTGCCGCTGACCAATGCACTTTGTGCGGTGCCATCACCTAGTTCAGCACTAGGCCGGCTGTATACCTCAGACGTAATAAAGTCAGTGATACTCTTGTCTGTGTTTCTCTGCACGCTCTCCCTCTCTCCGAAACTATACCTCTCGGTCGTTCTGACATATTATAACCGCTGAGCTCAGGGGATTGTTACAGTTCGGTGTCAGGAAGTAGTCGTTCCGATTTCCAACGCAATACGTTGCATGAGAAAGTGTCTGTCCACGTCAGACACCGCGTTTTAGTCAGAGAGTTGTTTTGGTGAGTGATGACTGAGGTAATGGCACAATGTGATGCGTTCTTTATATTATATTTTATGTTTGCTCTTATTGTCAGAGTCAGTTGTGTGAGCCAGGGTAAAAGATGTTTAGAGTTTCTTCTGTGAAGTGACAGGAACCCGTGGACTTATCTTTGTTTAGAGGTAATGTTGAACGGGATAATTTAGTGTCAGTGGGATGTCCAATTTGAAATTTGCCTGGGTACGAATTACCATGTACTAGAGCTGTAGCGTATGTTTGTTCTGTATGTAAGCATACTGGTCATCTGTCTTATAGTTGTACTGAGTTTAGATGGGTAGTGATTCGCCGGAGGAATTAATTAGTGTTCACAATTTTTTGTAGAGTTAAAATGGGAGATGGTGTTTTCTTTTGTTTAAAAACATCGGTTGCATTAAGACGGAAGAAGAGTATGCAAAATTCTGGAAACACTGGTCACTACCACACATGCAGTTTCTGCTTTAACAAAACACGTGCAAGCGTTAACAGAGCAGCCGGAGAGCATGGAGGAGAGAAATAAGTATTGTCGTGATCAGTCGCTATCAGAGTTTTGGGAAAGTAAGTCTGCACTGAGAGTGCCTTCTATTCCATATGACCCGACAGTGGTTGCACTGATTAATGCCGTCTCTAGAAAGGCAGCGGTGGACGTGACAATTTTCTTTAAGGATACTAGGAATGTTCCGGAAGCACGTGGATGGTCAGATGAAGGAACCCTGCATGTTGCAAATATGCCTTTGGCGTGAGACGCCAAAGCATATGTTGTCTACCTCGAGACACTGAGTAAAGCACGTATGTTACAGGAGTGCGCCAGCGATACCAAAAGCAGAACGTAGCGCAATTTCTTCGGGAGAAATTAATTACATTATCGATGCAGCGCAATGAGTCTGTGGAAGCGTTGTCGGATAGAATCTCTAAGCTAAACGCAAAGAGATATTTACAGACCAAGATAGCAGAAGCTAATAGGACACTGTGAATGTTCTTTATTGGGTGGTGTACCAGTTGAAATGTCAGGGAGTGTACGGATGGAGAACCCAGAGGACTTAGAGTCAACCTCTGTGATCGCAACACTTAAAGAGAACACTGATATGGCCACAAAAGCAGCGAGTGGACCATTACATGAGAGCTTCCGAAGTGCCTTAGACGTGGTCGGAAGGGGCATGCAAGGAAGCGGTGTCAGCAGCTAGGGTGCTAAGCGTGTGGCATAGTGGGAAGCATCCGTTAAATGCAAACAGGATAGCTTCAACCGTCGGAAGGCAGCCCGAGTCGACAGTAACACGGTACAAGTTAGTGGACAGACGGATTGTAGCTTGCTGGGCTTAGTGGGTTGTAGGAAACAGATTTTTGGTGGACGCGGGTCCGAATGTGTCCGTTATCAGTCTGGACCCCGTGGGAAAGAGGAGACTGCGGCCACCACGGAATAGGTTACGTGGGATTGGTGATAATAGGATGGAATCATTGGGTGCGGCAGTACCAGGGTTTTCAGTCGGGAAAACTGGGTTCAGCGAACGCATGAAGGTGTTGCCATACGTAGGCGAACCCTATTCAGTGACTCGAGGGCTAGTCTTCATCGACATACATCACGCCAAGATCGATGTTTCGCAACGCACAGTGGAACTCAGTGAGACTTTGTTTCAACTGCGAGAAACAGTTGTTACTCCAACAATACCGCAAGGTTCACCTATCAAGGAGGTGAGGTCAACTAAATTGCGTACTTTTTCATTAAAAATCGATCAGCAGGATAAAATAGCAGCAAGTACGGGAAAGACAGTAGAGGTTTCAGTAGACACCGATCTGCCGAGGGAAATATTATATGTGGTTGAACCGCTCTTAAGCATTGTTTTATGAGCAGGAGTTTAGCGCATGCGACCGGGGAAAAGATGATAACTGATTAGTTGCGAATAACTGTTTCAGTCGAGAGAACTAAGTTCAGCGAACTCTTGGCAGTGTTTCCGTGCGTAGGCGAACCATATTTGGGCTAGTCTTTCTCGACAAACATCACACTAAGATGGATCTTTTTCAACACGTGTGGGAGGTGGCTCTGTTAAAGGATGTAATAATAGTGACTCTTGGAAGAGGAGGATAGAGGAAAGCCACAGGCAAACAGTCGATAAGCATGTGTTAGGAGGGGAAACTGATCATCTGTAGGGCGGTGATCGAATGGCTATGGAGAACTTGTTTTTGTGGTTTAGTGATTTATGTTACCAATAACCCCACTGACGCAGCATCACATACGAACGGAGATAGTGCTCCAATTTATAAAATGTCATACCGTACCGCAGCTGCAACCAATGGTAGAAGAGTTATTGAACAACAGCTATAGGAAGGTATCATAGAAGCGAGTGAAGCCTTTGGAAAGCAAATGTTGTCATCGTGCCAAAAGAGTCGGCGGACAGGACACGGAAATACAGATTTTGCTGTGACTACAGATATCTAAACGCGCGAATCATTTCGGATGCTTATCCAATTCCAAACATCACGGAAACTTTGGATAATCTAGATCAATTCTTTACAACTATGGAACTCAGGAGTGTATAACAGCAATCGTACGAGGCGAGTGAAGATAGGCCGAAAACAGCGTTTACCATCCCAGCAAGACATTTTCATTACAAACGCATGCCGTTTGTACCCTAGAAAACAAGGCAACTTGAAAATTTACCCTGTTGGGACTATATAAAATGATTGAGAATGTATCCTAAATTTAGTTTACTAACAACATTTATTTTCCCAGAACAGAGACAGACATAAATTACGCGAAACAAGTTATTGAATGAGTGACATAATCAACTACCAGGTGGTTTAAGACCACAATGGACAACGGTCCTGGGTGGCAGAAGTGAGTCAAGTACTGTGGCCCTAAAAATGTGAATAACGCAATTTGAACTCATCTGAGGCCGAGCAGACTCTGACTGATTAAATCTACTATGGTTTCACTACATAGCTGCAGCTGAGAACAAGTGGCGATTGAGATCTGTACGCCCTGACAATGCCGGAGCAGCAGTACGTTACTCTGTTTACTTCGTGCGGTGATGTAAGTTGCAGCTGGCGAGATGGGTGCAGCGGAGGTGAGACATAAGGCGGCACCTATGAATTGATCGAGGCTACGAAAAAATTGCGAAAATCACACGATCTAGCGATCAGGCAGACGGATTGCAATTTACTCTCAACCAGAGAACTGAATTCACAGTACATTTCAGTGTTTCACACACCCATTCACTAGTCATACCAAGGACCTATTTGGTTCATTTATACGACAGAGTGCACAAGGATATCAAACGTCAAGACTGGTAAACCAAATACGAATAAGTGTGCCCTCGGCGAACGAGTAGTCCGAGACGTTTGAAGTCACACTGTCAGTACAGTAACAACTTCACCACAGACTCCCCAGTCTGAAATACTCGCAAGTGAAGTCAGTCTCAGGACAAGTGCCAAGCACCAACCACACATACCAGAGCATCGACCAGAAGTCCTCTACCAAACCAAAGTCCAGCACCCGAGTGCCTCACACCTCATCAGAAAAAGAATCCGTTTCCTCGCAAAGTGCACGAACGACACCGCCTTCACGCCGTCTTGAGCCAATCGTAGGGCTCTAGAGGCACTAAATCTCCCCTCCCACATGACAGCACAAACTCACGTCGAACCCGGGCAAGAGTTAAGAAACCTGCGTCGCTGAAAAAAAAAAGAAACTGCCAATTACTTTTTTAGTTTTCGTGGAGAGAGAAGTTGATTTTCTCTGAAGTCGCGTCACTTCCCATGGCACAAGCGATCAGATACAGTCTTTAAGTTCCTTATCTAAGCTGCCAGTGCTTTGGAGCTTGTTAGTCCTAGCTATGAGGTGTAATGTAGCAGCCCTACCAATTGGGATAGGAAAAGTCAGTTTTGGTGCAATATTTCTGAGCTCGCAAGTTACAGCCAGGTACGGGCCTAATTACAGTGAGTTACCCTCACAAGCAGTTGCAAAGCAACATAAAGGCCACAGGGGCATAGAACCGCCGGAAAAAGTACACGCAGCAGTTTGCATGGCGCAAGTCACAGGCAGAAGGGGTCCACTGGACAACCTAAGTGTTATGAGTACGTGACGTGGTGCGGCGCGTTTAGCAAAACAGAGGCGCTCAGCCACATATAAATAGGTGTCGGTTCATTAACAAAGCAACCAAGTGTGGCAGCTCTCCTTGATGGCAGGGCGTGTCACATCACTGCCTACATACAGCAGTAGATGGGGCGCCAGCGTTCCAGTCCACAGCAGGTCGCTGGTTCGACCCTCTCTGAAGCCAACGCGGGGTCCATAGACAGCCAGCAGTGGGTCGCTCCACAGCTCCCTGCATGGGCAGTCGTCTTGGCTCCCAACACGCACCGGACACATCCAGGGCGAGGGCCGCTAATTCAGCTTCCAGATTGCGGGCGCTTGTTGTCGCCGCGACCTTAGCCACACCGGCACGGAAGCATGCCGCTGGGCCGCCTTGCGGCTTCCCGACAACCGGTGCTGAGGCAAGCGGCGATGGGGACCACTGAGTCGGCTTCCGGCGGACTCCTGATGTCGCCACAACTCCACTGCCGTACGAGGCCGACACACCACAGGACGTTGCATGGGTCGCTGAGGCAGCCATTGCACGCCAGGCCGTTTCGCAGACACCTTAGTGGTGACTTCAGCATTGTGGGACCAGGTGATGCCGACTGAGGGGAACATGGCACTGTAGATGGAAACAATAAATGACTGGGAAAGCTCGTATGAGTTATAATACGGTGCCTTCTACCTCTTCTGACTACATTTGGAGTTTCTGTTACATTCAGTGTCACAAGTTGCTACTACAGTAATAAAGATTATATCTCTAAACATTTCTCAGACGCCAGAGTTTCTTATACATCCGAGGTGGCTAATGGAAGTGGGTCACAGGCCTATTTGCAGTATCAGTGAACACAAAAACTAGTGAATTCTTCTTACATGTGGCGCTGCACACGATGCCCAGTTTGAAACTCCGCTGTGTAGAAGCTTTCCTTCGGTCCATCGCCCCAAGCCCAGGTTTATCATCTTATTTCTCGCAAGGAACTACAATGAGGCATCACTGACCTCCTTTTACAGCTCAACACTCGGCAGCCATTCTCCAACAGCAGGAAGAGGTACAAATGGTGTGAAGATAATGTTGGTGCAGAACTCCATTTTTATTTCTCCATGTCTTACCGATGATCTCGACAATTAAAGCAACAAAAAACTGTTTCCCCGTCCTGTGTCTAATTGACTATATAATGATACAGACTGTCGACAGGTGTCCATACGATCGAGTCCTGCATGGAAGATGGCATTTTGGTCAACCGAGAACCGCGCGACTGATGACGTCAGGGCACCTCTCAAATGGAGTTCCTCGTCCTATCGTCCTATAGTGTTTTCCGGTTAGTCCCACGTCCTCAATCCCGGTTTACACAGTAATAGACGGTGCAGTGTGGGACAGAGAAGACTCCTACCAGGAGCTCTGCTATGAATGGCCATGAGAAGAATGGAAGCAGGACAGTCGCAAATTGATGTGGCCGGAGGGCTTAACGAGAACCGTTCTGTTGTTTTTCGAATGTGGCAACAATTTGTAGAGATCGAAACTGTATCCTGAAGACTAGGGCGGGGTCGACCAGGTGTAACATCAGAAAGAGAGAACTGTTATCTGGCTGTAAGAGCACGACAGCCTCACCTCAGCATTGCACGACAACTGGCATCAGACCTCACTGAATCCACTTTACGTGTAGTAACGAGGCAAACTTGTACAGAAGACTTCGGTAGAGTGGCTTTTATTTTCGGAGACCTACTATATGTGTACCTCTGACGTGTCTTCACAAGAGAAATCGTCCACAGTGGAGCCATCAACATATCTTCAGGACAGTCTAACAGTGGGCCAGTTTTCTTGTCACACATGAGTCTCTATTTGGTACGCACAGTGATTCACGACGGATTCGCATCTGGTGGGAACGTGGAAAACAATTTCGAGACCCAACCATTGAGGAAAGAGACTGATATCGAGAATTATGCACAATGGTTCAAAATGGTTCAAATGGCTGTGAGCACTATGGGACTCAACTTCTGAGGTCATCAGTCCCCTAGAACTACTTAAACTTAACTAACCCAAGGACATCACACACATCCATGCCCGAGGCAGGATTCGAACCTGCGACCGTAGCGGTCGCGCGGTTCCAGACTGTAGCGCCTAGAACCGCTCGGCCACCCCGGCCGTCTGCACAATGGTGTGGGCAGGGATTATGTTGACCACTCGAACACCTCTTTATGAAGTTCTACAGTTAAATCGCAAGGTTTAACTGGTGTCAGATAACGGGAAGAGATCTTGTGACCTCTATGCGGTTGTTATGAGCTGCTGTGGGCCCAGATTTCGTATTGCTGGACGATAATGCTCAACCACATGGCGCACGTCTGGTTGATGTTTTCTTGGAAACGGAAGGTAGTGCACATATGGCGTGGCCTGCTTGCTCTTCCGACTGGAATCACATACAGCATGTCTGAGATGTACTAGGGAGATGGGTTGCACCACGTTAGCATCCACCAACCACTGTCCAAGACTTGCGAGCAGCGCTGCAGGAAGAATGGGGCTTATTGCCTCAGTATTAAACTGATGACATCATTCACAACATGCCCCGTCGTCGTCAGGCCTGTATTGCTGCCAGAGGTGGTCACACTCCATACTGAGCACATTGCTAAAATGTGTATGCAAAACCGTTAAGACGGAAAAAATGAAAAACATTTTTGTCTACCGTTATGCAAGTTGCAATTGTTCTTTACATTGTTTCTACTTTACGATGACCTTATTATACTGTTTTGTGGCAAAATAAACGCAGTCTTGCAAAATTTCGATTTGTTGATTTTATTTTGGACTCCAATGTATATCTAGTGGTCCACGTACAGATCGATCTCTACAGTAAATATATTTACCAAGTGACTAGTACGGGAAATTGTTGCATGTCTGCGAATAATACAAATGACGCGCATTGCACAGCTGGACAGTGAACGTTTTCAGGGCATATGTGAAACTTTTAAGTCTGTGATGTATTTAACATCATTCTCCCTATTGCATTGAAGTGATAGGAAGAGAAGTGGACTGATAAAATATGAATAAACAGACATGGAGATAGGTCTTTGGACCACCGTTACCAGGAAATGGAGAATGTTAATGACATTTCTTTTGCTGCTATCAACAACTCAGAATTAGTACAGCAAATTATCAATAGCGAAGAAATCCATATATAGAACGTACTACAAATGGAAACTTGCACAGAGTCACACAATCAAAATATACTAATATCGTAAGGGTGTGTTAGACTTTGTTGAACACAAAACATCTCCAGAGATTTGAGTGATCCCTATTTAGTAGTATGTAGTTTATCAAAGTATTGTTTACTCATAGTCGAATACAGTGTTGGCAAAACATATTCCTGATTCATCAAAGAAACTAAAGACGACTGGTCTTACTTTTGTACTTTAATTCTCAGGATGTATTCTCAGTTAGCCACACTGTTGCAGTTGTCTTTATTCGTCGTCATGTAAGATTCTACAAACTTCCAAAGAAGGCAAACTTTAAGTCTCTGGTTATTTTTACGTACACAACGCCAGATGCAAATATATGAAACTTGAGTTACTCCTGGCGTAGAAAATGTTTAAACAGTGGAACCGGGTGACATCATCGACAACCGCTGTTATTTCTATAGGTGCGAACCTTGTCGTTTTCGGAGCATAAATGAAAGGAAAGAACACAGTTCAAGAAAATTCAAGCCCACATTATTCGGGGCATATGCCGACAGACAAAACACACACACACACACATACACATACGCACCGATTCTAAGCCAACACACGAAGATGACCAACGTCAGGAGTTTTCGATAGTGAGTAGTAATTATCAAAGAGTGAGAGAGCAATAATTCTGCCCCTCTGTTTTTCGACTAGAGAGATAGCAAGATTCCATGCAGAATTTAAACAATCTCTATGTTTAAGGTCACTTGGTTATTTTATTTCAACGGCTTCATTAATACTTCTATCCCAATAACTGCAAGTGCATGCCAGTCTCCGCGTTATATTCCATACGATGACCATTGTTAACTCTCGTTCTGCAACAACAGATTTGCTTGGCTGTTGTAAGTGTGTGTGATGTTTATGGTCAGTACATGGGTCGTCCATGGTCATGCTGATCTGACAGCTGCAAGAGATACGGTAGATACCCGTCTTGCGAAAACCGAGATCACCCTTTCTAGCTCCTAAAAGGGCCCCCATCTTAGACGATGGTCGAAAACCAAACTTCGCGTCATGTATCTTTGAAATACAACCAAAACTGTTGAAAATGCTACTTGCGTCAGGTGAAAAGGCCCTAGACTTCGTTCTCAACTCGTTACTACCAACACTCACCCGATTAACGGTTTGTCGGTAGCGTAGCGCGCGTCTGATTTACCGTTCTCTATAACTAATTTGACAAATGGCGAATTCGAGGTAGTAAATCTCAAATGGAAAAACTTTGTGGGTCTGAGATGACGTGGATCCCATGAACGAAGGTACAGAGTACCCCGTCACTTTGAGGCAGACGGCGACAACTATCAGTCGAAAGATACAGGTCAATGTTCGTTGGCTTCCTATGAACAGCATGTCTCACCATACTATCAGCCTGCCTCCTGATCGACACATAAGGGCAGGGAAGGCAGCAATCTTTTACTGTCTTCATTGTGAAACCAATATTTGGGTGGTTTGAATACAGGTGTTCTAAAATGCCGTTTAAACTCCCACATCCTTGAGGTTCAACAAAATACGTATTGTCTACATATCAGGAAAAAATTCGCTGATTTAAATACCATCGACCCCATAGTATTTTCATTTAAGTCTTACACAAGTAGAATAGTAGTTAAGGTGACAAAAGACTCCACATCGCAATTTCATCTGCCTCTTCATAGCAATGGTCACTGAATAAAAAGTAAGTTGGAGTCAACACATATCGAAATACGTGCGTTAACTCATCACCAAATCTAACCACAACTAAAAGTAACAAATCAGAATAATGTAAGTTAACAGAGAGTCCACATGAAGTCCTACTAAAATATCAGAGTCACAAAAGCGCAATTGCTGGACTTGTAAGGTGTCAGGCAAATCCAACACCTTCCATGAAAACCCTGACATGATAAGCAAATCCAGTAGTATGTCACATAGCTCCGAATGAATCGTGACATTAAATTAACCAAAGTAATACGAGTAACGAGAGAGCAAATGGAATACCACAGACTAACACAAGAATGCCTAAATGCATGTCATACCTTCCCACTGTGAGACAGACGCAGTTCCGAGGGGAGAAACGAGAACAGGAGCCGAGAGCAGAACCGTGTTAAGCTAGAAGTCCCTACGATAAGGGACGGACCCCCACGTCGCCAGCTAACCGCTAGGACCACCCCCCAGCCCATGTTAAAAGCTAGAGCCCTCCAGAAGAACAGTATAGATCTTACGATAACACAAAAAGGGCCACCCCCAGCCGCAAGTTTTAGCGTGAGACTTTTTCGCGTCTCTGTTACGTCAGGACCAGCCCCCCAGCCCATGTTAAAAGATAGAGTCCTCCAGAAGAACAGTATAGATCTTATGATAACACTAAAAGGACCACACCAGCTGCAAGTTTTAGCGTGAGACTTTTTCGCGTCTCTGTTACACTGCAAACTTTAAAAACATTGCCCCACCACGAAAAGTATAACATTTCTCATTGGATAGACAGAATTTTAGTAGGAGGAGCTAAAGGTTAACATTGAGACCCCGACTGGTCAGGTGAAAACACTGCCGGATAGTTTTTTCAAATCAACTTCGGTAAATTGTAGTAAGGAGAAGTTAGGAGAGAGTTGCTTCCAAGACGGCGAGGTGAGCAGAGCTGTGCTGCTCGCCGCCCCCTGACGAACACCGACAAGGTAATGAACTCACGCGATGCCGCATAACAGCGCGTAAAGCTTCACTCAGAACTGCCGAAGTCTCATCTGTTACATCCCTTTTTGCGTAATACTAGTGTCGATCGTCAATTAAAGCTCATGGTGTTCACATTTGCCACTTGAAGTAAAAATCTGAAACGCGATGATTTTTCTGTCATATAGTTATTGAGAAGCCACATCAGCCACTGTAATTTACGACAAGTTAGATAAGTAATTAAAGATGATTGAGGGTCACTGTAGACCATTTTGATAGTTTTCTCCTTTGTGAAACTTAATTTAAACCTAGATTATAGATGTGATATGGCATAGGTCGTCCTTCGATCCATTGTAGAACTTGGAAACCCATTCAGGGAATATTCGTTCACATTTTTGTTGAACGCAGTTGGTTTTTACCATCCTGTATTAAAACATTTCCTTTTATCAATAGTGCAATTTATAAACAATGTTTTTTGAGTAGAATAAAATTTCCAATGGCAAACTTAACTGCTTTTTCGACGTTATTTTACCAGCTAACTAAAAATAGGAAAGCCTTGAACCCCTTCCACTAAATTTAGTTAGTATTAAGATTCTTTTACAGGGAGTGCAGTGGAGCTGACGCTGAAATCACTAAGTATTTGGTTATATCATCGCTAGTCTCACTGAACTCTTCTGAACTCTACATGTCATGTGTGGTCTGGCGTCTCCTTACCAGCAACAGGTCCCAGGTTCAAACTAGTCAATTCCCTAAATAAAACGCCCAGAGCGCCGTTGCGCGAAAGTGGTAGGGATACACGATATAGAACAAACAGACACCACGCAGAATGTTAAAGACTCGACGTAAGAAATTTCTCGAGTTCTTAATATAATGCATACACTCGCCTTCTAGTGAGCTCAGCATAGCAGCAGGGTGTTCTGCTACACGTCGGAGCCCCTGTTATAGTAACAGCAGGGCTGAGAGTAACCATTTCCTTTAGGATTTTCAGAAGGCCTCATAATATTATTGGACAACAAAGTAGGATTTAAGATGCATTACAGTGTCTTCTCCATATACATCTTTTATTTCGGATTAAGTACCTTGCAGAGGGGTTTTCGAACCAACTTCAGATTTGTCCTCTATCGATCCACTCTCTAACAGCGCATCCCTGTGCATGATGACGACTATAAAAAATTTTCACATTCAGAGGAGAAAGTTGATGATTGAAACTTAGTAAAAATATCTCGCTGCATCGGAAAACGTTTCGGTTTTAACGATTCCCGCACCAACTGGCTTATCATCTCCGTGACATGCAACAAGTAACTTCTTCTCAGGACGTTGCTAGTCTTCCTCTCCACACTTTAGTCGTTTCAACAATGAGCCTGCGATATACACTCACACACTTCCAGTTATTGAGATATTGTTATTAAGGAGGCATTTGGGGTTAAGACATTAATTGTCGGCCACGTAACGCCTACCGAACTGTTCTTTGGTTTTTCAATAGTGCTTATTAAGGAAACTAATGAATGATTTACCGTGATACTAACCTTTTATGAAAGCCTTAAACTTCTTCTTCCGGATTACATATTTCCTGTTGTTATCAATGTTTAGTTCTCTTCCTTATATTTTTAATCAATGTTAAGTTATGGACACCGCTTAAGAGCGAAGTATAGCAGTTGTGGAGTAGGGGTAGCGACTCTGTTTAATGATCAGGATACGTCCTCTGTGCCGACTTCAGTGCCCGCCACCCCCTAAATTTTGATTGCTTATCATCGCTGGCGACCGAAGACTTCCGACATAAGAAGTCACACTTGTTCTACCAACAGCCTAGTCAAAGAGAGCGGAGAACTGGACAGAGGAAACTATCCCTAAAGATGAGAAAATCAGCAATGACCAACGGCATGAGGACGCGGAAGGCAATGGAAACCATTGCGTTAAAAACACGTTCAGATCTCCGGGAGGTGACTCTGAAAGCGGAGGTGACTATGAAAAAGAGATTGAATAACCAACGAAAGGATACCGTTCTACGAGTTGGCGCGTGGAATGACAGAAGCTTGAGTGCGGTAGGGAAGCTAGAAAACCTGAAAATGGAAATGCAGAGGCTCAATCTAGATATAGTAGGGGCCAGTCAAGTGAAATGGAAGGAAGACAACGATTTCTGGTCACATGAGTATAGGGTAACGTCAATAGCAGCAGAAAATGCTATAACTGGAGTAGGGTTCATTACGAATAGGTAGGTAGGGTAGAAGTCTGTTACTACGAACAGTTCGCTGATAAGATTGCTCTTGTGAGAATCGAGAGCAAACCAACAACGACAGTTCACGACGCTGCAAGCTGAAGATAAATAGATGGAGATAGTATATGAGCACATTGAAACTGTATGCAGTAAGTAAAGAGAGATAAAAATGTAATACTCACAGGGGAGTGCAATGCAATTGTTGAGGAAGGAGTAGAAGAAAAGGTAATGGGAAGATATGGGCTTGGGACAATAAATGAGCGAAGAGAAAGACTAATTGAGTTCTGTAATAAATTTCGCCTGCTAATAGTGAAGCACAAGAGGAGGAGGCATACTTGGAAAAGGCAGGGTGATATTCAGTTACATTACACCATGGTAAGACAGAGTTTCAGATATACGATACTTGATGTAAGGTGTACACGGGAGCAGACGTAATCTCAGATCACAATGTAGTAGCGATGAGGAGTAAGGTGAAGTCTAAGAGATTAGTGTGCAAGAACCAGTACACAAAAAGTTGGATACGGAAGTACCAAGGAATGACGAGATTCGCATGAAGTTCTCTAGGGCTATAGACACAGCAATAACGAATAGCTCAGTACGCCGTACAGTTGAAGAGAAATGGACATCTCTAAAAAGGGCATTCAAGGAAGTTGGAAAGAAAAAGATGGGTACAAAGAAGGTAGCAGCGAAGAAACCATGGGTAACAGAAGAAATACTTTAGTGAATCGTTGAAAGAAGGAAGTAGAAATATGTTCAGAGAAATTCAGGAATACAGAAATACAAGTTACTGAGGAATGAAATAAATAGAAAGTGCCGAGAAGCCAAGGCGGAATGGTTGCATGAAGAAAGTGAAGAAATTATTGTGTGAAGGACTGTCTCAGCATACAAGAAAGTGAGAACGACCCTCGATGAAATCAATAGCATGGGTGTTAACATTAAGAATGCAACGGGAATTCTACTGTTAAGTGCAGCGGAGTAATTGGATAGGTGTAAAGAGTATATTGAAGATCTCTGAGAGGAGGAAACTTCGTTTGATGAGGTAGAAAGAGAAAATGGAGCCGAGTTAGATGAGATAGGGGACACAGTATTAAAATCAGAATTCAAGACAGCTTTGTAGTACATATGATCAAATAAAGCAGCAGCGAATGGTACCATACCATCAGAATTTCTAAAATCATTGAGGTGAGTGGCAAAAAAACGAGTATTCATGTTGATGCGTGGAATGTGGGAGTCTGGCGACATACCATCTGACTTTGGGAAAAATGTCATCCACAAAATTCCGAAGACTGCAAGAGCTGACAAGTGCGAGATTTGTCGCACAGTCAACTTAACAGCTCATGCATACAAGTTGCTGACATGAATTATGTACAGAAGTTGCTGACCCTCATGAATCGAAACATGACGCGTCGTTTCATGATTCATGATTTGAGGGTCAGCAACTGATAAAAAAAAAGGGGCCCCCCAAGGTCACGATGGCGGCGTCACTGTCCCGCCGAGATAATTTGTCCTTTAAGGACAATTATCTGAGCAATCACCCACGCCAGCAAAAGGTTGCCCGACACGTGCTGTTTGATAACGTAATGTATATAAATGGTGGTAATGATTTATTTAGTTTAGTCAGCAAAATGTCTTGGGTAAATCAGTATTTAAGCACGGGCAACCATGACTCTATACAATACGACGGAGGTGTTTTATATCCGGGACCTGAGGAAGACATTGAAATGGCGGAAAGAATTCCTTTAACAAATGTAAATCGTTCTCGTAGCAGTAATGATATTCGAACAGTGCAAAGAGAGGATGCTGCTACTCGTATACGGTATGGAGATAATCCAGCATTCGACGATTTGGATACGAGTGGCGAAACAGTTGAATTTGAACGGGTGCCAGAAACAAGGCCAGAGAGTGTCACGGACGGGGCCGCAATTAGCACAGCTGGTGTTACAAGTTCAGGGCAGATAGCGATAGCGGCTGGCGCGGCGACAACTGCTGCTGCCGCAGGTGCTGCTTACGGAGTTAAAAAAGTACTTGAACATGTACAGAACAAAGGATAATTGTAATTTATTTTTATTTGTTGTAATAATTGACAATAAAAATTAAACATTGTACAAATTCTTGTCTTTTATTTAATAAGGAATATTATACATTTGAACAATGAAAAGAAAGCTAAAGGATAAGGGTTTTTTATTGCATTTTTCAATTCATCAAACTTTTTTCCACCTAATAGTTCTCACACGGACATTGTTGAAATCTGGATGACTACATATAATTGGCTGAGAATTAGAAATTAACAGTAATGGAGTACGTCTTAAAATAGCATCTCCTTTATATTATACACGAATGTTGCATGCAATTCCTTCACAAACTTTTTTGAAATCCTCAAAAGCACCATCTTCTAATGAAATTTCATTTCCAATGATTGTATGCCTATTTACGGCGTCTTGAGGAGCAAATTGATTCGTCTTATTATTGCATTGGCCAATGTGGCTTACATTAAGTCCAAGATGCGACCCTGCAATGTTAATGATAATCACCTTTTATCCACAGTATATAATAAAATACGCACCATAGACAAATCAAAGCAGAAATTTAAAGTAGGAGAGTTCGTAAGAATCAGTAAAAACAATGCCATTTTTGATAAAGGATACAAACCAAATTGGTATACAGACATATTTAAGATAATTGGAGTCCAAGAAACAAATCCTAGGACATACACTCTGCAAGATTTTGAACTAAATAATATTGCTGGTGCGTTTTATGGTCATGAATTACAGAAAACAAAATACCCCAATACTTATCTAGAAGAGCAAGTATTGTACAGGAAAGGAAATAAGGCATTTGTGAAATGGTTAGGTTTTTATAGAAAACATAACAGTTGGATTACAGTAACATAAAATGTAATTATATTATATAAAATTAGTTATCTTTAAAGAATTATATAAAAATTACAGTTGTGTTTTAAAGATATACCAAACGAACAACTGCTTCTTCAAGTTCCTAATAGTTATACCACAGATGCACACCATCACACAACACATCAGGAATTTTAAAGCATTTACAAAAAAGGCCTGAATACTAGGAAATGAAAATAAGCTTCACAGTTTTCACATGATTCACAGTTGTCTAACAGTTCACACTTGCCTGCTTTTGTGAGGGGCCATTACACTCTTTACTCCACACTGTTCGGCTTAATGTTTTAAGTAGTACTCTTTGTACCACTTCACCAGCAGATTTGTATTCAATTTCGCAGTTACTGGTTGGTACCTGCCAATACCATTCAGCTTACGTAGAGCATGTAGTGAAGGGCAGCCTTTCTCCTCCACATGAGTTATTAGGCAGTCAGGTAAGAACTCTCTTACCCATTTCACTTTTTCAGTACCTTTAACAAGTACAGTGCAGTTTGCTGGTACCACTGATTGGATGGAGTTTAATGCACTATCCAGCGAGACTCCAACTGAATTAATGTTGTAGTGGTGATGGTTCTCTGCCAACCATTTTGCTGATTCGATATCAAGTTCGTAATACGGTGTTGTACATTGAAGAATGTAACTTCCAGAGGCAAACACTGTTCCATCATCGCACAGCATTTGGAATGCTAAGTCCTTAGGAACAAATTCATTCGCACATGTCTTGAAGCCTTGACAGTCGAAGATTACAGTATACATCTTGAAAGATGGTTACACACACACACTTGCTGCTGCTGCTCGTAGATGTCGACGTTATCGGTTCAGAGGACATGATGTGCTGTGCTCCAAATCACCCCCCTTATGTACTAAAATTCGAGTACAGCCGGTTAAAACAACTCCTGTTATCAACACATGTCGGGCAACCTTTTGCTGGCAAGGGTGCATGCTCAGATAATTGTCCTTAAAGGACAAATTATCTCGGCGGGACAGTGACGCCGCCATCGCGACCTTGGGGGGCCCCTTTTTTTTTTATCAGTTGCTGACCCTCATGAATCGAAACATGACGTATCGTTTCATGATTCGAGGGTCAGCAACTGAGAAAATTGAGAATGTGTTAGATGACGATTAGTTTGGCTTTTGGGGAAGATAAGGCCACCAGAGATGCAATTCTAACGTAGGAATTGATAATGGAAGCAAGACTAAAGGGAAATCAAGACACGTTCATGGGATTAGTCGACCTGGAAAAAGCGTTCAGCAATGTAAAATGATGCAAGATGTTCGAAATTCTGAGAAAAATAGGAGTAAGCTATAGATGGGGACGGGAAGTATACAATATGCACTAGAGCCTAGAGGAAATAATAAGAGTGGACGACTAAGAATGAAAAGGTGTAAGAGAGGGATGTAGTCTTCCGCCCCTTTGTTCAGTTTCTACGTCGAACAAGCAATGATGGAAATAAAAGATAAGTTCAGAAGTGGAATTAAAATTCAAGTTAAAAGGGCGGCCAATATACATTCGCTGATGACATTGCTATTCTGAGTTAAGGTGAAGAAACATTACGTGATCTGCTCAACTGAATGATCAGTCTAATGCGTACGGAGTATGTACTGAGAGGAAATCGAAGAAAGACGAAAGTACTGAGAAGTAGGGGAAATCACAACAACGGGAAAGTTAACACCAGGAAGTAAATGAAATTAAGGAATTCTGTTATCTAGGCAGCAAAATAACCGTTGATTGACCTATCAAGGACGACTTCAAAAGCAGACTACCACTGACAAGAAGGACATTCCTGGCCAAGACAAGTTTACTAGTATCAAACATAGGCCTTAATTTGAGAAACAAATTGCAGGGAATGTACTGTTGGAGCACTGCATTGTATGGTAATGAAACATGGCCCGGGAGGAAACCGGAACAGAAGAGAATCGAAGCATTTGGGATGTGGTGTTGCAGACGAATGTTGAAAATGAGATTTACTAAAAATGTATGGAATGGGAAGTTCTGGGCAGAATGGGAGGGAAAATGAATATGTGAAAAACACTGACGATGAGGAGGTACCGGATCATAGGACATCTCTGAAGACATTAGGGGGTGAGTTCCATGTTACTAGAGGGATAGAGGGATCTGTAGAGGGGAAAAATTGTAGAAGAAGACAGACTGGAATACATTCAGCAAATAACTGACGACGTAGTTTGCCTGTGTTGCTCTGAGGCGAAATTGTTGGCACAGGAGAGGAATTCGTGGCGGGTCGCATCAAACTGGTCAGGAGACTGACTCATAAAAGTAAAAAGAAAGTTTAATTTACCATTGTAGTCCAGCATTCTTCTTTCAGTAACTGAAAACGTAAAACCTAAAACGACATTTATAGACTGTTGCACATATTCCTCTCACAGCACAATTTTTTGCGAAACAAGAAATAGCAATCTTCGCAAATGACTATTTAGCCTTTGTCCTTGCAGCCTTTGTTACTCGTGTATAACAAGTAAAATTACTGTTTATAGAATGAAGAAATATCGGAAGGGAACGCAAGATTCAATAAACATTTTAGGAAATCAACATGTGAAGTACGTAATTGTCTGTATGCTCAATTTTTGTTGCTGACACACAGGTTCATCATCTGAATCGTCAATAACCTCATCCTCACTGTCATTATCAACAGAATCTTGCTCCAGTTCACACAAAATTTCGTCGTCCGCAGAAAAAAAAGTGGAACCCTGTCATTTATTTATTTATTGTTCCGTGGGACCAAATTAAGGAGAAGTCTCCATGGTCATGGAACGAGTCAATACATGAAATAACACGATATTAGAAACAGTTAAAATGAAATATAAAAAAACATATTCAGGTGACAAGTCGTAAGTTTAAATGAAGAAAATCAACAATGTAACACTTGAATTTGCTAAATTTTTTAGCTCTTCCAGGAGCTCCTCGACAGAATAGCAGGAGTGAGCCATGAGGAAACTCTTCAGTTTAGACTTAAAAGAGTTTGGGCTACTGCTAAGATTTTTGAGTTCTTGTGGTAGCTTATTGAAAATGGATGCAGCGGAATACTGCACTCCTTTCTGCACAAGAGTCAAGAAAGTGCATTCTACATGCAGATTTGATTTCTGCCTAGTATTAACTGAGTGAAAGCTGCTAACTCTTGGGAATAGGCTAATATTGCTAACGACAAACTACATTAAAGAAAATATATACTGTGAGGGTGTAAGAATTTCCAGATTTTTGAATTGGGGTCGACAAGACGTTCTCGAAATTACACCACATGTAGCTCGAACAGCCCGTTTTTGAGCCAAAAATACCCTTTTTGAATCAGAAGAATTACCCCAAAAAATAATACCATACGACATAAGCGTATGAAAATATGCTAAGTAGACTACTTTTCGTGTCGAAGTGTCACTTATTTCAGAAGACTGACTCATAAAAGTAAATAAAGAGTCATCATTTACTGAACGAATAATTGCCACTTTCAGCAGCTTGATAAAGTATAACAAATGACTTTTTTTAGAGACTACATATCCTTAGGAGACACAGTGTAGACCTATCGAGCCCGTCATTACATGTGATTTCGTATATAAAAGCGGGAGAAGACGTACCTCATGAAATGACGGGATCAGCAGTACCGAAATTTATGTGTACCCTCAATTGATGGGATTGGCAGTCGAAGTGTTTAATTAACAGCTCACCTTTTGGTTATTAATATACACTATTGAAACCTTCTTCGGTTGTGTCGTGACGCTGGTGTTTTCGGTTTACTTATATTGTCTTTCTGCAGATGCCCCGCATATCGGCGTTTTATTTATCCTTGAATAGTGCTCTCCTGTTGAGTTTGGGCCTTAAAAATGACAGTGTGTTCATCTGTCGCAATGTCGGAGGTTACAGAATATGTCACTTGGCTGTATTCCGTTAGTTAGTGAAACAGGCGGAAATGTATTTGTAGCTCGTGCACATAAAAGTATTGTCCCAGTGTTATTTCAGCATACGAGTTTATTGGAATAATTAGGTCCGTATACATGTTCGCTTATTGGTGGAAATGGGTTATAGAAGATTGTATTTCTGTCAAAAATCAGTTGCAGCGCATTCTGTGAATGAAAATAATGTGAAGGAAACTGCATTAACTGAAAATTCGAGATAAAGCTGTTGCTGACACACCTGTTACGACGCAGAGACGTAATTCATGTTAGAAGCACGGAAAAAAAGGACTGGAAGCTTTTGGATGATTGACTAATGTTTCGTACAGTTACGTAACAATGAAAAGTAACTGAAAAAATTTATGAAACCATTTCAGATTATGATGTTCATTCATTGGTGGAGCCATTGTTCTTAAAAAGTACATTATTCTGCTAACGCGCGACTGGAACTGTCTGTATGTCTGCTTTAGCTTAGGGCGACAAACGAATAACCTACTTTTTCTGTTGTCGCGAAAGTCAGGTTGCAATAAAATTTAAAGTCGTTTATGGCAGTAACAATTAGTGGTCGGAGGTTACAGAATATGTCACTTGGCTGTATTCCGTTAGTTAGTGAAACAGGCGGAAATGTATTTGTAGCTCGTGCACATAAAAGTATTGCCCCAGAGTCAGCATATCCATTTGGAACAGATTCCTTGAGGGTCGTAGTATACAGCCTGAACAATCGTCTATCGGGAAGCATGTATATTCTTCAATTCCAGGACAATTCAAAGCGTTTTGTTTGTCAAAGTTGACCATAGTCAATTTTAGGTAAGTCTTTACACTATTGTCGCCAAAGTCTCAACTGAACATTTTATTTTCGTATTTATTAGCTTCTCTTTTTCTGGGACATGTAAAACAGAGAGAGTCGACACTTACAAATATTAATTTCCTTGTATTTTGTCCAAAAAGTGGAGAAATGTCAGTGTGACTGTGTTAACTGCATAACAACAATAAATAAAGGAAGCCTTCTAAGAAATAGGCAGAGAGGAAACGGCGGATCCTGTCAGCTAGCGACGGATACACTGCCTCTTTATACAGGGGTGGTGCTGGTGAAGTAACGAGGTTTGTTTGGAGCCAGACGGATGTCTGCGCTAAGAGCAAAGTGGCGCGGACTGATGGTCGCTTTCCACAGGCAGCGTTCGCTTGCGCCATCACACTTTGTTGCCTGGCGAAGCAGCTGCACTCCAGGAAGCCAGACGGCATCAAGAGTCAGCAAAGTGGCATCCGACGAGGTATCCCACCAGCGACGTTACTTAAATGGGACAGCGATTAATTTGGCAAGAAACACAAAAAGCAGCACCTGTCTGCTGTGGTAACAGGCTAGGGGATCCGAATTAAATGTAGTGGAACCGGGGGATTAAAATTGTTTATTATTACATCACGCATATTACAAAAGGGGAGGGGTGATAACTGAGCCCCGTTCAACTCCTCAGACAGAATGACTGTATCTACTGTTACACAGTATTTACTGCATATGAAGAGATGCGTGCTCCGCTGACATACAGGTATTAAAAATGGGGGGGGGGGGGGGGGGGGGGGACTAAACAGCGAAGTCATCGGGGCCATCGGATTAGGGAAGCATGGGGAAGGAAGTCACCCGTGCGCTTTCAAAGGAATCGTCCCATCACTTTCCTGAAGCGATTTAGGGAAATCACGGAAAGCCTGAAGCAGGATGGCCGAACGCGGGTTTGAACCATCAACCTCCAGAATGCGAGCCCAGTGTGCTAACCACTGCGCCACTGCGCCACCTCGCTATTAAAAGTGGCACGGAGTGTATAGCTAATGAGTCTATCTATTCCATGTTTGATGACAGAGCTTGTTTTGTGAGTCCAGCAACAAGGTTCACAAGTTTATGAATGATTTATGTCTTGCTTGAAACATCTGAAGAAGATGTACTGCCTAAGTTTGTGTCCATTTGGCTAGTCAATTTTGATACTCTTGTAAATATGGATTTCTTGCAGTGTGTCTAAATGGGAGTTCCCTTTGATGACAGGGCATCGTGATTTGGTAGAAGTAACTGGGATTTCATTACTTGACGAGGCTGTTTGTTTGTTGTGAACCTGTGTTGTGTATTATGAAGTCTGGGTAAGCTTGCGGTCTTCTCTCGGACACAGACCCGTCGCAACTCCCGCGTACGAACTGCGAGTTACTATTTCTTAGCTTCAGTATCTAGAATGTTTAGGTCGGAAGAAGTTTCCTCTATTTGACGCGGCTTCTTGTATTCTGGGCAACTCTTATTCATTGAGTTATGATTCACTTTCCAATGAACACACCTGGGATTGAAACTGAACAATCGTCTGCTCAATGAGTATCACCACAGTTTTTGCAATATGTCTGAGAAAGACGTTGACTAAGCAATTTGGTGCCCGCCCGGTTAGCCTCGCGGTCTAACTCTCTGCTTCCCGAACGGGAAGGCGTGCTGTTCCCCGGCACGAATCTGCCCAGTGGATTAGAGTCGATGTCCGATGTGCCTGCCAGCCTGTGGATGGTTTTTAAGGCGGTTTTCCATCTGCACCGGCGAATGCTGGCTGGTTCTCCTCATTCCGCCTCAGTTACACTATGTCGATGATTGCTGCGCAAACACTGTCTCCACGTACGCGTATACCATAATTACTCAACCACGCAAACATTTGGGGTTACACTCGTCTGGTGTGAGACGTTCCCGGAGAGGGGGAGGGGTGAATCGCACAATATGGGTTCAGTGAAATTTCTTTATTATATTTTTACTTAAATTGCAATAACTGGTAGGTGAAAATAGTTAATTTAATTCTGAAAGTGCTGAGTGAAACTGCTTAAACTGCTGAGTGAAACTGAACGTACTGTCACTTTGCTAGTCTTTTTCATTTCAAAAATGACCCACAATACTGTAGCGAAACGCAATCTGATTGCACAAAAATGATAACCTGTCTTCAAATAATTAATACCAAAGACTACCCTGAATTAGAAGAAATCCTATCAATAATCCATACATTTCATAAGTCACTTACCTCACAGAAAATCTTCATTAAACGAACTACAGCAATGCAGCAAACTCCAATGAAGCCAGCTAAGTAAAGGATACTAACTAATGTAGGCTCTAACTACTAATAGGCGTGTGGTTAGAAAGCAAAGATTTTGTTGCAGAGCAAACAACGTATTTAACAGATTTTACCTTAATCATGTGACAAGCAGTTCAAAAAATTATATAATCATCAGTAATAAATTTCCATTATGGATACACATTGAGACCGTCCGCTCGCGCTAATACTGCAAACCTCCAACACTGCTAATTTTTAACCTCTAATTATTAGCCTCTAACCTACATCACTGGTGACAACTCACCCTCAGCTTCCATCACTGCTGGCTGTTCACCTCCAACAGCTAGTCCGACCAGCCACAGAGCCTCTTACAGAGTGCGCACAGCTCTGTCATAGTTATTAATGCAGAGCGCTACATAGCGCTGCCAACATACAAACACATAAACAGCCTCCTTCAATAGGTGTTGGGTGGCGGTGAGGTGTGTGACCTGCTGTGGCCTGTTGTGGAATTGTGAACCACACAGGGGTACGGCGGTATGAAGCCTCTCCGTGGTTTCAAGGTCCCCGGTTCAATGCACATTACACAACAAATATGGTCCAATTTTAGACAGTTAAAACATGGTCAAACTGCTGTTAAATATCGTAGAACTCGACACATCCTGTATATGCTTACGTATTTCGGCAAGGTATAGTAATCAAACGTCAAAACCAAGGTTTTGTCTAAGAAGGATGGCCAAAAATTCCCATTTAAAACGCTTAGTCATCCGTCTTCCATGACGTCACCACACTTAAAATTTATCTCAGATCAGCATTAATAGATGTCACAACTGCAGCTACACATTATCGTACACTGAAACGCCAGAGAAACTGTTCTAGGTATGCATATTGAAATACACAGATATGAAAACAGGTAGATTACGGAGCTGCTGTCGGCAACGCCCATATAAGACAACAAGTGTCTGTCACAGTTCAAATGTTCAAATGTGTGTGAAATCTTATGGGACTTAACTGCCAAGGTCATCAGTCCCTAGGCTTACACATTACTTAAGCTAAATTATCCTAAGGACAAACACACACACCGATGCCCGAGGGAGGACTCGCACCTTCGCCGGGACCAGCCGCACAGTCCATGACTGCAGTGCCTTAGACCGCTCGGCTAATCCTGAGCGGCTCTGTCACAGTTGTTGAATCGGTTACTGGTGCTACAATGGCAGGTTATTAAGATTTGAGAGACTTCGAACGTATTGTTATAGTCGGCGCACGAACGATGATACACAGCATCTCCGAGGTAGAGGTGAAGTGGGGATATTCGCATCTCGTGGTCGTGCGGTAGCGTTCTCGCTTCCCACGCCCGGGTTCCCGGGTTCGATTCCCGGCGGGGTCAGAGATTTTCTCTGCCTCGTGATGGCTGGGTGTTGTGTGCTGTCCTTAGGTTAGTTAGGTTTAAGTAGTTCTAAGTTCTAGGGGACTTATGACCACAGCAGTTGAGTCCCATAGTGCTCAGAGCCATTTGAACCATTTTTTTGGGGATATTCCCGTGAAGCCATATCACGGTGCACCGTGAAAATCAGGAATCCGGTAAAACTTCAAATCTCCTACATTGTTTCAGCTGGAAAAAGACCCTGCAAGAACAGGACCAACGATGAATCCGAGAATGATTCAGCGTGACAGAAGTGCAACCGTTCCGCAAATTGCCGCAGATATCAGTGCTGGGCCATCACAAGTGTCAGCGTGTGAACCATTCAACGAAACATCGATATGGGTTTTCGGAGCCGAAAGCCCTTTCGCGTACTCTTGATGACTGCACGACACAAAGCCTTATCCTGGGTCGCCGGCCGATGTGGCCGTGCGGTTCTAGGCGCTTCGGTCAGGAACCGCGCTGCTGCTACGGTCGCAGGTTCGAATCCTGCCTCGGGCATGGATGTGTGTTGTCCTTAGCGTAAGTTAGATTAAATAGTGCGTAAGCTTAGGGACCGATGACCTCAGCGGTTTGGTCCCATAAGACCTTACCACAAATTTTTAATATGGAGAGCCCTGCAGGATTCAACGTGTTAATTCCCTCCAGCACTTCTTCAGACATTAGTCGCGTCCATGCCACGTCATGATGCGGCACTTCTGTGTGATCGCGGGAGCCCTACATGATATTAGGTGGGTGTACCTGTTTCTTTGGTTCTACAGTGTATGATGTATGTGCATAATATACGTTTTTCTTAATTGTGGCTGTATCCAGCATGATGTGGTACACGTGGAATGGTATCTTATATACAAAGAAGGATCACGCTGTCTGTCACGCTGGCTTATTTACTGTAGGCATTATCGTAATTTCGACAGAAGTTGAAGCAAAGAATTTTGTTATCAAGTGTTATATGATCTCTGATATGTTGAGTTCATGATTGTATTAATACCACAGGCTACATTCATTGTGACTCACAGTGTTCCATCACATCACAATTGTACAATAAGTTTTTATTTTACTTTTCAGCATTGTCGAAAAGGAAAATTATTGTTTCATTCGTATTTCAATGTAATCTATGATTGTACTTTTATGCTGTTATAATTTTCACTGTTGCTGTGGTTTGCAGTCTCGTACATGGTGATTTAGGTAGGTTGGAGTGCAGTTCAAGTGCTGATGAATGTGATGTTGATGGTTACTATAGTCATTTGTAGTCATGTGTCAGGTGATTAATGCAGGATGCAATACGTTTAATACGCTGATTAAGTAGCTATGCATTGTTATATGAATTTTACCACATTACGCACATACATTAACTTGTAAGCTGAAACTAAAATTAATGCAGAAGTGAAATACATTTAGGTACGATGCGTAAAAGAAAAGAATCACTTTTTAGAAGCCCCTTGATTACCCTCCACTGTGAGAGATAAGTTTGAAAATTGGCTCAAAGGTGCCTTCAAGCTTCCTTTGTAATAGTGCGAAAGCTTGGCGCCCTGCCACGTCACCGTTGGTCCCGCTAACGCTTCAAACAGCAAGGTGTCGACAAATGAAAGAAAAAGAGAAGTTGTCACGACGCGTCACACATTTGGAAGATGGTCACATTCAATTATACCCACGTTTTCTTTGCGATGTAGGTTAGAATTGCGACACTCACCGTTAAAATATCGCGATTTTCTGATGGGTAACCGAGGAGAACTTCTCGGACACATCGTCGCTCAGAACCGACTCGAAAGAGTCTTAGGGGATGGCACAAATGGTGTCAATGAAATGGCAGTTTCCCCTGGGACTTTGATTCCCACATATTTCGTGGTCGGCAACGACAGTTTGCAATGCGATGAGCAACACGATGGCGTCCTTGACAACATACGACAGTGCTGACACGCCCAGGACGATTCAACCGTGCTGTAAGTGTATCGTTCGGCTGCAATGACCTTGGACATTATCTGATCCCTTTGGAGTGTAGTTCGACCTCTAGTTTTCACCTGGTGTACCACCACCGACCTTTCAGAGCCATTGGACGAAATTTGAACGTGATCCGAAGCAGCAAAGAGTGTTTATACTTTTTCATCCTTCCTGTTGCGCGCCCTCTTCTCGCTTGATCAGATAATGACAGAGGGTGCAACATTTACATGTACGTGAATAAAACGGTAAACGGCAAATGGTCTCTCTAAGACATTCCCCCCACCCCCCTCCACTCCATTGTTCGACAACGCAGTCAGTGCAACCCACAAATTTGCTGAGCATTTTAAAAATATACTTGTCAGTGACTTCGTCATCCATTCAGCTCAGTGTCGTCTCACAGCTTACCTGTGTGGGTTCGAGCGGCCTGTGTCCGAGAAGCTTTACTCAGCAACTGTTTTGAAAACAGCGTGATTTCAACACTGAGTGTCGCAGTTCTGTCCTCTGTCGCAGAGAGGTCAGAAGAAGGAACAAAATGTACATTAGGCGGGAGTGGAGTGACGACCTTTTCATCATGTTACGCGATACGATGGCGTTGGGAAGAATTATGTTCATATCAGATGTTACTGTGACCTCATTAACCCACGTGACGCCTCACACGAACTTCTGAGCTCTGTCTCTTTTTTTTTTTTTTTTCCTCATGTGGCGACACCTTGTATGAAGCGTCGGCGAGCCCGAGTGTGATGTCACAGACTGCCACTCTTGTCCACCGTTAGAGATGGAGGCTGTAAGCACCTTTCAGGCCAGTTTCATACTTAAACGTCATGTTGGGATACAATTAAGGGGTTTTGAGAAAGTGAAAAGTCTTATATTTCGTGCAGAGTATAAGTGAGATGGGGGATAGTTTATTGTTTCTCCTGCAATGCTGACATCTCACGAGCGTTCGCATCTTGCAACGATCAGCTGCTTTGGTATAAATGTCAAACGTAAGTATTATAGATCCGTGAATGCAAGTTACAGAGATTGCCATCTTAAAATGTGGTACCTGCTCGTATGGAGTGATATGAAATGAAATTATGGCTGTTCTAACACAGTGCAAAGAGTAAAAGACAGATGACGTTCAGACCATTTAGTAAATATGTGTGATCGTGTCTAATACTCCAGTTAATGGTTTTAGGTAACATAATATAGCTTATAATTTTTGTACGTTACCAATTAATAATAATATAAGTAGGGAGAGTGTGGTAAAGTGGCCAACATGGGAAAAGTGACCATTTAATGGCTTTTTCCCTGAACAGTGGTGCTCCCTGCCGGGAAGTGGTCAGATTAGTTCCGATACACATCCTCACTGTTATCAGTGAGACTGAGAGAGGAAGCTTTTTATGTAGTTCCTTAGTAAAAATACTTTATTTCGTTTTGGTTTGTCGGACTGATAAGTCATTTAAATTACTCTGGTTACCCTACTTCCATGGAGAGAACTAATTTTCTTACAATATCAGTATTTAAAAAAACATCTTTTGGCCTAAAATGTAGTTCGTTGTTATTGCTTTCAATTCGGTAGTTTCTTCTGTGTATCACAAATTCCGACATAGCGTCCGATCGTGAAAAGTGGCCACACGGCTCGTCGGAATATATGGTAAAGATATTTACCCCAATAACAGTTAGTTACTTCCAAGGAACACGCTTAATTATCAGTTAAAACTGATTTCTAACCACTTTTGTACGCATAGCTATCTTCCGACATTTTATCCATTTGTGACAACTTCGAATCAATGAAGTTGTATTATTTAAAACTGTGTCTATTCTGTTATATATGAGTTGATAGAAAAGTCCGATTGAAAACGTTCTGCTGCAGCCGCTTGGTATTCATTCAGACAGCGGAAAGTGAAGCGCCTAGAAAGAGTGCACCTTAAATGGAAAATAAAAGGTGGGATCCTGTTTTGATGCCACTATCTACATTATCTGCTTACCTAAGGGAAAATTGGTAATTATGTAAGCTTTCAGAAAAATGCACCTAGTTCCTATAGGCCCATATTTTGCTCATTTTCAGTAAAATTTTTGCGTTGTATCTCAATTTATAAAGATCCAAAATATGTAAGTGGTTAGCTTCTATCAATAGCCTTTGCTCCCGCCCCCATTCTACCCCTCATCAATGCAGCCAATACGTCGTCCTACATTGTCAATATTCGGTACGACCACTGGCTTGGAGTATGATGGATCCTACTTGTCTTTACACTCACTCAGCGCCAACCACAACGTCGAGACAACCATCTCAACGGGATGAAATCTATAACGAACGCAGGTTTGAGTAAAAGCATAAACATCGATAATGTATTGGTCTTCTACGTTAAGGCCTCTGTCACTAAGTGAGAGTAGAAGCTGGTTAATCATTAATAATATTTCGTGACGTATGAGAATTAATAAGATTTGATCATTATTACATCGATAGCTTCTTGGTATTTTCGTTGCATGGCGTTCTGTGGACTTATGTGTATCCGTTATTGCTTACAAATCTGTCTGTGAATTGCTTGATTTAAATGCACAGTGAAAGCAGCATTCCGAACGCGGCAACAGCAGCGGTCGTCAGTCGACAGACAGGCGACGGAGGCAGGTGTCACGTTTCACAGCGACATGTCGTTTCCGTAACCAGCGACAGTCTCTGCAGTGTGTCGTTCGAATTGGAAGATGACAGCTGTCTGCGATAAAATGCCGACTACTGAAATTGTGCGCTTATTTCTGGAAGAAGAGGAAGTTGATGATTTGTTTTTGTAGCAATATTTAAAGACAAGACGCCCAATTAACTAGATGTTCAACGAACGATGCAAGGAATGTTTCTACCCGTTAGAAAAGCATTGAAGAAGTAACGAAGAAATATTTAGATCTTATTGCGGATTAAATAAAAAAAAGATTTCATTTTTTGTTTAGAAATTAATTTGTGAAGAAATGGTTCAAATGCCTCTGAGCACTATGCGACTTAACTGCTGAGGTCATCAGTCGCCTAGACCTTAGAACTAATTAAACCTAACTAACCTAAGGACATCACACACATCCATGCCCGAGGCAAGATTCGAACCTGCGATCGGAGCGGTCACTCGGCTCCAGACTGTAGCGCCTAGAATCGCACGGCCACTCCGGCCGGCAATTTGTGAAGTATTACAAACCATAACTACGAGAAATGTAACCAAAGTAGAAGTAAAACCAGTTTTCACATTAAAGTACTGTATTTGTATTGTCTTGTATCGCATTTTCAATTTGTTGTATATTGAAATTACGCTGATCTTGAACAGATTGTAGCATCAAATCAGTAGGTTCTTCAAATCAGTAGGTTACACGAACTAGAGTTAAATGACACTTTGTTACTGAACTGCTGGATAGAAGAATCAGGATCCTCAGCTGCCATTGTTTGATAATTAATCAAAATGTTAAAAATTTCTTGCTTCGCTTCTAGTTTGTATATTTGTGGCACAGAGCCTAAAATATCTCCGGCGTGATTGTAAAATGAGTGTGTTTCTGTGACATGGTTTTACTCGATATCTTTCAGCAATGTCTGCCGACTGTCATCCCTCTTTTTTAAGTTATCGACAATAGCATCGTCTTTTTTGTTTCGGTGGCGTCGTTTAGTAACCTCGGTACTTGTCGTAGATTGACTGTCTGTAAGACTTTCATTCGAAGCTTTTTCCTCATTCACCTCTCTGTCAATAATAATACTCCCACCGTGCGATTGGTCAGGACTACCATCGCGGTCTACCCCATCTTTAGCCACCTTAGTGCGGCCAATTCCCTGAGTTTTTGCTTTACTTCTACTTCAAGCTGCGTTTGGTCAACATCTAAAAGCGTATAGTTGAAACTGAAAAAGTTCTTTTCCATGGGATGGACTTAACTGAAACTAAAATTATGACATACATTTTGTACTTTAAGATTCAAATATTAATCATGGTTTCTTAAAGTATGTCACGTACATTAATGAAACACATGTGGTTTATATAAATAATCGTAACAAAATGTCTTTTTTTCCTCTTTTTCAGATTGAGAACCACAGGAGAAACTTTGAAATGTTTGTCATTCGCTTATCGCATATCAGAGGGCTCTATCTCTCGGAAACTTTGAACGTTTTCAGAAGAAACCGGATGCCAATAGCCTTGCCCTCGCCAAAAAAAATTAAACAAGTTAGACAAGATTTTCGACGGAAATGGAGTATGACAAAATGTGTAGAAGGTATTGATGGCAAACATATGCGCATAAGACCACCAAAAAAACGGCGAATCTCTTTTTTCAATTATGGTTACACTTTTGCATTACTCTGATTGCAGCAGTGGACGCCGGTTACGAATTCATTGTTGCAGAAGTTGTCACTCACGGCAAAGAAGGTGAAAGCCGTAGTTTTAAAAATCCGAGATGGGGAAAAAGGTTGCCGCGAACGATTTTAATTTACCTGCATCTAAATGCCTTCCAAACACTAGTAACTTAATTCGCACTTCATAATCGCCGATGAAGGATTTGCGCTTAGTAATTACCTGATGAAATCATACTCTCGAATAGTTGCACGATTGGATCGGGAAAAAGAAGTTTTTAGCTGCCGTTTGTGTCGTAATCGTCGTGTGGTAGAAAATGCCTTTGGGTTATTCTCTCAAGTATTTGGAGTGTTTCACACACCAATTGCAATTTTACCAGAATCCGTTGAATACCTGCCTCGTTGCCTACACAGCCAGTTCCTTTCTATCGATGTGAAACACCTTTTGTAGTGTACATGGCAGAGTATCATGGTGAGATAATGCTATAAGGAACTGTAAATGATCATTGTTGAAATTATGTAGTCAATTTGAAAACTATCTCCAAAATATAAATAAAGATATGAATACATTTTTGCATTTACGAAAATAATATTATGACATATCATGCTGCTTAATATATACATGCGAGTAAAGGGAAAGTAAAGTGGACAGAAAAAAAACAACTTTTTGGTTTTGTAGAGCTCCTTCGCTAAGTGTTTCCATATGCTGTCCTGCGCAAGGGACGCCATGTAGCGGGGGATTGACACATACCGAGGTGATCAATTTTTCATTTTCTTCTCGATTAAGATTCATGTTTATGCTAGGCGACATGTCACCCTAGTGGGAGCAGCAGTGAAGATGGTCACGTGCGCGACAGGTTCAGACGTGATCTGCAGCGCGACACATTTCGCGTCCTGCACACCGGCTCACGCACAAAAGAGTAGAAACCAGTAGCGTGGTTGTCGCCGGGCGACAATTGACTCTGCCTCCTATCTCACTCGATTGTCGCTGTTCGAATCGCTACCTTAGAAATACTGCTAGTGATCTATGTTATTTTTATTTCTTTCCGTTTTCTGCATTTTTTCGCATTTGAATGAAGAACTCCAGGTTAGCAGGTTCTGGCAGCTATGGTCTTCAAGCTCAGTACGTGTTGCCACGGAACGAGTATGTAATCCTACTTTGAATCGTGTTGCCTCTTGCCACTGAGTGCCACGCATTTCGTAGCGGCTCGCAGGGTATGGACGTAGGCGTAGGTGAGTACCGGTGTAGTTTGGAGACTAGGTGACTAGAGCGCTTTACCTCGATATTTGTAAAAATGATTTATCGTTAGGAACAGATGGGACCGAAACAAGAATAACCAATAGCATCTCATAGCATGTGGTACGTGTTGTTTGATGTCGCTCGCCTGCTGCTCGAACCCTACGAGAAAGAAAGGCCACGGTGCGTACGTCTCGAAGGTAGGCAGAAGTCGCTCGCTCGCTAAGCTCAGTAGACAAAATGCATTTCTAAACCTGTTAACTCACACCTGGATGTGTACGTACAAACGACAATTGCGTCTTCTGCTGGAATCTGCTATTATGAAGTGTGGTGTCACCGCCACACACCACACTTGGTGTCCGCCCTGGTAGCTGAGTGGTCAGCGTGACAGACTGTCAATCCTAAGGGCCCGGGTTCGATTCCCGGCTGGGTCGGAAATTTTCTCCGCTCAGGGACTGGGTGTTGTGTTGTCCTAATCATCATCATTTTCATCCCCATCGACGCGCAGGTCGCCGAAGTGGCGTCAAATCGAAAGACCTGCACCAGGCGAGCGGTCTAGCCGACGGGAGGCCCTAGCCACACGACATTTCCATTTTTACCACACTTGCTAGGTGGTAGCCTTTAAATCGGCCGCGGTCCGTTAGTATACGTCGGACCCGCGTGTCGCCACTATCAGTGATTGCAGACCGAGCGCCGCCACACGGCAGGTCTAGTCTAGAGAGACTCCCTAGTACTCGCCCCAGTTGTACAGCCGACTCTGCTAGCGATGGTTCACTGTCTACATACGCTCTCATTTGCCGAGACGACAGTTTAGCATAGCCTTCGGCTACGTCATGTGCTACGACCTAACAAAGCGCCATATTCATCTTCAACAATGTATTCTGAACAGATAATATTGTGAATCATGTACCGTCAAGAGCGGCGTTCATCATTAATAGATTAAAGTTAAGTATCAAACTACTTACGACCGCTTTCTGAACTCTAATTCCTTGTCATGTTCCAGACCTCACGTCAGTATAGTTCTTCCCTCCTCACGTCAGCCTGATGAGCTAAAACGCGTGCATTTCGGCCTCCACTAGTAACACGGTGTTGGCTCTTCTGCGAACACAACAAGAAGTCTCACTGATTAACAGTACTACAACAAAATGTAATTTAATCTCAATAAGCGATATAAATGGTAAAATGGCTTGTTTATAGCAGTTAGTCTCTTCTGCTTAACAGTCCTCATTTCATACAAGAAGTGGTGCCTTATTCAACTTATAATCATTTTGGTATGATTTTCATTTTATTGTACCTCAGTAAAGTCGTAACAAATTAAAAGCCGGTGTATGGACTTCCGATCATTGCAGGACTAATAACCGTAGGACTCCATAATAGCGTATTATAGCAGAAGAGGCAATTCTCGTTTGTACATACACACTTAGTTACGAGTTAACAAACATAGAAACGTAGTTTGTCTGCAGAGTTGAGTGAATAAGCGTGCACAGACCTACCTTCGTGGCGTAAGCGCCGCGTTCTGTCTTTCTCATAGGCCTCCCCTGCTACTTAGGAGACTCCACGTTGGATTTCCTGGTATTCAGCTGTTTGTATATTATAGCTTGAGTGTTATGGTAGTATGCCGTTAGATAATGGCACAACGAAGGTTTATCACAAACGTCACTCCTGGTTCAAATTAAATAACTCTTTGTTATAATTAAATGTATGGTAGTGACGTATCAAAAATGGCCTGTAGGAGATCCTCGACGGCATGGACTTCTGGATAAAGATCGAGAAATTTGGGTCGTTTCTTGCTGCATGTAAATAATTATTTTTCATCATCACGTTTGTAACAAATTCTGATGCTTTCATATTTCGGTAATAGAAGTATGAGTTCCAATATTCCACACTATTGAAGTACAAAAGCGTGCTCTCTCAGAAATGAGTTTCTTCGACTTTATAACTTCAGTGTGATTGAAAAATGAAGCTCTTGCAAATGAAACGACCAGAAGTGGTATTAGTATTCTAGACTCTTACGAATACTTTGCTGTTTATCCCGAATATGTCTCAATTTCCAAGTGTGCCGATAGGCCAGAACCTAAGAGGACAGCTTAAATTGCTGGGAGTGAAAGAAGCAGCAATCATGTTTCTATTCTGGCTTGCCATAAATACTTTACTGTTTATGTGGCATATATTAATATGGTTCAAATGGCTCTGAGCACTATGGGACTTAACTTCTAAGGTCATCAGTCCCCTAGAACTTAGAACTACTTAAACCTAACTAACCTAAGGACATCACACACATCCATGCTCGAGGCAGGATTCGAACCTGCGACCGTAGCGGTCGCGTGGTTCCAGACCGTAGCGTTTAGAACCACTCGGCCACTCCGGCCGGCCATATATTAATATTTCCGAGGATATTTGGGAGGGTACCTAAGAGCACGGCTTAAATCGCTATGAGTGAAAATGACATTTATATTCTTGCCTGTCGCAAATATTCGGCTGTGGTCGAAACGTTAAGAATACTTTCGTAATTTTAACAGTCAAGACTTAGATCACGCCACACAGCCAGTGATAATGAAATTCATACAAAACTGAGAATTTTCATTGATGTTATTGTGTCCACCCGCACTTGTAGCATAATTTCCATGCCTCACGATTTAAGTCTATCTAAATGATCATTTCTAGACAAAATGTACACTTAATTGTAGCAAGAAACGCTATTCGCCGAGACAGTTGTGACTCTTTTTATTTACTATTAGTGTAATGAAACAGAATGAATATGAGACGTGACTTATACAAAAAAGAAACATACATTAATGCAGTGGCTCAGCATAAAAGAGAAATAACTAATATAGAAATATTATTAACAGTGTAATGTTGTTTAATTTAGCCTGACGCTTATGAGCGCTCAGTAAACTAGGTGAGTTCTCAGGGGTTACGGAATTGTAAATACTCATTTGTTTAACTAATAAAACAAAACAGATATTCCTCAATATATGCCTAGTCGACGTCAAGTTAAAAGTCCGTTCACTGTACAACAATAAAATCCGTAACCCAAAATCGTAGTTTCGTCTTGATTCCCAGTATAACAAGCGCAGATTTTGCAAATAACCCGGCGGGGTCAGGGATTTTCTCTGCCTCGTGATGACTGGGTGTTGTGTGATGTCCTTAGGTTAGTTAGGTTTAAGTAGTTCTAAGTTCTAGGGGACTGATGACCATAGATGTTACGTCCCATAGTGCTCAGAGCCATTTTGCAAATAAAATCTTACATCAGAACTAGAATCCTGTGACGTCGCCTTCCTGCCTGGGATGTTATCTCGCAACTTAGAGAAAATCTGAAAGTAAATATTATTAAATTATTTGCAGCGACCGCCATGGTCGTAGAATCTGAAAAAAGGTTTAGTTTTCTAACCAGCGGCACTTCTCAACTATGAGCTAAAAGAAAGTTCTGAAGTATTTTTTAAGAGCCGGCCGGGGTGGTCGAGCGGTTCTAGGCGCTTCAGTCTGGAACCGCGCTACCGCTACGGTCGCAGGTTCGAGCCCTGCCTCGGGCATGTATGTGTGTGATGTCCTTAGGTTAGTTAGGTTTAAGTAATTCTACGTTCTAGGGTACTGATGACCTCAGAAGTCGAGTCCCATAGTGCTCAGAGCCATTTGAACCATTTTTTTAAGATGGCGCCTAACAATGAAGAATTTCTGTTTAGGCCCATGTCTGCTCTAGACAAGCAAGGTTTAGGGTTACAAATAATTACAACACGGACACAATTTTTAAGTCACAAACAACTCTACTTTCAGTATTGTTAACAACTTACATTGGATGATACAGGAAGATGAATTTTCGTTAAACGATCCTTACGGTTCGCGTCCAGATCATAAGCGAAGAAGAAGAAGAGTAATGACAAAAGAGGTCAGAGTTAAAACACAGAATCTCAATTGCATGGAACAGGCATACGTTGTAGCATTATATCTTGTTCCTTGGTAAAAGTAGCAAGTTACTCATACAATACTTATCTTAAAAACATGTAATCTATACATTTCACATTCATGAACACCCAGGAGCAACAGTACACAGTTATTCAATCACCTGACTGCCGCAAATGGCAAAAGAGATTCCGGTGAACCTTTCCAATACGAGAATGTTCCAGAAACAGAAAGTAACAACACGAGCTCTCACGTATTGAAAATATGGAAGTTTTGTTTCCCTCCCCATTTTAACAAAAATAGCTGCAGTGACGAAATACACTGTTCCATGACTCACTTTCTGACAAATTGTTCGCGCTATGTTTCACATGTAAACATTCAACTTTCGTTATATTCGCGTCTGCCACAGCGTCCACGGGACACCAATGCTAGAAATGTTTCCGTTAGACTTCACAAAGGCTCATCCGAAACGAAGCAATCCTGTTGGCTCTCGCTACCCTGAAATGCTGTTGGTTATTCACGTTTCGGGCCGCGCTGTCCCTAGCGATCAGTTAAGAGTGCGACAGCAGTTACGCAAACGTTCTCAGACGGTGTTAAGAGGTACTACAAACAGTACAGTTTCGCAGAAGTCAATGAAAATTTCGGTGACCTCCATTAAATGCGACAGTATGAAAAATTAAGGGAACAGAAATGGAGAATACGAGCAATATACCCACAGTATACAGGGTGTTACAAAAAGGTACCGCCAAACTTTCAGGAAACAGTCCTCACACACAAATAGAGAAAAGATGGCATGTGGACATGTGTACGGAAACGCTTAATTTCCATGTTAGAGCACATTTTAGTTTCGTCAGTATGTTCTTCCACCTACGCTCAATGGAGCACGTTATCATGATTTCATGCGGGATACTCTACCTGTGCTGCTAGAACATGTGCCTTTACAAGTACGACACAACATGTGGTTCATGCACGGTGGAGCTCCTGCACATATCAGTCGCAGTGTTCGCACGCTTCTCAACAACGGATTCGGTGACCGATGGATTGGTAGAGGCGGACCAATTCCATGGCCTCCACGCTCTCCTGACTTCAACCCTCTTGACTTTCATTTATGGGGGCATTTGAAATCTCATGTCTACGCAACCCAGATACCAAATGTAGAGACTCTTCGTGCTCGTATTGTGACGGCTGTGATACAATACGCCATTCTCCAGGGCTGCATCAACGCATCAGGGATTCCATGCGACGGAGGGTGGATGCATGTATCTTCGCTAACGGTGGGCATTTTGAACATTTCCTGTAACAAAGTGTTTGAAGTCACGCTGGTACGTTCTGTTGTTGTGTGTTTCCATTCCATGATTAATGTGATTTGAAGAGAAGTAATAAAATGAGCTCTAACATGGAAAGTAAGCGTTTCCGGACACATGTCCACATAACATATTTTCTTTCTTTGTGGGTGAGGAATGTTTCCTGAAAGTTTGGCCGTACCTTTTTGTAACACCCTGTATTTAAATCGAGCAGCTCATACACGGATTGGTAAGCAGTATCAAATAGACATGACTTCACAGTATTCCACGCTACGAAACCAGCTTCTGTTTCATATGACACAAAAACAAATATTGAATCATTTACAGCACATAGTATTACGGATGTGAACAAAAATTTAGGAGAATACGAGGAACATATTTGCAGTGCAATTCAAAGAATTGCAATACACACAAAGTCGTAATCAGGAACATTATTTCCACTTGACAACTAATAGCCACACCGTCGAAACTGCAACATTGAGTTTTACAAATAAATACGTTTTAGCACTAGAATACCAGAACCGCTCATAGAGTATAATGCAAAAATATTGTCATATTGTTCGAAAAGGAATACTACGGATTTCCAAGCAATATTTCTCGTATTCAACGTCCACAGCCACGCCACCTGGAGCGCTGCTATCGTACTCTGTTTATGTGTTGTAACACGAGCCTTGCACTTCTGATATTTTAGTGTACTGTTCTGAAAAATGATAAATGTGATCGTAGTTTAGAGTGCGCTCGCAGATATTATTGTGGAGATAATTTTTACTCTGCAATAGAATGAAATGCGTGGCCGGCCTAAGTGGCCGTGCGGTTCTAGGCGCTGCAGTCTGGAACCGCGAGACCGCTACCGTCGCAGGTTCGGATCCTGCCTTGGGCATGGATGTGTGTCCCATAGTGCTCAGAGCCATTTGAACCAATCAAATGCGTGCTGGTGGTGTCGCAGTATTTACGATAAACTTAGATAAATAATCGAATGTAAATAACAAAAAAATGGTTCAAATGGCTCTGAGCACTATGGGACTCAACTGCTGAGGTCATTAGTCCCCTAGAACTTAGAACTAGTTAAACCTAACTAACCTAAGGACATCACAAACATCCATGCCCGAGGCAGGATTCGAACCTGCGACCGTAGCGGTCTTGCGGTTCCAGACTGCAGCGCCTTTAACCGCACGGCCACTTCGGCCGGCCATGTAAATAACATTCAAACTTAAACTTTTACTTTAGTTTAAATTTTATCTTAATGGGCGTATAACATTTAACTACTTTTGACTGGATTTTACTGTTCACACATTTTAATCAAAATTACGATCGTTTAACACTCAGAATAATTTCGTCATGAACCATTTTACTTTCCCCACAATTCGTGCTGCCGTTCTCTCATCGTTTCCCTACAAAGTAATAACAAAATAACGGTTTTCCCACCAAACAAAAATAATGGTAAACTGCCATTGTAGGTGTGAGCTGAGATACCAATTCCCAATAATTCTAACCCTATAAGTAACAATCCAAATGATCAGTAGCTACCCACATAAAACCTACGGCAAAAAAGTGCTTCTGTTCGTCTACTGTGTATTTTCCCAGAATTCCGCAGTACGCGACTTCTACTAACAGAACCGTCCGATGAGGATTCGTTTCATTCGGCAAATGTACAGCAGTTGTCCCCCTTTTCAACAACCAACAGTTTCGTTGCATGGTCCTTTAACAGTACCGTTAATGACTAGTATCATAATTACCCATTTTATTTCATGATATTTTTTGGGATGCGTTGTGTCAGTTGATTTCTGAAGCGCCCATCAAGTTTCTCGACAAGCATTTGCAATGAATCTTGTGAGGATACCACAACTGGCATGTAACGTAATAAAACAAAAATAATTACAAATATGCTAAAACAAGTGAACAAATTAGCAGTTTTCATATCTTCACTTCCATGTGCTTGAGTTTGCACGAACAACAGAGCTTCAGGTAGTCTGTCTAAGCCAAATGAAAGCGGGATGTGGTGGCGTTACGGAATCTCTTACCTGTACAACCATTCAGCAATAACAGCAATTGGGCACCAGTTCTAAAAATGACACACTGCATTACGATATATCCTTTAATACTTGAGAAATCGACACCGTCACACAACAGGCAACAATAACGACACGATTCTCTATGGATCTGACCTGAAACAACCTGCAGTGATAAACCAGTTTACAAGTTACTCATGTATACAGTCCTGAGCAAAGAGGTTCGTGGGAGGAAATAACTGTTCTCATCCTTGTCGTTGGTGGTTCCCTGTAATCTGCAATACTTACCCGTAAGATGACTGTCTTAAGTTCCACGATGCAGCGAAAACTGACGGAGGAACAAAGGAATAGGAATTAAATGAAAGCTTTGCGATATCGTCTGAATTTCCGAGGCTATGCCTAAGGTAACTGGAAGCAACATGGATCCCATTTAAATAAAAAAAAATGAAAGCGTACGGGTGATAAACTTAATACAATGTCATCAGTAATACCCCTGTCAATATTGTTAAAGTCTCGGATGTGCTTCTTCTGATGTGACGTTCGATGTGAGTAGATCTCTAATACACAAGGAAGGCAACAAAATGGAGGAGCCGGAGATGAAATTTCAGGCGGGATTGTGTCCTGGACTCTGGAACAGATGTCTGATTGAGTTGGGCGGCAGGACACGGGAGAGTCCAAAACGAAGTTCCCTTGTCCCAGAAATCACAAGTGAATTGCGGCGCTGTTGCTCTGAAGCGGAATAACTATCTGTCCACGTCTACAGAAGTAGCGGCCATGTTGACATGCTGGAGTGAGCACGTATTTTCCGCTGGAAAGCACTTCACACAATGTGACAGATTACGAAGGTGCTGCAGAGAAATAAGGGGTAAGTTGGCTGTTCTTAACCTGTTCTTAACCTACAATGAGTTCCAAGAAATATGACCACACAACCAAACCGGTTGAATCGAAGCCGCCAAAGGATATCTCATCGCCATTCTTAATTTTTGAACCATAATTTATATTTTTCTGGTGTAAGGACACCAACGAAAAAAAAAATGTAATCAATAAATGAGAGCAAATTCTGTGAATCACGAAAGTTTTTAAATACAAAAGTTAAAAATATTTTATTAGAAAAATTATTAAAGCTATGATATAGAGCTAAAATTCCTTAATCTTTTCAACTATAGTAGAACAGACGATAGAGTAATGCTTATACTTCGCAGCTACACATGCTGATCATATCTTACTCCACTGAGTGAGGTGACGGAGTGATTGGCACACTAGACACATATGAAGGGTCGTCGGCGTTTGAACCCCCCCGCCCTTTAGCCGCTTTAAAATGTGTCTTCACTAGGGATATGTATGTCGATACTGTGGTTTGAGGAAGAATACAGTACCTGCCTTTTCGATAAAATGATATTTCAGTGCGCTTATCGTTGGGCACTTAACGTACTACAATGTAAATCAGAGGTTTTTTGTTAAATTTCAAATTATCTTACATAAATGTGTGAGTTATGTAGGTTAGATAATAAAACTCTGGTACTTTGATGGGTTAAGCAATACAAAACGCTGATATTTATGTAAAAATAACATTGTAGGGAAAAATTAAATTGTATACGATTTTTGTAGCGACTACTCATTGGGTAGTTATACGGAAGTAAATGTCAAAGCGTACAGTAACTAGGGAATTAATAAAGGAAGTGTAATTACTACCGTGCATGAAATGAAAGAATCACTTAAATGTACTAAAAAGTCAAATTTAAAATCATAACAAAAAAGCTGTATAACAAATGTTGTTTGTGAAAGATTTTGTAATGAACTTCTAATATGTTGGATCACCCGTAGCTGATTTTATAAAAATGAATTACTTTGATTCCGTTGTTTAGAAAACATAAATACCCTGACAGCGGTGATCACGTGGACATTTATCTTGGCCTTTGTTTTTGGCTTTGTGGTTCACATACTCTGATACGGCCTATGAACAAAAACAAAAATGTTATGTGAAAAAAGTGCCTGATTTTACAAAGTATAAAGCTATGAACCATGAAAATATTTACTCGAACTACTGTATAAAATAATGTTTTTCACTACAAGTGATGTTGGTGAATGAACTTAATATACGAAACAGTACAGAAGTTAGACAAAATTACGTACGCCAAAAATGCATGTACGCTAATTTATCTCCACGATTTCAGTGTAAATTACGAACATTGTAATACTTATTTAAAGATCTGATATGCACGAAGTATGCTGTAAATTTTTCCAACAGAATTATGTTGTCCGTGTTTTCTCTAAATAGCCGAAAGCAGCATTTGCTTTTGTGTCGTGACCTGACACAAATGACGCGAATTAAGCAGTTCGATGCTGCAAACCCTGAAACCCCATTTATGAGTGCTGAAAGAAATCGATATTTCGTATGTTGGCACCATTTTAAGTCCGTTAACCTATATTTTTGTACAGACTGCACGTGGTGTGTTGGCGACCTGTGTTAAGGATAGGAGAGGTGGCATCGGACGGGAGGTGGCTTGGATTTAGAGTCACATTAATTGAACCTTTAGTATAAGGGACGTTAAAAAAGTTTATCTTTGCGGGCTTTGCTGCAGTGTACATACAAAGCAGCAAAACGCTGATGCGGGTATATAAGCACCGATATGTAAGCATGGGATAAGAGTAAGATTCATGCCTTCGCGACGTGGTGTGGTAAATGGGAAAGCATGAACTATGACAACGTTATTACCTAATTCACCCGAACAGGACCACTGTGCTTCTTTACTTAGCTACCGAAGGAACAACACCTGTAGACATCCGTCGCGGAATGAAGAATGTGTGTGGCGCAGCATGACTCTTGAAAGCCACAGTTGTGGAACAGCGCGCCAAGTTCCGTGCAACAAGGAATGCTGCTGCTTCAAGATGACGCATATCCGCATATTTCAGATGTCATAAAGAAGAAGTTACGCCAAATCAAAGGAAGATACTGGAGCTCTAGCCCTATAGTGCTGATCGCTCCCTATGCGATTATCACGCCTTCGTTCCCTTAAAAAAAGCCTCTGAAGAACTTGTGTCATATGAGGGTGTGCAGGTGTCCGTTACAGACATCTTCACGTAATACGACATGGTGTTCTACCAAACTGGTATCTTCAAACTGACGCGTCCGTGGGATGATCCCCTCAACACTAGCTAAGATTCTGCCTGGTGGACATGATGATTCTGGTCTGTATGGTTTTGGAACGGAAAATTTTTCATCGGCCATTCTATATTCTGAAATTACGGCATAGAGAGGGCTCGCCTAGAGCAGGAGTATGGGCAACTTCCAGTCTGAGTGTGACGCAAATAAAATAAAAGGAACAGTGAGCGTGAAAGGAGGGGGTTCATATTCGAGTGGCTGGCCGGCGGTCTTCATAAACAGGGCTAGGGGTAGACCACGGAAACCATTCGCTTCGGCTGAAAGCTGAAGTACAATATAGTGTGCTTGTTCGATAGTTAGGAACGAAGAGAGAGAAGTATCTCTGTTCTGTTCTCCAGAAGCTTCCAACAGCCATACGCAGGACACACCTCCCACACTCGCTATTGGCTTAACCGATGGTGCGGATTCGCCAGCAATACAGAAGGCTGAAGACATCTCTGGTCAGCGGCTGTGACTCGACAGAAGTGACTCATTTTTGAAAGGCAGGCATCTTATGTCATAACAGCAGAAGCAACTCCGGCACTAAAGACTTGGCTGCTACCTTTGAAAAATAAATAAACGAAGCAATTCCGTAAAATTTTCGGCACCAGCTGGTCACTCCATACACTACTATGAACTCCTGCTCTAGGCGAGCCCTCTCTATGCCGTAATTTCAGAATGTAGAATATAGACCTTAATAGCATAATATGTTTGAAATTTCAATGAATTATAAACATCAGCTTTGTACGGGAGGTCGATAGAATCAACTGGGAACCTCAGATCGCCTGCTTATTGTTTTCTTTTCCCTCTTCTTATTCTTGGGTGGGAGGGTCAGGTCACGGGCTGGCGGAGGTAGGGTGGGCAGGGGTCGCAATCTGAGGCCTGGCCACAATATTTCCTCCATACCTTTTCTGGTGATTTGGTGCAAGGTATGGAAGGGATTTCTTTATTTTTTCTAGTCCTGTTTTTCTTATTTGAGGTGTTTTTGTGTCTATTGATCTTATTTTCTTTCATAGGTGGTAAATACAACATACAGAAACTAAAGGTGCCATTCAACACATTCAAACGTAAAAACGGCTCCTAACGCCGTCTAAATTTAAAGAGTTCACTAGAAAAAGAAAGAAAAGAAAACGGGACCCTGCAACGGCCCTGTTGACGTGTATCCAGTTCGGCTTCCCGCTAACTTAAAAAACTACACTCCGGGAAATTGAAATAAGAACACCGTGAATTCCCAGGAAGGGGAAACTTTATTGACACATTCCTGGGGTCAGATACATCACATGATCACACTGACAGAACCACAGGCACACAGACACAGGCAACAGAGCATGCACAATGTCGGCACTAGTACAGTGTATATCCACCTTTCACAACAATGCAGGCTGCTATTCTCCCATGGAGACGATCGTAGAGATGCTGGATGTAGTCCTGTGGAACGACTTGCCATGCCATTTCCACCTGGCGCCTCAGTTGGACCAGCGTTCGTGTTGGACGTGCAGACCGCGTGAGACGACGCTTCATCCAGTACCAAACATGCTCAATGGGGGACAGATCCGGAGATCTTGCTGGCCAGGGTAGTTGACTTACACCTTCTAGAGCACGTTGGGTGGCACGGGATACATGCGGACGTGCATTGTCCTGTTGGAACAGCAAGTTCCCTTGCCGGTCTAGGAATGGTAGAACGATAGGTTCGATGACGGTTTGGATGTACCGTGCACTATTCAGTGTCCCCTCGACGATCACCAGTGGTGTACGGCCAGTGTAGGAGATCGCTCCCCACACCATGATGCCGGGTGTTGGCCCTGTGTGCCTCGGTCGTATGCAGTCCTGATTGTGGCGCTCACCTGCACGGCGCCAAAAACGCATACGACCATCATTGGCACCAAGGCAGAAGCGACTCTCATCGCTGAAGACGACACGTCTCCATTCGTCCCTCCATTCACGCCTGTCGCGACACCACTGGAGACGGCCTGCACGATGTTGGGGCGTGAGCGGAAGACGGCCTAACGGTGTGCGGGACCGTAGCCCAGCTTCATGGAGACGGTTGCGAATGGTCCTCGCCGATACCCCAGGAGCAACAGTGTCCCTAATTTGGTGGGAAGTGGCGGTGCGGTCCCCTACGGCACTGCGTAGGATCCTACGGTCTTGGCGTGCATCCGTGCGTCGCTGCGGTCCGGTCCCAGGTCGACGGGCACGTGCACCTTCCGCCGACCACTGGCGACAACATCGATGTACTGTGGAGACCTCACGCCCCACGTGTTGAGCAATTCGGCGGTACGTCCACCCGGCCTCCCGCATGCCCACTATACGCCCTCGCTCAAAGTCCGTCAACTGCACATACGGTTCACGTCCACGCTGTCGCGGCATGCTACCAGTGTTAAAGACTGCGATGGAGCTCCGTATGCCACGGCAAACTGGCTGACACTGACGGCGGCGGTGCACAAATGCTGCGCAGCTAGCGCCATTCGACGGCCAACACCGCGGTTCCTGGTGTGTCCGCTGTGCCGTGCGTGTGATCATTGCTTGTACAGCCCTCTCGCAGTGTCCGGAGCAAGTATGGTGGGTCTGACACACCGGTGTCAATGTGTTCTTTTTTCCATTTCCAGCGCTGTGTATAGGGTCCCCAGAATACATCAGGGTTGAACATTAGTTCCTGAACGTTCAGCTGTCTCCATACATCACTTCTCCTAACCGGAACACCCTTGCTAGGCGGAGAGTCTGTGAATAACGAACCCAAGTAATTGGAAAAACATGTTCCAAATTTCACGTGTCACCGCAAGACATCATGTTGCTAGAAGTCTATAACGTTCTCGTCATCGGCGCGATACAAATTATACGTGCCCATCCCATTTATCCAGTTTACGGCGTTTACCCTGGCGGTGGGAAAGTATACTTTGTCTGGGAGCAGTAGGTCGTCAGCTTTGATCGGCGTGTGCGCCGTACGAAGTAAAAGGGCCAGCATTTTCTTCATTGCTGTGCAACAAACCAAACGGTGCCCGTAAGAATCGACCGGGCAGTGGGAGCATATAGGCGTGTCGGCCAGATGAACAGAGTGGAGCAGTTGACGATTCGGGAATTTGCCGTTCACCTCTACATACCACAATGCAAGTACAGTCGTGGACAGAACGAGCGAGACCCCTCGCCTTTTCGTTATGCTGATCCGCAAGGCTTTAAAGTCTGCTACACAGCATAACAGGCAAGGCGACGAAGCGCTACCAACATACTATGCACAGGCGTGAAATTGACAAACTATCTGAACTTTTAAGGCTGCTTTCAACAATTCGTAAGACTATATTAATGCTGATTAGTGTGTTAAATACAACACGTAAATATAAGACAGGACTGAAAGAAGAAAAGCTAATTGGTATGAACTGTACCAAAAAAATGAATTTCAACTTATCGAGATAACATAACTGTTTTAGTAAGACAAAGAACCCCAGATCGTTAGGAATTAGCAAAATATTATCCGCATTTGGCCGCGAAACGGTCTGTGTCAACATTCAGACCAGTCATAATGGATTACCGTTGCTGACCTACCATGAAACTGTGCAAATTTAGCAATGCGTGAAGATTCATAACGAAATTCAGTTAAAAATCATTCATTGCCACACTTAAGTCAATTCCATTATTGACAGAAGCGAAAAAAGTAGGCAGTAACATGTATGAAATTCTACAAGATTGTCATATTGACATCCACAGGGCGCCAGTACAGAATAAAGGTAGCGATAAAACGTATTGGGGGCGCGAGAATTTCTTAAAATTGCTTTACTGATATTCTACCTGCCTCCATCGAGATTAGAACCTAAAACAAACCAGACCTTCCTTTCACTACGCTAACAGACAACCCAGGCAAACACCCCTCTATTATTACCCCAGACATAAATAAGCCGGCAATTTCACCATGAAAATGGCAAAATTATCTGCAGTTTCTGTTGCATAGAGCTTTCTGGACTCAAAAACATGAATGTTTTTCCTTTATGTCACCGCTTACGTGACAATCATTCGGGATGTTTATCGAAATAACAAAATACTGTTATTAGAGAGTAAATTTAGTAGGATAATTCAGCACCACCCCAGGAAATAAACGGCTACATAGGTGCCAAACGTATTCTACACTGTTTAGAATTCTCCACTAGACTCGCCACAGCCAGAAAACGTTCATTAGCCGAAGTATTTCTTAAGTTAGCTAGCAATGGGAATGTTCGCACTTCTAAAACGCGGTGGCATTAATAGTGGGATGTGAATTACCACGTGTATAGGCAAATGGATTCTATTTGCATTCCTGTAAACGTGATTTGGATCGAAAGCGAAGCTACGATAAATATGCTGATGTATCGACTGCAACTAGCACATTTCGAATAAAGAGTAGGGGGTGTTTCCAGAATGAGATTTTCACTCTGCAGCGGAGTGTGCGCTGATATGAAACTTCCTGGCAGATTAAAACTGTGTGCCCGACCGAGACTCGAACTCGGGACCTTTGCTTTTCGCGGGCAAGTGCTCTACTAACTGAGCTACCGAAGCACGACTCACGCCCGGTACTCACAGCTTTACTTCTGCCAGTATCTCGTCTCCTACCTTCCAAACTTTACAGAATCTCTCCTGCGAACCTTGCAGAACTAGCACTCCTGAAAGAAAGGAAACTGCGGAGACATGGCTTAGCCACAGCCTGGGGGATGTTTCCAGAATGAGATTTTCACTCTGCAGCGGAGTGTGCGCTGATATGAAACTTCCTGGCAGATTAAAACTGTGTGCCCGACCGAGACTCGAACTCGGGACCTTTGCCTTTCGCGGGCCAGTGCTCTACTAACTGAGCTACCGAAGCACGACTCACGCCCGGTACTCACTGGCAGAAGTAAAGCTGTGAGTACCGGGCGTGAGTCGTGCTTCGGTAGCAAAGGTCCCGAGTTCGAGTCTCGGTCGGGCACACAGTTTTAATCTGCCAGGAAGTTTCAGTAGGGGGTGTTATTTATGCGGCCCCCATTTTCAGTAGCTGTCGTAGCTGTTTTCGTTGTTAGGATTTCGTCACCTAAACCGGTAAAAACGGAACCTTACTAATCTCACTTTCTTGACCGTCTGTCGGTCTACCCAACCCTTAAAACCCGTTTACCTCCAGAATGGATAGACATGATAAGCGGAAATGCATCGCACTTCTTGCGGCAACCGGTCCCTTGGTGGTGCAAAAAAGTGAGCTTCCATGTCAACGTAATCTAAAGATACGGCCGTTTATGCAAAGAAAATTTGCGTGAAAGATCAAAAAATGGCTACAAGGACTATACGACCAAACTGCTGATGTCATCAGCCCCTAGACCTAGAACTACTTAAACCAACCTAACCTAACACACATCCATGCCCGAGGAAGGATTCGAACTGACGGCGCAAGCAGCCGTGCGATCTGCGATATGGCGCCGTTGAAAGCACGGCTAACCCGCGCCGACAAGCTGTTAATATCGTCTGATGTTGCTAACAAATTATTAACTTCTGGTGAATGATTTTCTGCGCAGTTCATTGAAGATAGAATAACTGAAATATATTTGATATTACGGAAGACGAAGGACGATTAATTCATTTCCCTCTCTTTATTTATGATGTTAGATACGCAATCTCAACATGCGTATTATCCATAACCACACTTTAGCTCCACACAGACATGTGAATGAAACGCATTGACGTATAGTTTTACACATGAAAACTGACCACCGGCCGGCCGCCACAGAGACCAAACGCGGCGAGCGGGGATAAACACGTTTTCTTTCTTATAAGGCAACCCTCTACAGCTAAAATTCACGAAGTGTTATTAAGGTTGCCTCAGATATTTCAGAAATGTTTCTTGCGTTAGGCCTGCCGCATATGCAAAACGTAAACATTTTAGTTCATGTAATATTTATCAGGACAAGACATGACAAGAGTGGACCAGTCCCTTCTGAGAAAAATTACAGATTCTAAGTTGCTCCACTATGTAATGACAAGGGTACGGGCTTGCGATCTCTCGTTTATGCCATCGATTTCCGTGTTACACATACTTGGCCACTGTGTTGTGGCTGCCGTCGTGGAAGAGGCAGTCTGTTTCCTGCTAGCGCTGTTTCCGCAGCAGATATTAACCGCGACGAATCATTCAGTCAACGCTAAATGGCCCATCTGGCTGAGGCAGACGAGGGCGCTATAATAGCACTCCATGCAGAGGGACCTTCAAATGGGTATATAGCAAGGTCTATGGGTCTTCACAAGTCGACGGTAGACAGGTGGATCAGACGAAAGGATGAGAGTGGTAACGTGAATGGGCTGCCTCATGGCCGTCGCCGCAAAACAACAGCAGCTCAGGATCAGCAGATACACCGTTTCAGTGAGAACCACCCATTTGTCAACGCATGACAAATTCAGCAAACTTTGGGTCTCAATGTGAGCAGTAAGACCATCACTCGTCGTCTAAGGGAAGGTGGACTGAGAGCATGAAGTGCTGCTGTGAAAGAGACATTGACTGTTACCCACAGAGAAGGTCACCTTGCTTTTGCTGCTGAAAATGTCGACAAACCTCTCCAGTTTTGGAGGCGAGTGATTTTCACGGACGAAAAAGTTTTCTCTACTGCATCAACCGGAAAAGTACTTGTTTACCGGCCTCAAGGTGCTAGGTATAATCGAAAATATATTTACAGTTGCCTAAGGAGTGGCAGGGAGTCGGTAACAGTATGGGCATTGATATCGGCCGAAGGGTGTGGGCTCCAGTGGGAAGTGGAAGAAAGATTCGATGCGCGCAGTTACATATCAGTTCTGGAGCCTTCTGTTCCTTTGTAGCACAGCTACAAGCAGGCAGATAAAAACTCAATAAGGGAATCGTAAGTGAACGCTCGAGCAAAATTCGTCTTGCTACTTTCAGTAACTCTTAGTGTCAGAGCGAAAACCTTACGGTACTGCCAAATTCATAATGCCACTTTTGTTTCCTACCGACATATTTTTTGTTGTAGTGAATACATAATTTTATCTATGAAATGTCACATTTTCATAATACTTATGAATGGTACAGGAAATGAAATAAATACAGATCTTCTCGAAGTCAAAAGTCGGTAATATTCTACTAATTCGTGTTAAAATAGGCTCAGTCGTCTCACAGTCACTTAATGCTTTATTTAGATAGACTGCCGTCGTGATGATTCTGTAGTAAGCTGAATTTAATTAGTATTAGTACAGTGAATATTTCAATTGCATTTTCCATTAGTTTACTAAACGCAACAGTAATTATCAAAGAGAACTTAATCAGCAGCAAAATTTTCTTTCACGATATCTAAAACGATCTGACAATGCTAAAGTTGTTTACAAATTCTACGCCTGTAGAAACCTACTGGTTGTAACGATGTCATTAAACCAGAGTAGTTTTAAGAGTATTTTCGTCTAGAAATGAATTGCCTTGACGGTTGATCGATCAAGAGCGGGAAAGGTAATATTTTAAAAATATATGACGAGAGGGACAAGTGCTTGAGAGAGGACATCCCTATCAATACAAGGGCCTGAGAGACGACTTTAATTTCAGTCTCCTGGATAGTTTTGTTTCTCAAATCAACATAGTGCGTTATCATGCAGTAGCACATGTGATGTAGTTGTGTTGCTCGATTTTCTTACACTGCGACCGAACGGTGTCTCAGTTGTTGGCAACAAATTCCAGCTGTGTTGCACACAACCTGAGGGCAGAATTCGTAGCCCAAAACACACTTTTGGATTTATCAGATGTAAAATATTATGTTCACACTACTCTTTCCTCGAGTTTACGTCTTTTGGTGGGGCTCAGCCTTTCATTTCCTCTTAGGAAGTTAACGATAAAGGCATCATAACACGTCACCAGTAACAGTACTGCATAGGAATGCACGATGAGCGACCCGATGTCGTTCAATAATAGTCACTCCGTTGATTTTTGTTGTTTCGAATTAGAGCATGCAGTACTCCTAGGCCAGACTTCTGGACTTTGCCTGTTGAATGCAAATGTCGCATGATGGTAATCTATCACATATATCAGTAGTCGAGACTTCCTTAATGTGGAAAATCATTCATGCCAGAACGATCTTTGTTGAAACACGAATATATTTTTCTGACGTATTTTTCCCAAAAGCACTCGCTCCAAACACAGTTAAAATCTTTCTAGCTGCCGCCTCTGCATTCACCCCTCTGTTATACCAAAAGTAAACGTTGTGTTGCAGATGTTACACCTTTTTCCACCTGCGATTCAATTTTACTGTGCTTAACTGTAGTTCATGATTTTCAAGTATGCAAAATCCAATGCTTAACTGCAAAATGATAACTAGAATTTCTAATTCGAAAATGACAGTTGATACATACACAGACAGCGTGGCGCCGCGTTCACATGGGCGGCGCCGTATTTCAGGCGGCGGGTGGCGTCTGGCCGGTGGCCGGTAGCCGCTGCAGCGCGAGGAAGAATCGCTCGAGCGTGAGCTGTTATGATCGCGACGCAGCCACGAGCTATCGTGCGCAGTTTTTCTGGAATACCTGTTATTGGTGGTGGGTAGAATGTTAAGCGAATTATCTTCGATGCTTAATCAGACTCGTAACTTTAGACCGTAATGTGGATAAAAAGAAAAAAAAGAAAAACTGTTGGACGCGAACAGGCGACCATAAGTTTAGAATGCACGAAGTTTACCACTAGACCATGGGCTCACACAATCCAAGAATATCTCGGAAGTAGACAACACTTCCTCCTAACACTTCCGCATCTAACAGTGTTGCCAGATTGTACAGATGGCCGGACTTAGAGTTGTCATGGGCGGTCAGTTTTATTGGCCACATTAAGTGAACGACTCGGACTTAGTCTCTGTGGCGGCCGGCCGGCGGTCAGTTTTTATGTCTAAGACTGTACACTTGATATCTCTCGTTTCCCATGAAATGGTGGCAGACGATGCTGTGGCGTCTGCGAAGCACGAGCTTCGTCAGTGCTGCTCCTAGTCTAATGGACAATGGCAATACTGTAGAATACTTCCGACAACTATGTGACAATCGATTTATGTTCGTGAGTCGTTCATATTTTTATGTCCTTTAAATTACATGTACTACACGATTCGCATTGAAGGCGTAGGAAATGTATGTTATTTGGTCCAGGAAGCACGTTCCCACAGAAATTGATGCTTACATTGACATTTATGTTGCGAATTAGTCGTCTTATCCATCACATGGATAACGAGGATGCTCCGTTTCACTACAGTTGTTTCATAGCTAACAAGGGAACCTCCCCATCGCACCCTCCTCAGATTTAGTTATAATTTGGCACAGTGGATAGGCCTTGAAAAACTGAACACAGATCAATCGAGAGAACAGGAAGAAGTTGTGTGGAACTATGAAAAAAATAAGAAAAATATACAAACTGAGTAGTCCATGCGCAAGGTAATCAACATCGAGGATAGTGTCAGCTCGGGAGCGCCGTGATCGCGTGGTTAGCGTGAGCAGCTGCGGAATGAGAGGTCCTTGGTACAAGTCTTCCCTCGAGTGAGTCGTTCAATTTTTTATTTTCATATAATCATCACCACACGTACTGTTTATCAACAAATGTAGGAAATAAACATACAAACTTTCGACAATTGTTCGATCCCTTAAGGAACTTTCCGATGCCTTACAGTTCGGAATATATTCGTTGACATTGTTATTGAAGTCGCGAGCTATATTTGCTAGATTCATATTGCCCACGGAATGCATCTCACGTATTTATTGCACTCTCGTCCAAGGTAGCGAACAGTCAACTGCCAGCCAGGGAGCCTCGTTAGCAGGATTATTCTCTCTTCCGTGCGCTGTAGTCGACTGACGTCATGTGTTTTGACGTTTGTTTAGGTGTAGCGTCATCATACTACGGCGCAGTTACCTCGCATCGGACGGACGGACGGACAGATAATAATTGTCTGAAAATAAAATATTAAACTTTACACTCGAGGGAAGACTTCAACCAAGGACCACTCGTTCTGCAGCTGCTCACGCTAACCACGGGATCACGGTGCTCCTGAGCTCAATTTATCCTCGTTGTTGCCTATCTTGCGCATGGACTACTCAGTTTGTATATTTTGCTTATTTTTTTTATAGTTCCACACATCTTCTTCCTGTTTTCTCGATTGATCTGTGTTCAGTTTTTCAAGGCCTATCCAATGTGCCAACTTATAACTAAATCTGATGGGGCTGCGCTGGGGATGTTCCCTATTAGTAGTATTGTGTGTTGGTGGCGTTGCCAGCTTACATACTGTGCATGTAACACACAATAAATGCGTTGGATGCTTCCAGTGATCAGTTTACTTGAAAAACGTTTGTTGTCATCGTAATTTATGTAACTGACCGTCCGACTTCAAATTTGATAATTTGTGGAAAAATTGTTTACGTTGCTAGTCCTAGTTTGAAACATTGTCTGACAGAAAACGTAGGCATGAAGGAGTCAGTAAAAGCAATTATTCCCTGTTATAGCAAACTTTTGAATCCACTGGACACTTGATTCTCTATATTGATTCTGACAGTTCTGTTATTTTCCTTGTTATTTACTATCTGAATGTCTTCCGTGAGAATAAAATTAAAGGCAGTTGGATTAGGTTCCTGATCTATAAACTATGATTTAACATTCTGCACTGCTAAATAAATTTTGAAAGTTATATTCTTTACGTAAAACAGAGTATCGGTTTTAGTCCTGGGCTTGACGATGAACTTCAGAAATACAATTACAGAATAGTGGCATATCGATTATGGCTCCTCACCATCAACAATAGTTGTTACCCATAGTTTCGTATTTGCTATTTTACCGTCGTTACCCTTTAGAGACCAACCTGATCTTTCCACAATGCCATTTTTGACTTGCTTCTTAATATGCCCTATAACTACAGATTTGTTGACAATATTAACTGTTAAATACACTACTCAACAAATTAAAAACTTCCAGTTATTCTTCATATCTTGAAACTTACCACCGTTGACTTTCACTAAAGAAAAGATACATAGTAATAAAATGAAATCAAAGATCAGAATGTCAAAGCATAGTGTGAATGGTTAAACTGAAATGAACTAAAAATCATCTTCTTGTCTAAAACACGTTACTCTTCCAGAGAACTTCGGCACCTCTCAAAATGTTTTACACCTCTGATGTTTAGCCACATGTGGACAAATAGTGGGTCTCATGATGCAGCACTGTTTAGCCGTCACAAAATACAGCCTCAAAAATCAGTAAATAATACTATTCTTCTACTGTTGCACCGAATCGCATGATTTTGCTCTGCTTTTTCGGGCCTCCTTACCTCTCCTTCTAGCCCAACCTTTGTTCTCCAATTACGCCTTCATCGGCGAGCTTCTCGTCAGTATTTTTCATTTGCGCTGAATTTTTTTGTACCCTTCTTACATATACCCGTGTGTCACGTATTTTTTAGAGACTGCATGAATATATAAGGTGAGTATTTCTTCTCTTATCAAATTAAATATTGCATATCTTGCTGTGAATTAATTTGTTTGTCCACATTCCACTTACTGCGTTTCCTTGAAATTATATAAAATATACCTCTGCAAAAAAAAACCTAAAAAACAAAAAAACAAAATTGAAACAGATGTCGCAGCTGATTGGTGAAGAGCTGAGAAAAAAAAACACCTCTGATGATGCTGCTTAGTATCGCGTATAGCCTCCTTCGGCTTCCACAACAGCTCGATGTCTGTTGGGCATTGAGCCCACAACTCGAGCCACATACCTAGGAGATTCAAGTAACTCAATACAAGCGTCATAAATCACATCAGAAAGCTGTCGGCGAGTCGACGGTGACTGCCTCTTTTCTCGTATTACTCTGACCATTTCTGCCCAAATATTCTCAATGGGATTCATGTCAGATCCTTTAGATGGCCATTCCATTACAGTAATATTACTATGGTCGTCGAACCACCTCTTAACCACACGTGCCATATGAATAGGCGAGCGATCTTGTTGGAACATCGCCAAATCTTGCTGTCACAGAAGGCAACATGACGTTCTCCAGAACTGATATGTAACTGCGCGCATCGAATCTTTCTTCCACTTCCCACTGGAGCCCACACCCTTCGGCCGATATCAATGCCCATACTGTTACCGACTCCCTGCCACTCCTTAGGCAACTGTAAATATATTTTCGATTATACCTAGCACCTTGAGGCCGGTAAACAAGTACTTTTCCGGTTGTTGCAGTAGACAAAACTTTTTCGTCCGTGAAAATCACTCGCCTCCAAAACTGGAGAAGTTTGTCGACATTTTCAGCAGCAAAAGCAAGGCGAGCTTCTCTGTAGGAAACAGTCAATGTCTCTTTCACAGCAGCACTCATGCTCTCAGTCCACCTTCTCTTAGACGACGAGTGATGGTCTTACTGCTAACATTGAGACCCAAAGTTTGCTGAATTTGTCATGCGTTGACAAATGGGTTGTTCTCACTGAAACGGTGTATCTGCTGATCCTGAGCTGCTGTTGTTTTGTGGCGACGGCCATGAGGCCTCCCATTCACGTTACCACTCTCTTCCTTTCGTCTGATCCACCTATCTACCGTCGACTTGTGAAGACCCATAGACCTTGCTGTATAGCCATTTGAAGGTCCCTCTGCATGGAGTGCTATTATAGCGCCCTTGTCTGCCTCAGCCAGATGGGCCATTTAGCGTTGACTGAATGATTCGTCGCGGTTAATATCTGCTGCGGAAACAGCGCTAGCAGGAAACAGACTGCCTCTTCCACGACGGCAGCCACAACACAGTGGCCAAGTATGTGTAACACGGAAATCGATGGCATAAACGAGAGATCGCAAGCCCGTACCCTTGTCATTACATAGTGGAGCAACTTAGAATCTGTAATTTTTCTCAGAAGGGACTGGTCCACTCTTGTCATGTCTTATCCTGATAAATATTACATGAACTGAAATGTTTACGTTCTGCATATGCGGCAGGCCTAACGCAACAAACATTTCTGAAATATCTGAGGCAATTTGAAGAACACTTCGTGAATTTTAGCTGTAGAGGGTTGCCTTATAAGAAAGAAAACGTGTTTATCCCCGCTCGCCGTGTTTCCAAGTGGAGCAGTTTCCTCTGAGGCATTTATAACTCTCGCCGGGCGTAAGAAGCGACTCGACTAACGAGGGGAATTCGCCAGGTGTCATAGGCTGATTGTCCGGTAACTTTGCTCAGAGAAGGAGAGGACAAAATAAGCGAACATGTGTTTCGACTTATCTGCAGGCACTCGACCGTTTCCGAGAAAACGACGGTCAAAGTTATCAACGCGCTGTTGCTATAGTGTAGATACCTTCTGCAGCCGGGAACGCAATTGAAGCGGTGGCTCAGTGGCTACCGTCGATCCTTCTTAACTTTGATCCCCGTGTTCGAGACCATATTGTTTTTTTATTATTATTTATTCCTGATTCTCTATCAGAATTATCTACGAAAGTTTTTTTCTAATTTATGTTGAAATAATGTTGTCATTATTCGCCAATTAACTTTATGTGTAACTAATGAATCAAAAAATAATAAACGAATGAGACAAGCTGATCTAAAATCATCTGGTCTACCTCATGTACCGTTATATCCAAATGGTTTATAAATGTTAATCTACATTCAGATACGACGATGGCTCCTTTAGTGTGTTGAAACCGGTTATCCAATAAACAGTATTTAAGCGATCTTGGCCTCTGAATTATTTCTACAACAGAGTGATCGCCTCACTACGCACTATGTGTCCCCTTTTTAACTTATTTCTTTACACAGTAAATTAACTGACGAATAACGACAACAGTGTTTCAACATAAATTGGAATAAACATTCGTAGGTAATTCAGAGAGTGAGGGGGGAAAAACGAAAAACCGGGTTTCGAACTCGCAGCGCAAAGTTCCGGAGTCCCTATGGTAGCCGCAGAGCCACCGCTTCAGTTGAATCCTTACCCGCTAAGAGGTATCTACACTATAGCAACAGCGCATTGAAAACCTTGACCGTCGTTTTCTCAGAACCGGTAGAGTGTAAGCAGATAAGCCGAGACCCGTGTTCGCTTATTTTGTCCCCTCTTTCACTGAGCGAATTTTCAGCAAGATTGGGGTACGACACTTGGCGTGTCCCCTCTTAAGTGGCGTGCGTTGGGATTCAGTAGACAGAATGCGTCCACTTTCCTCGACTACTCATTGACATGTTTGGAAACTTTTTTTCTTGTAGTGGCACTTTGCATTCTGAGGGCTGGCTTTCCTAATAACGATCTACTAATGGACTTTGCTCCTAACTGACGTTACTGTGTAGTAGACCTACTGCAACTACTTAAACCGGAAATGTTTATTTATTTGGATACTCCGCTTCTTAGTTGCCACATTTCGCTGTAATATTTTCTTTTTTTTCAAAACGGCAAGTCAAGATGACCACTTCTACTGCTACATCAGTAACAATTTAATACTTTGAAACAGTTATGTGTGGTGTACGAGGAGAGTACTCTGTTGAATGAGTAATACATTAAACACGAAAGCTGCGTCCAATAACAATAATTAACTTTCAGTTACATGATAAAACGCAAGTCGAAACACTGTCAGTTCATCTCAGTACCCAGTAAAACGTAAACTGGAACGATCGAAAACATACTTTTGTGGGGAAGGCAAACGAATGACTGCGTTTTATTGGCCACACACTAAGAATACGCAACTGGCCAACTAAAAACACTGCCTACACTACGTTTGTCCGTCCACTGCTATAATATCCTTGACAGACGTGATTGACTGTCCACGCAAAAACGTCCAAGGAACGGTAGCACGATTTGTAATGTCACGAAATAAGGGAGAGAGGGTCCCAGATTTGATAATCGAGTTGGGGTAACATTCATGAAAACAAAAGCGTTTTTCGTTGCCGCGAGATCTTTTCACGAAATTTCAATCACCAACATCTGCTCTGAATGCCAAAACATTATTTCCTCGGGAACTTACACAGGAAGAAACCATAGTAATAATGTAATTAAAGTCTCGCAAGAAAAGATTTAAGTGGTCCTTTTTCCCGCGCACTGTTAATGAGTGGGACGGTAGAGAAATAGTCCAAACCTTCTGCCAGGCACGTAAGTCTGGATTGCAAAGAAATTCTGTTGACGTAGTCATGTAGATGTAACAACGAAATTATGTTGTAATTGAGACATGTGACTTTCATTTGATTTGAACATCGAAGTTGCCTGCTGTTTATTAACTTTTTGTTCATTAGTTTCAGCCATATACGAACACCTAGGCGCGTTAAATTGATATTGAAATAAAGTGTCATGCATGGACCAATAACAATAAATTGTTATGGTACTGCCAGCGTCTTCAGAAGTGGATATCGCATACGACGTTCCTAGGGTGTTTATAAATGGATAATGCAGACGACATCGAACAAAGTTTGAATGTAGCTTCGTAAGAGTTCCGTGTACAAACGATCTGAGTTGCTGGCGAATACAGTTTATCCTCACTAGACAGTACATATTATCATTATACATGAGGTGAAAAGAATTTCGCCGGGTGCGGTGGCCGAGCGGCTCCAGGCGCTTCAGTTACGAACCGCCCGGCTGCTTCAGTCGCAGGTTGGAATCCTACCTCGGGCATAGTTGTCTGTGATGTCCTTAGGCTACCTAGGTTTAAGTAGTTCTAGGTCTAGGGGATGATGACATAAGCAGTTTGGTCTAATAGTTCTTGAAGCCATTTTTTGACCTTTCGCGTAAATTTTCTTTACGTAAACGGCCGTATCTTTAGATTGCGTTGACATGGAAGCTCACTTTTTTACACCACCAAGGGACCGGTTACCGCAAGAAGTGCGACACATTTCCGCTTATTGTGTCTAACCGTTCTGGAGGTGAACGGGTTTTAAGGGTTGGGTAGACCGACAGACGGTCAAGAAAGTGATACTAGTAGGGTTCCGTTTTTACCGGTTTAGGTGACGAAATCCTAACAACGAAAACAGCTACGACAGCTACTGAAAATGGGGGCCGCATAAATAACACCCCCTACTCTTTATTCGAAATGTTCTAGTTGCAGTCGATACATTAGCATATTTATCGTAGCTACGCTTTCGATCCAAATCACATTTATAGGAATGCAAATAGAATCCATTTGCTTATACACGTGGTAATTCACATCCCAGTATTAATGTCACCGCGTTTTAGAAGTGCGAACATTCCCATTGCTAGCTAACTTAAGAAATACTTCGGCTAATGAATGTTTTCTGGCTGTGGCGAGTCTAGTGGAGAATTCTAAACAGTGTAGAACACGTTTGCCACCTATGTAGCCGTTTATTTCCTGGAGTGGTGCAGAATTAGCCTACTAGATTTACTCTCTAATAACAGTATTTTGTTATTTCGATAAACATCCCGAAGGTGACATAAAGGAAGAAAATTCATGTTTTTGAGTCCAGAAAGCTATATGCAACAGAAACTGAAGATAATTTTGCCATTTTCATTGCGAAATTGCCGGCATATTCATGTCTGTGGTAATAATAGAGGGCTGTTTGCCTGGGTTGTCTGTTAGCGTAGTGAAAGGAAGGTCTGGTTTGTTTTAGGTTCTAATCTAGATGGAGGCAGGTAGAATATCAGTAAAGCAATTTTAAGAAATTCTCGCGCCCCCAATACGTTTTATCGCTACCTTTATTCTGTACTGGCGCCCTGTGGATGTCAATATGACACTCTTGTAGAATTTCATACATGTTACTGTCTATTTTTTTCCGCTTCTGTCAATAATGGAACTGACTTAAGTGTGGCACTGAATGATTTTTAACTGAATTTCGTTATGAATCTTCACGCATTGCTATATTTGCGCACTTTCATGGTAGGTCAGCAACGGTAATCCAGTACGACTGGTCTGAATGTTGACACAGACCGTTTCGCGGCCGAATGCTGATAATATTTTGCTAATTCGTAACGATCTGGGGTTCTTTGTCTTACTAAAACAGTTATGTTATCTCGATAAGTTGAAATTCATTTTTTTGGTACAGTTCATACCAATTAGCCTTTCTCCTTTCAGTTCTGTCTTATATTTACGTGTTGTATTTAACACACTGATCAACATTAATATAGTCTTACGAATTGTTGAAAGCAGCCTAAAAAGTTCAAATAGTCTGTCAATCTCACGCCTGTGCATAGAATGTTGGTAGCACTTCGTCGCCTTGCCTTTTATGCTGTGTAGCAGACTTTAAAGCCTTGCGGATCAGCATAACGAAATGGCGAGGGGTCTCGCTCGTTTTGTCCACGACTGAACCTCTGTAGGGAGAGAGGGAAGATGGACCGCTCTCCATATTCTCTGCCACATTGCGAGATTGTTGCTGAAGGAAGCTTCGATATGTGTCTTTCGTTGTGGGCAGCATGTTCTCCGGCAAACTGTCCTGAATGTCCAGAGGTAACGGCGATCGACAAAGAACTCCCGAAGGCGTGCGAGCGGTGCCTTTATGTGGCCTACATTGACCGGTGGACAGAGTGAATGAGGAGCCACTTCATTGATCACAGCGCTCATTAACGTGGCGTGGTAGGTTCTCCAATAGCGTTGCGTCGTACTAAGACGTAGCGCACAAGCCCTGTTATTCACGTTTACCTCCTCTTGGTGGCAGCGTCAAAGTATCGTAGTGGATTTTGCAGAGGTGGTCAGCACTTACGAAATGACCGAAGGTCAACTGTAGACTTGACGCGATATTGGTGGGCAGTGGCGGTATGTGTGTCAGGTGACTTATTTTAGGTGCCAAATAGACGTCGACATAATGTGCGCGCTGGAACATATCTATGGTGCGCAGTATATGTTGTCGTACCAATGCGTGAATCTGTCGCAGTAGCCGTCGATAATTATCCGCCACTGTACTTCGTATGTTTCCTTATAATGGCACTCCCAAACACCTGAGAGTGGGGACGCTGGTTATGGACACTGCTGTTCCTGGTGGCAGCCCTCTGCCCACTTCCATACATCGGGTCTTTCGTACGTTGATGAAGCTACCCGCCACCGCTCCATACTGCTCATGCCATTCCAGTGTCGCCTGGATTTCATCTCCTTACCAAACGAACTACGTCGTCGGGGTATGCGCGGCATTGGAAAGATGCGGACCGTAGTTGGATCCCTTCAAGTCATCGTCGGAGAACGTGTAGTGCAGGTTTAAGGGCGACTGCGAATAAGACAGCCGAAAGGGGGCAACGTAGCCAGACTGTGCGCTGGATCGTTAAAGGTTCTGAGCTAATACCGTTCACAAAGACTCTCGAGTTGGCGCCATTAGTCAACCTCATAATCGTTTCCACAAGCAGGAGGGGGATTCCCACCCGTTCCATGACCCCTCATAGAAACACATGGTCAACTCGCTCGAAACCGTGATTCAAATCCACTGCCACGAGGGCTCCTCGTAATCGACATACCGATATCAATGCTATGATATCCCTGTACGCTCCTAGCGCTGAGAGTGTATTGCTCTTCACACGTAGACACGTTTGATCTAAATATATTTTGTTCTTTATCGCCATTTGAAGGGGAGCACGGAGGATACGTCCTGGGATTTGGCAGTCTCCATTCAATAATGTCAAAGGCCGGGAGTCTTGTTGTCTACGAACAGCACTTGGTTTTGGAACTGCTATCGTGGTACCCTCTGTGAACTCGATAGGCATACGCAAGGTAAGTATTAAGAGTTCATTGTACATCTGTACCCACGCCGGTACCACCAGAGGAGCAAAGGTGCGGTAGAACTCAAGAGGGAGTCCATCCGGTCCACGGGATATGTTTAACGCACCACACTATGGCAGCGTCCAGATCATCTACGGTGATTTCAGCTGTAAGGGCGTCCACCTCAGTGGGATGTTCGTCCACCAGCATTTCGCGAAGCGCGTCTGCCAGCCCTGCTCTGTCCAGCTGGTTCTCCGTATAGAAACTACGGTAGTGGTGAGCGAAAGCACGTGCAATACCGATCTGTAATGTGGTCCGCTATCCATCGTCCACTTAGACATCCCGTATACGCGTACGTTGCAGCTGCCTCCTTTCTCAAGTATTTAGGGCAAGGACGGTCGTTCGTTGCGTAATCCGTCGAGCATCCTCGCACGTACTTTCACTCCTTCCATCTTCACTGCCGTAAGACGCAGCAATTGTGCTTTGATACGTTGGGGAACCTGCTGACGGTCGGGAGACGGTGGTTGTTTCGCCAACTCGAGTTGGGCTGTGAAATAAAATTCGGAAGCCGCCTGTTGCCGATTGACTTGTCTTGGACTTATCGTGTGAACGTTCGGCGTAAATCAGAGCCACCATTTAAGCACTGAATCGTACGAACGTTGGCGCCGTTGACATTTCCGCCACGTGACTTCAATCTCCCGTAAACAGTTCTCATCCTGCAGGTGGGTCACGGTGCGCTTCCATGGGTCCCCACTGCGCCATGTCTTCTGTCGTGACAGAGCGATGGTGCAGATGTAATTCAGGTGGTTTGTAAAGGCTGTAGGCAACAGTCAGTCGTCGCCTTGTGTAGCTCACGGGACACACAACCTGTCTAGTCGACTAGCCGAGAGCTTGTAAAGTAAGTATATCCGTGAATGTCACCGTGCATCATTTCTCAGGTGTCATGCAGTGCAAGATCCCTGACCAGCGTCTGTAACGCCGTGCAAGGAGCGAAGTGTGGTCATTTGTCCTCGGGCCACAGAACGCAGTTGAAGTCGCCGTCGACAATATAATTTTCCTGACATCCACGAAATAGCGGCGACACTTCATCTGAGTAAAAGGTTGTGCGTTCGCCTCTTGGTCGTGCCAGATGGTGTGTAAACATTCACCAAGCGTACATCCACAACAGCCAGAGCAACAGCACTGGTCGATGGTAAGTATTCCATATCTTCCACCACTATTCCTTCTCGTAACAGTATGGCCGTGCTACCGCTACCGTCGTAACCTATTAGACAACAGACGTCCTAACTATAAACCTCAACTGGGGCATCGTTTCGTACATCCTGCAGAAAACACTACATCTACGTCATCTGCCCGCAGCATATTGTGCAGCATTTGTATCTTTACTAAGGTGCGAATACCATTTATGTTAACTGTGCCAATACGGTATACGTGTGACATCGGTTGTGCACTTCTGGGAAGTCACGCATGTACTCATCGTCCGTCGACGGAGGGTTCTTCCTGAGCCGGGACCACAAGACACGGTCTCATTGGCCGCCATGGACCAGGTTGTCGGTGTGAGCCAATGACTGAACGACGACCTCCTGGATTTCATCAGTTTATTCCATTGCTTGTACCCAATCTCCTAATGCATTGGTGAGGACTGTCGCTGTTGACGGGCGTTGATCTGCAGGTGGGACCTCATCCTGTTGCATATCTGTATCCATTGCGTCTCTTTGGTGCGGCGGCTTCTCCACAGTTTGCGGCTCCTCCACAGTTTGCAGCAGCGACGCTATGGATGTGACGTCGTCCTGGCCTGGCGGTGGAAGCGAATCATGATCGTTCCCACTGTCTAGTTCGTTGCCTCGGTTGTGGTGCTATTATTTTGTAGGCAGCCGTCTCTTCTTTCGTTTCTTCGACCGCTGTTTTCGTGGTGGAGCTTCCACGTCTCCTGAGGGATGCTGTTCAGTGCGTTCCTCTAGCGGATACGCTTCCATACCTGAAGGTGGGTTGGACAGGAGCGTGGTAGGACCGTGACTACGCAGCTGTTGTGGGGCGTCTGGCTGGTGGTGTGACAAGGCCATCTGTGCTGTCTGTGATGTGGGATCGGGGGCGATACTGGCACTCTGTGGGCACCGGCCTGTCACGCGCGTCGTACACGTCGTTCCGTTGCGCTTCCACATTCGTAACAGGCAGCGATGTCATCTGCTGTGGCGGGTGATGGTTGTCCCTAAGTAGCTGTACTAGACATCGTTGAAGGCAGTCAGTTCGGACATCGGCTTCCTGCCCGCAGACAGAGCAGGTTTTCTGTTGACCACGGTATATAACGATGGCGCGACAGCCATCCATTGTCACATAAGATGGTATGTGCTTCTGGAATTCAATTATTATTTCGCGCGCTTCACTGAGTACAGGATACATCTCGAAGCTGGTCCATTTGTCCGCAGCATGATTAAGGACCTTGCCGTAAGGTCAAAGTGCTGCGATAATCGTGCCCACAGGAACTTCGAGCGGAAGTTATAATACGTGTACCGTTCTCATTCCGAGACCGGCACGATCAACAGAAACCACACCCAAGTTCACGTCAGCGTGGCAAAAGCGGTTATCGTCGGTGGATTGACGAATAAGTCAGTCGCACGCTGCCTCATCTATGAGTCTGACGTATACGACGCTGGTCACTATTGATAGGTGAATTCCTATCAGATACCGGGGATCTAGTTTCATCACTTCACGCATGAAACTTTCGATTTCGTGCTCATTTGGTCTTGTGTACTGTGCGTCGAACGTGAACTTGATAGACGCATTCCGGTAAGAAAGAGCCATCGTGAGCTGTAGTAATCAATACACCGCAATGAGAAGCCCCACGGCTGTAAACAAAGCTCACGCTAAACGGGATGCGACCGATGCGCTGTGCACGTCCGAGACGCTACAAGGCCAAAGGCGTACTTTTCCTAAGCAGGACCTCTAACCCCTATGCCACGGAGGACAGAGGAATTAGCCTCGTGATGACTGGGTGTTGTGTGATGTTCTTAGGTTAGTTCGATTTAAGTAGTTCTAAGTTCTAGGGGACTGATGACCATAGATGCTAAGTCCCATAGTGCTCAGAGCCATTTGAACCATTTTTGACAGAGGAATTAGCCTGGCTGCACGAACTTATCCCAAAGACGCCCCTCTCCCATCCCCAGCAGACTCACATTTTCAACTTACTTCACGCAGTACGAAAGTAGTGCTTCCTAGCCATTTGACCTACTCCCGCATGAGCTCGAGCGTATGTGTACATCCGCACAGAAATGATCCTCGTCTTGTGATCGCCGTAATTATATGTGTATGCGGTCTGTTCTTTCGGACATGTCCAAAAGGACGACATCATACAGAAATAATATATTTCTTGGGTGAACTACTCGTTTGACTAATTTCAAACCTGTATAGCCTACTAATAAAAGAAGGCCGTTATGAAACATTAAAATTCAACTTAACACCCATTTCAAAAATACTATTATTTCAGCAGATGCTGAGATCACAGGTTACACTTTCCGTTGTATCCCAAAGAGATATGCTGCATTAATACTGTTAAAATATAAAGCATAACATTAAGTTCTCCATAACTTTGTATTTGGTATAGATTCTAAAGGGCAGTTTTGCAATCGGCAACAAAATTCCTTTACGCTGAGTTGTTCTAAATTATTTCTTAAGATGTCAGTCGACCGGAATATGGTTGCTGTTTCATTAATATATATCAAACAAATTTAAAATGTTAATGCTAATACAGAATAAAATAGCGCTCACCTTCATGTAGCATAATTACATTATTATGTACATGTTTGTACTTCGTTTTCCGACATCAAATCACTTAAACGATTGGGGAGAAAACGTTCTCTAAATAAATTTTTCATAGAAAATAAGCGTCACTGCAGAGTAAACTGACGTTGTGGTAAGTCGTGTAGACCTGCAATACTTTCAGTTACTGTGAATGCGAACGAAATGCAAGGTGGCAAGAACGTCATTTGCTATTGTGAGGGTATTTTGCAGATTTTTTACGAAATAAACAATGTGCTACACAATCTTGCACATTTGCGTGGAAAACAGTTACAAAACATGAATAGCGCAAGGAAAACTCGGACACAGAACCATTAATCGACTGCAGTCATTAAATAGATCACAGATTTGTGATATTCTACGGTGAATGGAAGACCAGACTATATATGTCGTCTTCAAAGTGGAGATCCTGGAATGAAGGGATATGAAGTGTCGATCCAACCCTCAGCAAGGTATTTATTTGCTGTAGCAGGCAACAATCATTCACATGTGACGAGTATGTCTCCATACCAGGAGTCGCAGCAGACGAAAGTACAAATACGTGTCGCACATATATCATCGCTCCCACTCAGTTCATCTCCATCTCGATGGAGGGACTTTCAGCCAGCGCCGACCACGGCGTGCCAGACTTCTTGCGTACCGGATGTGCGGGTCGCGCGCGGGCTGAGGCTCGCTCTGTCTCTCCTTCGTTCGGTCTTCTCGGAAGTACGGGAAGGTGCGCGACATTTCATTTAACACTGTGCTGTGGCATTTTGCGGCCTGCATAGTGTGCTAGATTTGGAAAAACCATGGTGGAAGCACTATTAATTGTTCGGTAATTGTCTGTAGTATGATAGACGTTCAGCAGTCCAGTGGGTGCTTGCACAGAAAGAGGCAACCCAACTGTCTATCGGTGCAAGGTTTAAAAATAAATGGGAAAATCAGAAGAGAGAGATGAGAATTCTCAGAATATATTATGCAGTCGCATAAGCGATAGGTACCGCCATTTGCTATGAAACAATATTACAATAATATAAAGAAAAAATTTTGAGATTCAGTTGACAATGAAAGAGCAAAAATCACAATAATCGACAGAAGGGATTAATACGAGGGTCACTCCAAAAGAAATGCACACTATTTTTTTTAAGTCCAACTTTTATTCTACATATCTGAAAGTTTTACAGAGTGTAGATACACCCTTTAGGAACAATATTTTCGTTTCTCCACATAATTTCTATCCCTCTCAACTGCCTTACACCATCTTGGAACCAGCGCTTGTATACCCGCACGGTAAAATTCTGGACCAACCTGTTGAAGCCACTATTTGCCAGCGTGCACAAGGGAGTCATCATCTTCAAACCTTGTTCCACTAAGAGAATCTTTCAGTTTCCCAAAGAGATGGTAGTCACATGGAGCCAGGTCAGGACTGTAAGGTGGGTGTTTCAGTGTTGTCCATCAGAATTCTGTGATCATTCCATGGTTTTTTGACTGACATGTGGCCGTGCATTGTCGTGCAACAGCAAAACATCCTGCTTTTGCCGATGTGGTCCAACACGACACAGTCGAGATTGAAATTTCTTCAGTGTCGTCACATATGCATCAGAATTTATGGTGGTTTCAATTGGCAGTGTGCAGTACGGGGCCTGCCGCTGCGAGGACAGTCCTCAATATTGCCGTGCCCGCCTTTATCACGTAACCTCCTTGCACACCGACTAACTGTACTGCGATCGACAACAGCATCTCCATACACCTTTTTCAACTTCTTGTGGATCTTTCTCACTGTCTCATTTTCACAGCACAGGAATTCTATGACAGTACGTTCTATGACGAATGTCAAGTGTAGCAGCCATCTTGAAGACATGCTGTGGCGGTGCCAGTCACGGGAACAGGTTGAACTAAGTTTGAAAACAAGCGGGAAAGATGTATCTACACACTGTAACTTTCACAGATGCAGAATGAGAACTGTATTTTTACAAAAATAGTGTGCATTTCTTTTGGAGTGACCCTCGTAGTTCAGTATATCAAGAAGCACTCCAGCTAAATTTGAAGGTGTGGAGGATGTGAAGAAATTGAAGTTTCTGAAGTCATGCTCATTACCGCAGAGACAGATGCTACATTTTTCAGTGTAATTGAAGAAAAATGTATGGAGGCTTTACATAATATGGCAAACTACATTGGTAAAGTCAAGGGCCATTCCTAGAATAACTTTCTGATCTAAAACTCGCTATTGTTGTATCTATGAAGGAAACAGGAGTGCAGGAACGAATTAGAGCATCCAGAATGATTTGCAGACCTCGTATTGATAGTGAGGTTATCAGCACAATGCCCCACAGTAAGACATTGCAAGGCGAGAAACAATTTCTTTCTGATTTCATAAGGAGGATTTTAAAAATATAATCTCTTTGTTGACGAGACACATTCTGAAAATCACAGTCCTCTTCTCTGAAATCATTGGCATTGGAAAACACCCGAGACCTAAAGACTTCATTGTGGGCTTGAAATAATTTCAACAATAGTTTCTTAAACGTTGAGGACACTGCAAGTCTTACATCCATTTTCGAGCTGCTTTCGAGACCTTTTGCCGTTCATGTCAAAGCGCACCTGAGCATGTGCAGACGCAACTGACGAACCTGCAAAGTAATTCACACTTTGAAGACAGATTCGTATTTGGCAAAGCTGTTCATGACATCTACACTGGTTTCCTCAGGTAGAGGTTCCACATCTCCACAATGAGATTGCAGAGGTGTTGCAATATTTCGATCGACATTGCTGTGTGAGAGTTCTTTTATGCATAATGAAACTAAATAAGTCATATTTATGTGGCAATCTGTGTGCTAAAATCTGCGTCTCTCCGTTTGCTGACAATATGCACCAGATAAAAATTGTATCACGTTTTAAGTGCGCTGGAAATAATTAGATAGCACTGAAAATTTATTTAAAAAATTTGAACTATACACTGTCCAAAAATATTAATGTGACCAACAGTCCAAAGCTCGAATGGCCACCGTTTAGAGCGCGATACGTGCAGAAATAAAGTAACTTAGGTTCCGGATGATATTGACAAGAATTTGGAGCCATTATGAATGCAGTTTTGTAGCCAGATGCGCTAGGTTTCTCGGTTGAGGATCCGTACCACGAACAGCCTGATCGAGTTGTTCCCCCAAAGATTCTTGGTCGGGTTTAAATCCGGTGAGTTGGTTCCAGAAGCGTACAGTAAACTCCTCAAGGACAAATGCATGCTTGTGTTGATCTTTAGTGCCTTCCTGAATGGCAGACTGCTCAGGGAATGCCACAAAACCTTTCCCTCCTCCAGCATGGAACCAGAGGTCTCACCCGATACATGCCAATGGTCACATGTCTCATGAAGCGTAAAACGTGATTCATCGGAGAGGACCACTTGTCACCACTCAGTGGACGTCCTGTTGCGGTATTGTTTGTGCAAATTCCAGTCTTCGTCGTGATAAACAGCAGTCAGCATAGGTGGATGGAGCAGGAACCTGCTGTGGAGGCATGTATGTAGCAACGTTCGCTAAACGGTTGTTGAAGAGTTACTGGTGGTAGTCCCTTGGTCCATGTGGTTCGCTCAGATACATCTCCACAGCTATCGTTCACCCATCGTGTGTTGTCCATGAAACACTACAGTTGCCTTGGCGCTAGATATGGATAACACCATTTTGCCATTTTGGCAAGCACAGTACATCCTAACCAAGACGGAATGTCAGAAATGCTTCCGTCCTTTGCCCGAAAACCAACCATCATGGCATTCACCCATAACACCGACTGCACTGATTGTCCAGACTCTCCTGGGATGTTTTAAGTCGAAATAGTTCACGGTTGAACTGCTAGATGTTGGTGTAAAAAGGACACAATATTTCGGCAAACAGTTATGTTGCCACCATCAGGTTGTTAGGTTGCTGATGGATGGAGGGGGGGGGGGGGTTACTCCCTGCTGAATCTCCTTCCCCTCTCCCCCTGATCAGCCGCTCCAGCTCCATTGACCAGTGGACACAGAGAATTATTCTCAGAACCACGTGGCCATTGCATTCATTCCTTTTTATGGCACGTGATCCATCAAGGCAGAACGAATTCTCCGGAAACACCAAATAAAGACGGCCGTCCAATGAGCAGCCAAAACACAGGCACTACTTGATAGTGTGGAAGATGGCCTTGGACTTTGGAAATCAGAGGTCTATCAGATACCCTGCCACTGTGGTAAGACTTACATAGGTCAGACGATGCGAACTGTCGAAGATCATTGCCGAGGACACCGAGGCTATTCCATATTGCTGCACCCTAACAAGTCAGCAGTCGCAGAACATTGCCTGGCGGAATTATATGGAATGGACTATAACCACATCAAAGTTCTGACATATGGTTATGGGACAATGTCATTAATCAGTTCAGTGCGATTCGAGTAAGAGTGTCTGCAGCTCGTGGTCTGACGGTTGCGTTCTCGCTTCCCGAGTACGGGGTTCCAGGTTCGATTCCCGGCGGGGTCAGGGATTTTCACCTGCCTCGAGATGACTGGGTGATTGTGTTGTCCTCATCATTGATGAAAGTGGCGAGTTTGAACTGAGCAAACGTTGGCAATTTATACGGTCGCTGATAACCGCGCAGTTGAGCGTCCCACAAACGAAACGTCATCATCATCATCATCATTATCGAGTAATAAAAACGCTAATAAATAGTGGTAGTGGGTAAGTACTTAAGCGAGGCATGGGAGCCCACTATTAGAATGATTAAGAAGAGGAATGAGATACTAGCCACTGAACCGTCTTTGGGGTCAGGTGGAGGAACAGCAGAGGTGTCGCCATCGCACGTTCACTGGCGTGAAACTACGATGGAATGTTGGGTCGTTGAGAGCAGCAGCGTTTGGGATGCTTGGTGCAGACGGCCTATGGAGCGGCGGATCAGAGGGACAGGGGTAGGAGATAAAAGAGCTGTGCTGGTCCCCTATTAGAAAATTGTAGCGAAATGCAGGAAGATCTGCAGCGGATAGGCACTTTGTGCAGGGAGTGGCAACTGACCCTTAACATAGACAAATGTAATGTATTGCGAATACATAGAAAGAAGGATCCTTTATTGTATGACTATATGATAGCGGAACAAACACTGGTAGCAGTTACTTCTGCAAAATATCTGGGAGTATGCGTGCGGAACGATTTGAAGTGGAATGATCATATAAAATTAATTGTTGGTAAGGCGGGTACCAGGTTGAGATTCATTGAGAGAGTGCTTAGAAAGTGTAGTCCATCAACAAAGGAGGTGGCTTACAAAACACTCGTTCGACCTATACTTGAGTATTGCTCATCAGTGTGGGATCCGTACCAGATCGGTCTGACGGAGGAGATAGAGAAGATCCAAAGAAGAGCGGCGCGTTTCGTCACAGGGTTATTTGGTAACCGTGATAGCGTTACGGAGATGTTTAATAAACTCAAGTGGCAGACTCTGCAAGAGAGGCGCTCTGCATCGCGGTGTAGCTTGCTCGCCAGGTTTCGAGAGCGTGCGTTTCTGGATGAGGTATCGAATATATTGCTTTCCCCTACTTATACCTCCCGAGGAGATCACGAATGTAAAATTAGAGAGATTAGAGCGCGCACGGAGGCTTTCAGACAGTCGTTCTTCCCGCGAACCATACGCGACTGGAACAGGAAGGGTAGGTAATGACAGTGGCACGTAAAGTGCCCTCCGCCACACACCGTTGGGTGGCTCGCGGAGTATATAAAAAAAAAAAAAGTCAGCTCATCAGCGCACCTGATGGTGGCAACGTGGTCGTTTGCTGAAGCACTGTGCTCGTTGTACATCAACAGCTGGCAATTCACCCGTGACCTATTTCGGAGTGACTGCTCTGTTTTCTGGGTTCTTCAGACACGTTTTACATATCCTCCACTGCTAGCGTTGCTACGTATCTTCCGATAGTGATTACTGCACGAAGACGTTGAACGAAGGTGGTGGTCACATTAGTGTGGCTGGACAACGTAAAGCCAATTTCTAATCAGCGTGACTGCACTTTCTTTCATATCGGTGTATTCGCAGCTTCCTCCTCTTCCCCTTCCTCACACTCAGATGGCGTGGCGTGGAGGTGGAGCAAGTGAACAGCGGTTTTGAGAGCTATGCCACTCGTTCCAGGCCATGCCTCAGGAGCCGCATTCTTGGCGGCCCCTGCTGTAATCTGTAAGGTAAAGAATGTGGTGAAAGCCGGTGACCAGAGTGTCGGCTTTACTGCAGTTCATCCCTTCTACTTGCAGCTCCTGTAGAAGGGAATGGGTGACTATTTCATCTCTCCTGCCCCCTTTTATCCCGCCATGATAGCAGGCTGACTGGAACTGGGGCCTTCCTGGAGGAGCAGGAACGATGTGAACAAACCGCCCCAATTCGCGACTGCACCCAGGACTTCCAGATCAAAGTCTGGTGCTCCATCTGCTGCACTGCCCAAGCTACAGAGTTCCTTCAAGGATGTGGCCAAATTAATTTCCTATCTTGCAGCAAACAAGGGCTTTTGTGCTGTATCTAATAAACTGGCGGTAAGGTAAACGTTAAGCATTAATGTTATTTAGTTTTGTTTTTTTTATATTGATCCTGGATAATCGATTAAGCTGTTTTATTGGTGGTAGACCGATATATAAATTATACTGTTGCATTATCAGATCTGCTTGTGGCAATTCAAATCAAATGAAACGTTGTACTATTTCCTTTTCTTTAGAACGCTCTATACTAGGTGCTTAAATATTCATATCGGCGGCAGACAAAATTCCTCAAAAAGGGTAGCATGGAGGCCTGAAACATTCTTGTCCGTGGTGGCAGCTAATAGTGTATCTCACGGTCGTACACTGTAACTTTCAGATCTAATCTGGAACGTTTCCATCTTGCATGCGGCTACCAACCTGATTCTATTCTCTCTTATTTCGTTGCATCACCTTCCTTATGCAGGGAGATCGGTTCTGTGCGGACGTCATATGTCGTCTTCCAAAGTCAGTTTTTTTCTATTAGAGAGAGCAGCCAGCCCCTTGACGGAGTGCTTCTGGTCGTTAAGAGTATTCCAATGTTCCTCCGACCAACAGTGAGGATATGAAGCTACATGGCACTCGTCCGCGAACGATGCCTGCACACATTAAGAACGCACTATTATTCGTCTGCACATTTCCCACAAATTTGTGTGGTCTTCCACTTTCACCCAAAACAAATAGCCGATAATAATCATTCTGTAAACTACATAGGAATTCATCTGGATCTTGCACCTTTCCGACCATCTGTCCCATATCGATGCTGATAAGTTTCACAATAAACACACACTGTACAGTGTTGTCGTCGGAATACAAACAGCTCTACCTGACACACAGGCCAATTTTTCGGAGCATATGAGACGCATTCGGGAATTTTCAGCGTGTGTTGCATTTGCAAAGCTTGCAATAGATATTTCAGATGGGGTATCTGTGTCACTGCATTCTAAGAATCATCTAGACTGCACTAATAATGGAAGTATAAATACAATTATCTATGCGAAACAGTGAGTAGTCTTTCCCTGTGTTGTTGTTGTTGTCGTGCTCTTCAGTCCTGAGATTGGTTTGATGCAGCTCTCCACGGTACTCTATCCTGTGCAAGCTTCTTCATCTCCCAGTACCTACCGCAGCCTACATCCTTCTGAATCTGCTTAGTGTATTCATCTCCTGGTCTCCCTCGACGATTTTTACCCTGCAACCTATCTTCCAGTACTAAATTGGTGATCCCTTGATGCCTCAGAACATCTCCTACCAACCGATCCCTTCTTCGTGTCAAGTTGTGCCACAAACTCCTCTTCTCCCCAATTCTATTCAATACCTAATCATTACTTATGTGATCTACCCATCTAATCTTCAGCATTGTTCTGTAGCTCCACATTTCGAAAGATTCTATTCTCTTCTTGTCTAAACTATTTGTCGTCCATGTTTCACTTCCATACATGGCTACACTCCACAGAAATACTTTCAGAAACGACTTCCTGACACTTAAATCTATACTCGATGTTAACAAATTTCTCTTCTTCACAAACACTTTCCTTACGATTGCCAGTCTACATTTTTGATCCTCTCTACTTCGACCATCATCAGTTATTTTTCTCCCCAAATAGCAAAACTCCTTTATTACTTTAAGTGTCTCTTTTCCTAATCTAATTCCCTCAGCATCACCCGACTTATTTCGACTACCTTCCATTATCCTCGTTTTTCTTTTGTTGATGTTCATCTTATACCCTCCTTTGAAGACACTGTCCATTCCGTTCAACTGCTCTTCCAAGTCCTTTGCAGTCTCTGACAGAACTACAATGTCATCGGCGTACCTCAAAATTTTTATTTCTTCTCCATGGATTTTAATACCTACTCCGAACTTTTCTTTTGTTTCCTTTACTGCTTGCTTAATGTACAGATTGAATAGCATCTGGGAGAGGCTACAACCCTGTGTCTCTCCCTTCCCAACCACTGCTTCTCTTTCATGTCCCTCGATTCTTATAACTGCCATCTGCTTTCTGTACAAATTGTAAATAGCCTTTCGCTCCCTGTATTTTACCCCTGCCACCTTCAGAGTTTGAAAAAGAGTATTCCAGTCAATTTCCCTGTGTAGGTGGCACAATTATGAGTTATGATAATATGTTAATGAATTTGTGTAGTGAACACATTTCTCCCTCTATTTTTACTGTTCTCAGTTACATTTAACAATCAAACACCTATCCATCTGTGGGTGTCTCAAGGCCCCTAAACGCCTAAACAATACTTCCTGTCTCTAATTTTGTTACACAAATAGTCTACTGTGTGACTCAGCAATCACAATACTAATTTTAATCCGCCAAAAAAATCTCTCCCAATACAAATTGATGAATATGAATATCATGTTTTGACATTAGTTCCTAACCAAGAATTTTAACCTAAGCGAGTCATTACAACTCGCATGTGTTGACGTGATATCCTTTAGCGTACGTCGTTGTTGATTTAAGGATAAATATCTAAATCTTAACGCGTCAACGTGATCACGATCTTTGTAGCCAAATTATAAAGATGAAGTTGGGAAAGTTTTTACTTAATATTATTACCCATATGTGTTTTTTCCTGAGAAGCTGTTACTGCCCGCAATCACGAATAGAGTAACGAATATTGAGTGTGTTATCCCTTCTTTTAAAATATCCATTTAACAGATAATCGTGCCTGTAGAACTGCTTCATAGACCCAATAGTGCCTGTTTGACTTGGTTCTGTCTTCACGATGTAAGATCTAAATATCTAGACAGGCAATATAACTTTATATATACATGGTGAAACCGAACATCTACCCTGTTAGTCTCTCTGTCACACAGCGATGTTTTGTGACTCTATTCATATGTCTCAAAACATTATTTCATTTACCTCTAGACTGCTCCCACCTTTCTTTCACGTGGGTCTGTATACCTGGGGAATGTTTTACTGCCTCGCAAAAACTGGAGTAACGCCCCGTGTTGTGTGTAGTGCGGGTAGCTGTAGGCGCCTCTTGCACTCGTCGCCACAGCACTTAATATCGTACAAAATCTTCGAACTTGTTAGCCTTTTCCGTCGGGTCACAAACTCGGCTGAATTTGCTTTCGTGCAGGTGGAGATGAATGTAACAGTCCAGTTTCACACGTTTTTTTATGACTCCCCCTAAAACGTTAATTTCAACTGCAAAACTAGGACAGTGAGTTTAAAAGTGATTCTCAGTGATGAGAGAAGGAGGAAAACTGGAAGAAAAACTTATCAGTCTTTACAAAAAAAAAAAAAAAAAGGTATTTTATGTTCGCAGCTAAGAACGACTAAGCGGTCATACAGTTGGCGTTCCTGGGAATACAGCACCTAGGAAACTCTTGTCAATGCTTGGGACAATGTTCTAACACGTACAGCATCAAAGTCTATCCGTTGCGTCCAACAGAAGTGAGAAAACTGTGGGATTGTTACGGTTAGTAATTGTACTGTATTCATTCTGGACTGATCGATTTTAACAGCAGAACGTCTTACTGAGTTTTTCAAAGGCTATTAGGGGGTTGTTTGGGTGGGGGGTGGGGGGTGGGGGGGGGAGGCAGGGGGAGCGAGTTACAATATTATGTGAAAAATCTATTGTTTTTAATACAGTGAACACTTGTTTAATAATTTACAAAGCACGTTTATATGAAAGCGTGCCGATTTATTTTTGGTGCGTCTTCGTCGTGTACAGTTTTTAAATCACTGTGTTAAACTGAAGCAAACATTTACTTCTTATGTTTACATTTCATGTTGCTTTATGAGGGCGTTTGTAGCGGCGGAACATTATTTATGCTTCCAGATGCTAAATCTAGGGTCCAGTACGGTTTTTATAAGGATAGCCTAAATTTTCAGGAAGGGGGAAAGGTTCTTTTAGTCCACATGGTGCGGTGGTTTACCTGTGACGTGCTATGAGAACTACATAATTACCGGATTTGGTAGCTCGGGATTAACATTTATTAAAATTCAAGCCTCATTCTTAAGAAGGGGTAAACACAGTTAAAAGGTATGGCATGTACGTATGACACAGGTAACATTTTTGGAGCAGGTTTAGCCGTACACTAATTTCACACGTAGCGTTCATTTTCGAAGTCTAGCCCAGTCAAATATTAGCTTTCGCGTAACAGAACAGCCGAATCATCAACGATACTTCATGTTTTTTCGGTGCAAAATCCGAATTTCATGTTTCCTGCCTTGTAGGAGGTTCGTCTCACGACGAAAAAAAGAAAAAATCAAAATTTTTACACTTCTTCAGTTTTCCGTTTACATCTCGAAAACCATGAGTTTTTCGAAGATCACTACTGAGACACCCGCTAAACCCGCCGGGCAGAACAGGTGATTAGGATTGTGGAAAGGGCTAAACAAGGTGGGGGGCAGTCTCACCTTAAAACTTTAATTTATTGTAATTTATTAACACAATTTAAACCAAAACTGCACACAGACGAACCTTTACAACTAAGAGTTTCAAAATCGAATTCTTTCACGGCTGAAGGCCTGCAAAGAAGAAATCGCACTGCTAGCGCCAGGAAAAGCAGCAACTCAGTGACAGCAGTAATTTAAATTAACCGAGTGAGATGGAAGTACGTTAAAAAGAGGGTGTAAAACAGATGATGGCGGGAACACGAGCCACGCACGGTTCAAGTACTATACTATATACAGAATGAAAGTATAAAAAATTTCCTACAAATTGCACTAGAACGAGTGGACTTTCTGACGAGCAATTTCGGTGCTAGAGCACGCAGAAAAGCAAATGCCTTCTTTCTTTTCCAGATGAAGATCCTATACGGAGTGACGACGCAGCCCTGGGCTCGACATTCACTCACTTAATGATACGTGTACATTAGTACTTACATATTTCATATTCATGTATTTATTCAGTGTTACATACGTAACATTTTAATGTTTTTTTTTATATGATTTCATAAAACACGCTTTTCCATCAGTTCATTCAAAAGAATCTCATAATGCCCGTAAGGTACAGAGTGATGAGAGACTGGTCGTTGCTTTATGGTGCCGAAGATATTTTTCATAATTTTCTATTTACTTCCTCCGCTTATAAGAAAATTGAATGTTACAAAGGACTCTTGTAGCAAACTTTATTTACTTACATGTGGTGTAGGTGTTTTTGTTGTTAACTTGTATATTTGTAGAGTTGTTGGCGTGGAAGTGGGCTCTTTTGACGTTTTCGCAGAAGAACCAGAAAATCGCTGCTTTTCAGCGCACTCTAACACTGATGCTGCTCACCAGAAAATCGAACCTGGCCAGTGCCTACTTCTGTAATTGTTGTTTACCTTTATTATATACAAAGTGTTCAACTTAGATAAAACGCACATAAGCGAAAAACTGAAAAAAATGCGTTTTTCTTAGTGAAGCTGATCTCTCACAAAGAGGCAAACTCAAAACCCGGATTAATCACTCCAAAAACACATGGAACCATTCAGGAAAAGACTTCCGCAATTGTGTTACGAAAACAGATCTTCTGAACAACGACTGACTAGGATAGTTATGCCGTTTTACCCACAGAACTACTACTTATGAGGATGAGTATGGTCGTCTACATCGTAGTCTTCAGCAGAATAAAACGAATCGACACAACATATTTCGTTGTTTTCAACATAGCATTCTTCTGAGCATTCTTCAGCTATTTTAAAACAGTCTATCGATTTCTCCTGTCCGTGAATGTATCGTTTCTCTTTCACATCATCGCAAAATAGTTTAATGCTCCTATTTAGGCACACAATTCTCTGTTCTTACACCCTCTATGATATCTTCACCTGAATGTATTAATAGTAGCTCACTTCCACTATCTAGTATCCACAAGAGCAGCATTTGCAATTATAGAAGGTGTTATTCAATTATACCAATTACAACGAGGATAATGGAATGTAGTCGAATTAAGTCGGGTGATGCCGAAGGAATTAGATTAGTGAATGAGACACTTAAAGTAGTAAAAGAGTTTTACTATTTGGGGGGCAAAATAACTGATGATGGTCGAAGTAGAGAGGACATAAAATGAAGACTGGCAATGGCAAGGAAAGCGTTTCTGAAGAAGCGAAATTTGTTAACATCGAGTATAGATTTAAGTGCCAGGAAGTCGATTCTGAAAGTATTTGCACGGAGTGTAGCCATGTATGGAAGTGAAACATGGACGATAAATAATTTGGACAAGAAGAGAATAGAAGCATTCTAAATATGGTGCTACAGAAGAATGTTGAAGATTAGATGGGTAGATCACATAACTAATGAGGAGGTGTTCAATAGGATTGGGGAGAAGAGGAGTTTGTGGCAAAACTTGAAGGGATCGGTTGGTAGGAGATGTTCTGAGGCATGAAGGGATCACCAACTTAGTATTGGAGGGCAGCGTGGAGGGTAAAAATTGGAGAGGGAGACCAAGAGATGAATACACTAAGAAGATTCAGAAGGATGTAGGCTGCAGTACGTACTGGGAGATGAAGAAGCTTGCACAGGATAGAGTAGCATGGAGAGCTGCATCAAAACAGTCTCAGGACTGAAGACCACAACAACAACGACCCATTACGTACAGGATTAACCATGAACACATACATGATTAAAAATTCAATTCGCAATTATATTTATTGGAATAAATTTAACCTTTTTCCCTCAACACTTTTTAGGTTTAGCAGGAATACCACGACGATATTCAGACTACCCAGACGCATACACAGCATGAAATGTATTTTCAGGAATTGGGTCAACGATCTCTATAGTAGGAATCATCATATTTATTGTAAGTATATGAGAAAGAGTGGTTACAAGTCGAGCAATTATATTCAGAGCTAATATAAGTAGATCAACAGAGTGGATGTCATCAGTGCACCTGTTTCCTGTTTGTGGCTGGATTTCAGCTACCACGATATTAAATAGATATAGGACTCGACCTTGTAATTATTTTTGTATTCCAAGTTGTTCTGTTACTGTTAGTCGTTCAAACGAAGCAATCCCCTTATTATCAGGCAAACCCTTGCTTAACAATTCTAGCCATATTAATGCCGTGATCAGTGCTGTCACTGAACCGTTGTTCGGCAGATACTGTTTCTAAAATCAATAGTGACGGAAAACGTGTAAGGTGTTGATACTTTTTCACAATGAAAGAATCCCAGAATTAGAAAAACCAAATTAACTTTTGCGCTGATACCCCAACGGGCGTGTTCATTTGCAATACTGAGCAGAAATATATCGTCTCTTTCTTGCGTGCAGGGTGCACATGCTTCGGAAGCTGACAAGTATTTCGCATGGGCAGCGCTTCACGCATGAGTTTTCGCCGACGTATTTACAGCGCACTGGAAGCTGAACCCCTATACTGGAGACAGATCTGCCTCCCAATCACTTAACGCTCCTAGTAATTGGGTGGTGCCGTTTGTGAGCATCTCGAGAGCCGATCCAGCTGTGGTTCACTCGAGCGAAAAAGAAATAAAAGACAGAAGGAGGCACGGCAAACGAGAACCAGAGAAAGAAAGAGAGAGAGAGGGAGAGATATGAGATGGAAATTGAAGGCAGCTGCAGTGAGCAGTAATTGGGAACCAGTACGAAGAGAGAGAAATAGGATTTTCCCTGAAGTTGACTGCTAAAGATTTGCACGATGCCATAGCACACGATACCTTCCTTCGAAACCGTATCTTTGCGTTTGAAAAGAATACTATCTGGAGGTCCTTTTTGCAAGACACACACTGCCGTCTATTACGCATTTCTGCGAAAGGAAAATGTTGAGACTGCAACTGGCTATGTGGGCAAACCGAGGTAATGCACACAATAGTAAATGAGTCTAGAAGGCATCCAACTAGTGGTGAGGATAATGAGCACGTAACATCCTTTGAGAATTGTAGGAGTTATACCAGGAATTTTATGAAACATGGCGAAAATTTAAAACGAACATTAAGACAGATTTGATGGTCTAGTTATGACAGACCGCAGTGCACTTGTTAACGAAGTTACAGAAGACGCTACTGTGACCAAAGCTACAGTTCTAGCGCTTTCAGTGCATAACAAGTAGGTATTACAACACATACCGAACGAATTCAGAAGCGCTCTGCTAGACTTGTGGCAGGACAGTGAAGTAGCGTAACGTCTCGCGGAACGTAAATGGGAATACTTGAAAAAAATAGTAAGTGCTACTCGCGAAACGCTGTTCTTCACTTTACAGACAACGTGTATTCAACGAAGCCTCTGAGAGCCGTCTGCTTCCTCTATTTACTATTACATATCATTTTCAGTTACTAGTCACCCGCGGTCTAGAGGTTTAAAAGAACGGAGTGGAAGGATCAACAAACGAACTTGAACGGATCTCATGTGACGTCCGCAACGACCAAACACAACGATCAACAAAAAAAAGGGGGGGGGGGGGGGTGGTGTCTTTTATCAAAACGCCACTGCTAATATTTTGATTAATAATCGGTATTGGCGGCCGAACACTTCCGACATAAAAACACACCCTCGTTCTGTCAACGGCCTTGTCAAAAAGGGCGGAGGAGCGGACAGAGGTTCAGGGGGCACTATCTTGCCATAGGGGTGGGAAACTGCTCCTAAAGGCAAAATAATCAGCCGTGATCAACGACATGAGGATGCAGAAGGCAATGGAAACCACTGCATTAAAGACAAGTAGCGTCTGTCCACAGGACATGTGGCCTGTAATTGAAAAGAGTGATGTTGGTCTCTCCAATGGCTCTCCTGAGTAGTTCCCAATTCGGATCTCCGGGAGCGGACTGTCACGAGGAAGTGACCATGAGAAAAAGACTGAATAATCAACGAAAGGATAACGTTCAACGCGTCGGGACGTGGAATGTCAGAAGCTTGAACGAAGTAGGGAACCTACAAAATCTGAAAACGGAAATTCAAAGGCTAAATCTAGGCGTAGTACATCTACAGCTACATTTATACTCCGCAAGCCACCCAAAGGTGTGTGGCAGAGGGCACTTTACGTGGCACTGTCATTATCTCCCTTTCCTGTTCCAGTCGCGTACGGTTCGCGGGAAGAACGACTGCCGGAAAGCCTCTGTGCGCCCTCGAATCTCTCTAATTTTACATTTGTGATCTCATCGGGAGGTATAAGTAGGGGGAAGCATTATATTCGATACCTCATCAAGAAACGCACCCTGGATTGAAGAGTTTTTAGCAAACAGAACGCAGCATGTTGTTCTCAATGAAGAGATGTCTACAGACGTTAAAGTAACATCTGGCGTGCCACAGGGGGCTGTTATGGGACCATTGCTTTTCACAATATATATAAATGACCTAGTAGATAGTGTCGGAAGTTCCATGCGGCTTTTCGCGGATGATGTAGTATACAGAGAAGTGGCAGCATTAGAAAAAACTCTTCAATCCAGCCACACAACTGGTCTGATATTCAGTAGGCTCTTACATTGTTTATCAGGGGTCAGGAAGTGAATTGAAAACAAGATAAGGATTTCTGGTCAGATGATTATAGGGTAATATGAACAGCAGCATAAAATTGTACAATGGGTGTAGAGTTCGTTTGAATAGGAAGGTAGGGCAGAGAGTGTGCTACTAAGAACAGTTCAGTGATAGGATTGTTCTTATCAGAATCGACAGCAAACCAACACCGACAAAGATAGTTCAGGTATATATGCCGACATCCCAAGCTAAAGATAAAGAAATGGAGAGAGTATACGAGGATACTGAAAGAGTAGTAAAGTACCTAAAGGAAGACGGACATCTAATAGTCACGGGAGACTGGATTGCAGTTGTAGGGAAAGGTGTAGAAGAAAACGTTATAGCAGAATATAGGCTTGGGACAAGGAATGAGAGAGGAGAAAGACTAATATAGTTATGTAACATATGTCAGCTATCAATAGCGAATACTTTGTTCAAGAATCAACAGCTGAGGACGTATAAATGGAGAAGGCCGGGTGACATTGCCAAATCAGATACTGGATTGTAAGTCGAACCCAGGACCAATACAGACTCAGTTCACAAAGTAATGGCGATTAAGAGTAGGCTGAAGTTTAAGACATTAGACAGGAAGAATCAATAAGCAAAGAAATGGGATAAAGAAGTACTAAGGAACGACAAGATACGCTTGACGCTCTCTAAGATAATAGGTTCAGCAATAAGCAGTAGCTCAGTAAGCAGTACAACAGAAGAGGAATGGACATCTCTAAAAAGGGCCGTTAGAGAAGTTAGAAAGAAAAACATAGGAACAAAGAAGGCAACTGCGAAGAAACCATAGGCAACAGATGATATACTTCATTTGATCGGTGAAAGGAGGAAGTAAAAAATGTTCTGGGAAACTCTGGAATACAAAAATGAAATAAATAGGAAATGCAGGGAAGCTATGATGAAATGGCTCCATGAAAAACTGATGAAATCGAAAAAGAAATTATTGTGCGAAGGACATACAGAAGTCATGACAGCCTTCGATGACATTAAAAGCAAGTCTGGTAACATTAAGAGTGCTACAGGAATTACATTGCTAAATGCAGAGGAGAGAGCAGATAGGTTGAAAGAGTACATTGAAAGCCTCTATGAGGGTGAAGATTTGTCTGATGTGATAGAAGAGGAAACAGGAGTCGATTTAGAAGAGACAGGGGACCCAATGTTAGAATTTAAAAGATCATTGGAGGTCTTAAGATCACATAAGGCGGAAGGGATAGATAAGATTCCCTCAGAATTTCTAAAATCATTGAGGGAAGTGGCAACAAAAAGACTATTCACTTTGGTGTGTAGACTGTATGAGTCCAGCGAAATACTATCGGACTTTGGAAAAATATCATCCACACAATTCCGAAGACGGCAAGAGCTGACAAGAGCGAGAATTATGGCACAATTTGCTTATCAGCTCATGCATCCAAGTTGCTGACAAGATTAATATACAGAAGAATGGAAAAGAAAATTGAGGATGTGCTAGATGACGATCAGTTTGGGTTTAGAAACGGTAAAGGCACGAGGGAGGCAATTGTAATGTTGCGGTTGATAATGGAACCAAGACTAAAGAAAAATCAAGACACATTCATAGGATTTGTCGATCTGGAAAAAGCGTTCGGCAATGTAAAATGGTCCAAGATGTTCGAAATTCTGAGAAAAATAGGGGAAATGTGTAGGGAGATACGGGTAATATACAATATGTACAAGAGCCATGAGGGAATAATAAGGGTGGACGTCCATGAACGAAGGCCTTGGAGTAAAAAGAGAGTAGGACAGGGTTGTAGTCTTTCCTACCTACTGTTCAATCTGTACATCGGACAAGCAACAACGGAAATAAAAGAAATGTTAAGGAGTGGAACTAAAATTCAAGGGGAAGATATTAATGATACTGTTCGCCGATGACATTGCTATCCTGAGTGAAAGTGAAGAAGAATTACATGATCTGCGGAATGAATGGACAGTCTAATGAAAACAGAATATGGACTGAGGGTAAATCGTAGAAGGACGAAAGCAATGAGATGCAGCAGAAATGAGAACAATGAGAAGCTTAACATCAGGATTGATGGTCACGAAGTAGATGAAGTTAAGGAATTCTGCTGTCTAGGCAATAAAATATCCAATGAGGGACGGAGCAAGGAGGACATCGAAAGCAAACTATCGATGGTAAAATGGCATTCCTGGCCAAGAAAAATCTACTAGTATCAATCATAGGCCTTAATCTGAGGAATAAATTTCTAAGAACGTAAATCTGGATTTATCCAATGAGGGACGGAGCGAGGAGGACATCGAAAGCAAACTATCGATGGTAAAATGGCATTCCTGGCCAAGAAAAATCTACTAGTATCAATCATATGCCTTAATCGGAGGAAGAAATTTCTAAGAACGTACGTCTGGATTACAGCAGTGTATGGTAGTGAAACATGGACTGTGGGAAAACAGGAACAGAAGCGAATCAAAGCACTTATGGTGCAACAGACGAATGTTGTTAATTAGGTGGACTGATAAGGTAAGGAATGAGGAGGTGCTGCGCAGAATCGGAGAGGAAAGAAGTATATGGAAAACACTGACAAGTAGAAGGTACAGGATTATAGGACATGTGTTATGAAATGAGGGACTGACTTCCATGGTACTAGAGGAAGCGGTAGTGGGCAAAAACTGTAGAGGAAGACAGAGGTTGGAATACATGCAGCAAATAATTGAGGACGTAAGTTGAAAGCGCAACTCTTAAATGAAGAGGTTAGCACAGGAGAGGAATTCGTGGCGAGCCGCATCAAACCACTCGGAAGACTGATGGCCAAAAAAAAAAAGAAGGCTAAGCCATAATCCGCAATATCTTTTCTTCAAGGAGTGCCAGTTCTGCAAGGTTCGCAGAAGAGCTTCTGTGAAGTTTGGAAGGTAGGAGTCTAGGTACTGGCAGAACTGAAGCTGCGAGGACGGGTCGTGAGTCGTGCTTCGGTAGCTCAGATGGTACAGCGCTTGGCTACATAAAGCAAAGGTCCAGAATTCGAGTCTTGGTACGACACACAGTTTTAATCTGCCAGGAAGATTCATATTAGGTCACAATCTGCTGCTGAGCGAAAATCTCACTGTAATGCAACTCTCGTTGAATTATTTGGCTTTTAAAATTCTTTTCATGTATTCCAACAAGGTAACATACTCGTACATTATCAAAAAACTTCACAACACACATAAGTAATTAAGTAACCTATTAACCAATACAGTGATAGCCCTTTTTTGGGGGGTTATCAGACTTCTGACTGGTTTCATGCGGCCCACCAGGGATTCCTCTCCTGTGCTAACCTGTTCATGTCAGAGCACCACTTGCAACCTATGTCCTCATTTATTTGTTGGACGTATTCGAATCTCTGTCTTCCTCCACAGCTTTAGCCCTCTACAGTTCCCTCTAATACCATGGGTGTCATTCCCTTATGACTTAACAGATGTCCTGTCATCCAGTCCCTTTCTACTTGTCAGTTTTTACCATATATCCCTTTCCTCGGTGATTCTGCAGAGAACTTCCGCATTTATAACCTTATCAGACCACATCATTTTCAACATGCATCCGCAGCACCTCTTAGGATGCTTCTATTCTTTGCAGGTGAGGTTTTCCCGCAGTCCATATTTCACTGCTATTTAGTGAAGTGCCAGAAACGTACTATAATATTCAAGATTATCTGAACAACGTGAACACCGTTTCACCTAATTTCCAAGCAGCCCAAATAACGTAGCTGTCTGGCAGCTCCCCTAAACTCTTCGCGGTAGGGTCGTTAGATTATACAAAATGGATATCACAAGAGATCACTGGAGAATATTGTTCTATAAGGTAGTCAGTCCAGATACAAATCAGTGCCACGATATCCTAAATACTAGCGCACACGTCATTGGAGATGAGACTGGTCTTAATTTTAGTAATCTCAACTGAACATTTCAAAATCACTTCCACACTCATTATAATTTGAGTTAAATAACTGCATCACGTTAGTAATTCCAGCAACCTTCAGGTAAAACTAAATATTTTTATGAACAAGATGTTTTTTGACAATATCTGGATTCCTAAAATTCTATTACAATTCGAAGTACTTTTGCTCTGTAAAAGTTTTTACCACATCAGTGAAACTCGTTCCAGATACGAGTGGTTTGTCATAAACTGGATGTGGAACTAACCAGTGAAAAGCAACGCAATTAACAGCGATCAGCTCTCAATGGAAACCTCGAAGTTAACATCCTATCACAATTAATTTCTCTGTACTCGTGATTGAACAGTTGTTTATGCACATGTCTCAGCTTTAAACGGCTTGACGAACTTTTTTGTATCTGGATTTGGATAGAAACTAAACACCGTAGCAAAACTTGCGGGCCAACCGAGACTCAAGCAAAATGTCTGCATGTGTATAAAACGAAGTGCCATGATGTTAAGTTTTGTGATGTTAAGTTTTTTTCACCAACAGGAAGATGTTTGAATCTTAAATGAGGAAACTGTTTTATTGCCTGACCGATAATCAAATCCGGCGTCTACTGAAGTTGATTTATATCCACGAATTGTTCGTTAACTAGTATGAGAGTTGTGCATGTTTGATTAGAAACAACGGCACCTATCGTTATTGTTGACAACACATTAAGTGACATTAAAAATGAAAATTACTTGTAACTAGTACCTAGGTGTCAATATACGAGGGCTTGAAATGAAACCATGAATATTTTTGAACTGGACCAAGATTCGAAAACCACATATCGTGCCGTGTGGATCAGATACACGAAAGAGGATACCCGAATTCGAATCGCACTCCAGCATCCAATCTTTCAACGTTTCCCTTTCAAATAAAGTAAGAGCCCTGTGACCATAAATGACCATTTGGCTCATTAAATAAAATAAAGTTTCTATTATAAGGAAGCTAATTGGCGACAGAGTTTCTGCTTGTCGAGACTTGGAAGTGGAAATCGAAACCGTATGTCGCAACTAATAATCTAGGATCAATCCACCAGACCACTGAACCCAACATTTGCTGCATTCATGTCCGTGTCGTAAGGTGCGCTTAGCATACGAATTAGACAGAGTAAAAAACATTCACTTCTCAATTAACTGGTTAGTTGCCAGCAGGCTTCTGACGCACCAGCAGTTTACCTCGTAAGGGAGTCGGTTAGACGGATCGATGGTATACATGACGTTCGCAGTCGAGTCCCTAATTGCAGCGAAGTGACGTCTGGCATAAGTATGTTGCAGATTTCCCGCGCGGTACCGACAACAGCCACTTCCGGTAGAGACGGCTACCTCGCCATAGTCACCAGCCGCAGAGATCAACACCACAGTCTTGCTCTGTTGCACGTGGGAGGTCCTTGAAGTCTTTTTCTTCCCACTAGGATCAGGACACGAGCGTTCCTGACATTCCAAAGGACTGAATAGGGTCTATCTGGACGAAGGCCAATATCGTCGAGCTTCACGTCTACACGGCAACCATTATCGTGGTACGACGGATGACGAAGAAGGCTGGTGAGAGGGAGGGGACAGAGCACCTTCCCAGTCGACGGGTGTAAGTTCAATACACGCTCCGCCGTCACTCACTGGCGCGACGTCGCAGTACAGCCAGTGCCGAGGTTACTGGAAGCGGCGAACCACCAGTGCACCAGGCGACTGGAACGAAGCAAGCGGTGACAGCTACCTTAAGCGGGCTGAACGCCGTTTACGATGCGATTCCTCAGCGGGCATTGACATACGATGTCATCCACCAATTAAGACGCTACCTGTATATTTATGGAAACAAATAACTAATTCTGGATCTTCTTCCACTGCGCCTACCAGGGATTTCAAGTCACTACCATCCTTCGGAGGAAAACTGGCAAGTCGCGAACTGGGAGAGTGCCTCCTGACGCAGAACCAACTCTACTTATTCCCTCCCTACAGTCGCGTCTTGCAATGTTGGTGTCAGCAAGTGGTCGTGCCTCTGACGATTGCAGCATCTACATCAGAAGACTGTACGAATCGGTTCATTCAGAGCCACACCAGGAGCTATAAACATTATTTTGTGAGCCTTTGAAATGCTTTGATTTTCACACGAGTGTGTTTTGGTGTTTATCTAGTCCAGAATACGATACACTGAGTTCAGAGTTACTTTTTGGAAAGCCTAGTATCTGAACTTAAGAGGAATTGTAGTGTATTTTGTAACGGTAGATTGTAAATTTTGTAATTTGTCTACGAACGGAGCGCCTTGTGATAAGTACATTCCTGTGATATATTCCACTTGCAGTATGGTCATGCAAAAGAGAGCTACTGGGTGTCGATGAGATGAAGTAATAAGCACATTTTGATATTCATTGTAGTGTATATTGTGTGTGGTGTAGAAGGTTTACTGCGACAGAAAGGGAATCTCTCCAAATATGACAAACGCGAGCAGCTACTACAGGTGACACGGTGGGAGCTCTGGGAGAATATGTGGACTTATTAAACGAACAGATGATCAAATGCCATAGCAGTTACGTAGTCAAATGGGAGATCGCTCATGAGGTCATAGTAAAGTGAAATCAATGAATTTTGCAGCCACTTGTCTTATTTCGCTTTTTTCTGGCAAAACGTTGGAGGATGTCACTATTTTTATTCAGGACATGTTATCCGCAGCCAGCTTGTGCTACTGATGTGAACAAAGATTATTGCAGAAGGCCAAATTGCGCCTGTCCGGTTAGCTAAGACGTACATTATGTACTGCGAGGTTCTGAGTAATTTAAACACATTTGGTAAATGAATTTAAGCAAGGGTACCGAAAACAAAATAGAGAGCTGATTTTTTCCTAGAAAAGTCAAGTAATTTGATACAATTGCCAAATGAAACTTGCCTTTTTCGGACAAGTTACGCAAGTTGAACGCTCGAACTTATGAGTTGAATAACAAACCGGACGCTGATGCAGTTTTATTGAGAAAGGCTGAGGACAGAACGCTGGATGTGTTCCTAAGGGGCATTTCTCCAGAATTTTCTCGCAAAGTGAGAATGGAAAACCCACAAGATGCAGCAACAGAGCTGCAGGTAGCCAATTATTGGCAAGAGATAGATAGTGCTACTGAGTCTCAGAATGATCAGAAAATTTTGGTGTCGAACGTAATGTTATCGCTGCGGAAGAAAGGCTCATTTTAAAACACAGTGTCACAGACCGCAATGTTTAAACTGTCAACGGACTGGTCATAAGGCACAGGAGTGTAGGCCAAACAAACAGGGTAACTGTCATTGGAGAAAATCGTTAAACGACAACGGGAACCTTCTTTCCGTCACGAAGCATTCCCATTAAGTAGAAGTTCATTCAATGCGCATACACAGATTGATTGTTCGTTGGTGGCTTGTTTAAAAGGGAGACAAGATGAATTTTTGGTAGACAGAGAGCCACACATATTGTTTGTTAGTCTGGATCTCGTGGATAAGAACAGACTAAATGAACCAAGTTATGAGTTGCTCACAATAGGCAGCAATGCAGCTGATTCAATCGGGACAACAGGGCATGGGCTTAAAATAGGGAACACAAGGTTTCATTAGCACATGGAAGACTTACCAGCTTTGGGACAACTTGTCTCTGGGGTAAGTGGGTTAGATTTTCAGGTTAGGTATCGCGCTAGAATTAACCTTTGGCAACGGGCGATTGAACTCGATGTAAATTATTTCTGTGGGGTATAGCAGTTACAATTATTTCCATATCACAAGATGCACCCATTGCAAATATGGCATCGACTAAACTGTGTGTAAGTGCATTAAAAGTTGTTTTGCTTGACGGAGTACCAGCAGATACAGGCAAACTAATCTGGGTAGCAGTCGGTAGTAACATGTTACAGGTTGTAGAGTGTTTGGTAGATCCACTAAGAAGTAATGGCGTGATGGATGAGCAAATTTGTTTTGTACGTAGGTGAGTAGCCCATACAAGGGATGTTAATGGTCAGTTTATGGTACCAATAATGGAGGAGATGTAGTGAGTCTTCCGAAGGAATTACTGATAGTTGCGTTAGAGATTCTTAAAGAGGAAGATACTGAGGGTTCTAGGTTGCAAGGGAGAACAGATCAAACCGTCGACATATCTGCTTCACGAGAAAAAGCTAAAGCCTAGTCATTAACGGAATAAGTGTTAATCCGATCTAAGGATTTGTTCAATCTGCAAGGAATGTTAAGTGCTACATCAATCACACACATGGAATACCGAAAGGCCATCATCCAGCAGTATTTAGAAAACAGCACCGACTGTCTAAGCATTTACAGCCCTTGGTAGAGGAAATGATGAATCAGTTGTTATCAGATGGGATTTTATTACACAGTGATAGTCCATGGTCAGTGAGTATCATAATTCTGGGTAAAAGGTCACCAGATGGATCGCAGAAATGTCGATTTTGTTGCGACTGTAAATTCTTATATGAAAAAAAAAACAGTAACAGACACGTACCTGACCACTAATATTACTGACACATTTGATTTGGGTCAGTATAATTTCTTTTCAACCCTATGTTTAAGAAATGTATATCGTCAAATGGAGGTACACCCTTAGGATAGACCTAAAACAGCGTTTACCACGACTTCTGGTCACTACCAATATTATACGACGCCTTTCAGGCTGGAAAACGCACCAACTACATTTCAACATTTAGTGTAAGGTGTCCTCAGAGGTTTAAGAACATGAATAGTGCATCTCGATGACATGGTTGTGTTGGCAAAAACCTTGCAACCAAATGTTCAACGTTTGGAACTGGTACTTTACAGGTTGAGAAAGGTTTGACTTACGCTTAACACTGGTAAGTGTCACTTAGTACAACCACAATAACCTATTTGGGGCATATAATTAACCAAAATGAATTAACGACTGGTCTGCACACTACATCAGAAGTACATCACTTTCCGGTCCCTTAGATAGTTAAATAATAAGAATCTTTCCTTGGATTAGCAGACTACTACAGAAAAATCGTGAAGGCGATTTCTGAATTGGCACAACCATAACAAAATTTATCTATGTTTGTAGTTGAGGATACTGAACCGCCAAATAATTGTTAAAAGTCATAGCGAATCTTCAGCTGTCTTATTTTGCACAATTTGTTTCGTTACTACTTTCGGTCAAATGACCATTATGAAGCGTAAGCTGACATGAATGCCTGGAACGCTATACCACAATAGATCACAGCGACAGCTAGTCCCACTAAGACGACAGTGACTAGCAGTTGTTGTGAACTTTCCTTCCTCACGAAAACTATTGTACAGAACTATTATTGTAAAAAAATATTTTTCTACTCTGGTGGGCTCAGAAGAGAAAAGTACTCTTATTAAGGTGTAACATTTCAGCCGTTCATGCCAACTTACGCTTGGTGACGGCCATTTGGCCCAAACTAGGTACGAAGCGAATTGTGCAAAATAAGCTATGTGAAGGTTCACCAGGAATTTTAAGAGCTCACAAAATTATTACAGAATGTATTATGTATAGATGGACACCTGAGTGTCCGATAGTATTTCAAAATATAAAATATATATTAACTTCAGATCCATTTTAGATTTTACCAGATTACACAAAAGAATTCATATTGTTATGTGATGCAAGTAGTACAGCTTTGGGGGCGGTTTTAAGGAAAATCATTATGGCAAAGAAAACTCAGTTGCAAATAACCGAATAAAATTACTCTTCCACTAAATAGGATTTACTATTAAAAACATTCTTGATCACGATTTATTTATCAAGGTGACCGGTTTCGACCACTACTGTGGTCATCTTCAGACCATTGAGTACGAACCTCTTTCTGTTGGAGAAAGTGTGATTCTCCAACAGAAAGAGGTTCCTACTCAATGGTCTGAAGATGACCACATAGTGGTCGAAACCGGTCACCTTGATAAATAAATCGTGATCAAGACTGTTTTTAATAGTAAATATTAGTTAGACATTGATCACTGCCTCTCCCATAATGTTTTCAAAAGTTACTAAAAAGGATTTTTTAGCGTTAATATACGGTATTTCTTATTTTGAATGTTATTTATATGACTGTAAGTTCACAGTGATTACTGATCGTGTAGCTTTAAATGGCTACTGGGCTAAAAGATCCTTGAAGTCATCTAACGGCGTGGACTTTGACACTAAATGAATTTCAGTATGATGTGATTTACAAAGTGGGTGTTAAACACAGAAATACAGACACACTTAGTAGGAACACTGCGAAGTAGCAAGCCTCTGGAGTTGATCTAAAAGATCTGAAGAAAGCACAAGAAAACGGTATAGAGCGTCAGGGGTATTACAAACAGCCCGTTCATCATAGAAAATGAAGTTTTGTGTGGATCCACAATTTCTATTTGTGGACCATGTGTTGTAGTTCCAGCGGCTATGCGGACATAAATACTGCGGCAAGCGCAAGACCATATGTTGTCAGGTCATGGGCGTAAGAGAACAAGAGACAGTAGCTGAAAGGTTTTGGTGGGGAACAAGATGCTCTGATTCAGCAATACATCAAAAATTGCATTCCGTGTGGACAACATGCTGATTTATGCCATCAAAAGATACGATTACAAAGTCTGACTATCCATTCCAACTCATGGAAGCAGATATTTGTCGCCGTTTCATAGGAGTCAATCGGGTAACAGTATGTGTCAACAACTATCGATCACATCTGAAGGTATCTGGTATGGTAACAATACCAGATCAAAAATCAAACACAGTGGTTCACGCTATGGTAAATCATTGGATACTTAAATATGGCGTGCCACAAACGATTATTACGGAATAGGGGACAAAATCCATATCAGATATCATTAAACAGTTGTGTCGCTTACGGGAAGGTAAGAAATTATGTACAAGTCGATTCCTTTCAAAGGAAAATGGTTATACAGAAAGAGTTAACAGGACGATATCTAAAATAAAAAGCCATTATATTAATTCTCAACACCTAGACTGGGATGTATATATGAATTTTATAATTTGTCCCAATAGTTCAAAACTTATACGGGAACAGGGCTATCACAATGCGAAATGTTATACCGACACAAAATGCGTCCACAGTTTGATGTGATTCAACCAAAGTTAGGAAAAGAAGTTGAACACATTAAGATATTCGCAATAACTAAAGGAAGCGTGGCAAAAGGTGTAACAACGAGCTAACACAAAAGCGCTACAACATCAAGAACATATGGAGTTAAGTAAGAGGAATTTACGAAAGTATCAACTGGGTCAATGGGTATTACCTGAAAACCCTTACACACCCAACGGTAAACCGAAAAAGGTTTTGACGAAGTTTCCGGGATCTTACCAGGTGGCCGAGGTAAAGTCAGCTTTAAATGTAAAGTTACAATTATCTGGACGAACTTCAATATCCCATACACATTGTGTATCCGGACACCGGCTAAAATGAGATACAAGTTCGCGGCGCCCCCCATCGGTAATGCTGGAATTCAGTATGGTGTTGGCCCACCACTAGCCTTGATGACAGCTTCCGCTCTTGCAACCATACGTTCAATCAGGCGCTGGAAGGTTTCTTGGGGAATGGTTGCCCATTCTCCACAAGGAGCTGCACTGAGAGGAGGTATCAATGTCGGCCGGTGAGGCCTGACACGAAGGCGGCGTTCCAAAACATCCCAAAGATGTTCTGCAGGATTCAGGTGAGGACTCCGTGCAGGAGGGTCCATTACAGGGATGTTATTGTCCAGTAACCATTCCGTCACAGGCCGTGCATTATGAACAGGAGCTCGATTGTTTTCAAAGATGCCATCGCCATCCCCGAATTGCTCATCTACCGTGGGAAGCAAGAAGATGCTTAAAACACCAATGTTGGTCTGCACTGTGATAATGCCACGCAAAACAATAAGGAGTGCAAGCCTCCTTCATTAAAAAGACGACCACACCATAACTCCACCGCCTCCGAATTTTACTGTTGGCACTACACACGCTAGCAGATAACGTTCACCGGGCATTCACCATACCCACACCCTGCTATCGGATCGCCACTTTGTGTACCGTGATTCGTCACTCCACACAACGTTTTTCCACTGTTCAATCTGCCAATATTTACGCTCTTTATATGAAGCGAAACGTCGTTTGACGTTTACCGACGTGCTTTGAGCCTTAAGAGCAGCCTCTCGACCACGAAATCCAAGTTTTCTCACCTCCCACCTAACTGTCATAGTACTTCCAATCGTTGCTGATACAGTTTGGAATTCCTGTATAATGGTCTGGACAGATGTCTGCCTACTACGCATTACGACCCTCTTTAACTGTCGGACGTATCTGTCAGTCAACAGACGAGGTTGGCCTGTACGCTTTTACGCTGCACGTGTCCCTTCACGTTTCCACTTCACTATCACATCGGAAGCAGTGGACCAAGGGATGTTTAGATGTGTTGAAATCTCACATACAGAGGTATGACACTAGTGATACCCAATCACCTGAGCATATTCTAGGTCGGTGGGTTCCGCGGAGAGTCCCATTCTGCTCTCTCATGATGTCTAATGACTACTGAGGTCGCTGATGTGGAGTACCTGGCGGTAGGTGGTAGCACAATGCACCTACTATGAAAAAGATTTTTTTTCGGTGTGTCCGGATACCTTTGATCACATAGTGTATCAGTAGAAGTGAATCTTTTCAAGGGGCCACAAATTCCGTTCCTCAAGTACCAGCGGAGATGCCACATACTAGAATTAAAAAGCAAAAGAGTAAAGAAATAACACCGAAAAGGCCATATGGGTTGAGGCCAAGGAATGCACACTCGTGGATATAGAGAAAAATGGGAAACAGTAGTATATTTTTCTATGTTTTCATTTATTCTTATTATGTACATAGAAATTTAGATATTTTTGTTGTTTTCCCACGTGTTTATAAGGAGGAATGATTACATATAAATTATTTCCTTTAGGTGACGGCGAAGATGACGCCGAGATGCAGTATAGCGAGTGTTTTGATCTTGCTCACCGTTGGAAGGGAAGGAATTGTCAAACAGCCTTTAGAGAACTGAGTTTTGTTGGGGCAACAGTCGGATGAAGTCCTCAGGAACCAAAGGTGGTCGTTAAGACTGAATTTGACATCTGGAAGGTAAGGAACAAAGCGAGATGAAGGCAAGACATGTTCTTATAAGTACTAAAGGAAGCGAAACGGGGCAACATGAAGGTGTTTCGACGAACTGAATATTATGAACTTACGTTCTTTTATCATAAGCTGAGAGAGCAGTTGCAGCAAGTGACAGGTACAATTCCATATTATCTTGTACGGTGGAAGAGAGTTTATGGGGGAAGAGAGGATGGGAAACTACTTAAGACCGTATTTGGCACAGCAGATATTGATGATACTTCAAGTTTGACTAGTACAATAAGCCAAGTGCAAGAAGTAGTCAAACATACAGAAAAAATAGTGGATTGGCATACAACGCAAATTAAGGTATGAAGCAAGTAATGTTAAACAAAACGAAAACAACGAATAAAATAGTAACGGAATCGTGGCAGTATGCTAATGATACAATCATATAGGTATACTACAAATCATCTAAAAATATTGGACAGCAGAGCAGGCATAACTAGGCTAATGAGGGAATTAGCCAATAATGTAAGTGATATTGGAACACAATTGGAAAGAATTCAAGAACTATCCACCATGCTACACATGTACAATTTAGCACTTCACCGCTATTGCTGTTGCAAGCGAGAAAGGAATTGTCCACCGCTATGCAGCATGTTATTTCCATAAATGAAAGCAGTATAGCATTTTACTATCATGTTTTCGTAGTTAAAGTTTATTCTGATAAAGCACGTCCATATATATAATACATTACCCCGTAACTAGCTTTAAGTAACAATTTGAGTATTATACGATTCATGCATATGGAGTTGCATGGAGTCACATTAACAGATTTATTAAATTTTCGATTAATGAAGTTTTACTTGTTTCTAAACAACGCGAAATGCACGTAGTTCTATCAGTAGAAGATCTTGGTAAGAATATTAATGAAGTTATTACTATTTGTCTTGAACTTTTGTCTTCAAATGTATAACCAACTGGTCGTGTGAAATACAACTATTTTTCGGAAATATGAATGCACCAGAGTGTAAGAAGGTAGTTATGAAACAGCGGAGATATTTTCAGCGAATCGGAAACCAATGGGTTTATCACCTATACAAGCCACAAACCGTGATAGTGTACTGTCACAAAAAACAACTATACAGGTATAAAAAGAGCAGAATTACAGCTTAGCAGTATATTAATCAACGGAACTGAAGGAGATGTAGCGGGAGAAGGCTTTCATCTACCAGAAATCATCATGTGTACTACAGTAATTACTAATGTATAACAGACATTTCATTGTTCATAAAATCCGTTCAGCATATTACCTATTCAGAGTATTTCCTTTCTAAGTTACACACTAGATGATACGGTACTATTGAGCGTAGATAAACTGATTAACACAGAAAAGGGGCGAATTACTGACTATCAGATATTAAGACATATTCAGGAATATCACTGTCGGTGAAAGCAGAACACAGTTGCCACAAGTGTAGCAACCACTAGTATAATCACAGTGCTAGCAATCGTTTGTGCAGTTTATCTTTCCATAAGAACTAAAACAACGAAAGCAGAGTTAAAGCCCATAGATTACACTGCCCATAGGTGACACTCCCGAAATGGGCTGTAACACAAAAGAGGAAAGAAACGGTAACATAGGTTAAGTTGACAAATAATGTTATTAGTGGAGTAAGACAATTAGATTGAAGAATAAGGTCTCTCTTTTTTTGGGAGGAGGGGTATATTGCCTGCCGAGAGCTAAGCTATCTCGCTACATTACCACAATGTCGACACAAGGTGTCAACAATGAAAACATTTCCCCGACGAGACTGGATGAGAGCAGAACACAACATGGGCGTTTCTGGCTAGCCAGGCAGCAGACTTCCGCAAAATGCAGTGGGTCGGAGCAGCCTAACAGGTTCACGTCACCTTCGTTATCTGATGAAAGAAAGGCTAAGGCGAATGCAGCAAACAGTCCAATAACTTGTACGAACCAGTTCTGTACTATAACAAACTCGTTCAGCAAGCACGGTAGAAGGAAAACCACTTAAACCTTCGTGACAGCAAGCCTTATGAGGTCATGACGAATGATGTCTGGTAAACATTAGTCACTACTTCGCGCCGTAAATACTCTAGCCGTTTGGCTCATAAAGTGATCGGTCAGACCGATTGACCGCGTACATGGTGCGTACAGTGTGCTCCCTGCCGCCGTTGGATAAGCAGCTGCAGCAGCTCGTCGTATACTCTTAGCTCACTTATTTGTTACATAGATTAATTCTTAATTTCTTTGCGTGTTTTTGGTATTTGCGTTGTTTAATTCATAAATTTCGGGCGTATTGTAGTATTTGAGAGTTGTAGCATCGCGTTTTAGTACCTGAATGGTGTAAAATCGCGTAGTCTCCTTCCGCCGGCGAGCAGTGTGTCAGCAGTGTGCAAGTAACAGCATTACTGCATTTACTAGGCAATCTTGTATTTTAATAACCGTTTAAATTTTGTGTCGAATTGTTTGTGCTCTCTGTAGATTAGTTCAGACGTTCTTTGCACAACAGTTTTCAGCATGGATAGGGACTGCAACTGCTGTGTTCGGATGCAGGCTGAGTTGGCATCCCTTCGCTCCCAGCTTCAGGCAGTGTTGGCTTCGGTCACACAGCTTGAGGCTGTTGCCAATGGGCATCACTGTGGGGGTCCGGATGGGGGTTTGTCGGGGACGGCCAGCTCGTCCCACGCATCCCTCGATCGGACTACGACTGTGGCTGCCCGGGATACTGCCCACATTGAGGCTGAACCCTCACCTGTGGTAGAGTGGGAGGTCGTCTCGAGGTGTGGCAGGGGCGAAAGACATTCCGGAGGGCTGAACGGAAGGCCTCCCCAGTTTGTCTGACGAACCAGTTTCAGGCTCTGTCTCAGGCTGATACTGATCTTCGGCCTGACATGGCTGCTTGTCCTGTTCCAGAGGTTGCCCCTCAGTCTGCAAGATCCGGGCGGTCGCACAGGGTGGGCTTACTGGTAGTTGGGAGCTCCAACATCAGGCGCGTAATGGGGCCCCTTAGGGAAATGGCAGCAAGAGAGGGGAAGAAAACCAATGTGCACTCCGTGTGCATACCGGGGGGAGTCATTCCAGATGTGGAAAGGGTCCTTCCGGACGCCATGAAGGGTACAGGGTGCACCCATCTGCAGGTGGTCGCTCATGTCGGCACCAATGATGTGTGTCGCTATGGATCGGAGGAAATCCTCTCTGGCTTCCGGCGGCTATCTGATTTGGTGAAGACTGCCAGACTCGCTAGCGGGATGAAAGCAGAGCCCACCATCTGCAGCATCGTCGACAGGACTGATGGCTCTGAGCACTATGGGACTCAACTGCTGAGGTCATTAGTCCCCTAGAACTTAGAACGAGTTAAACCTAACTAACCTAAGGACATCACAAACATCCATGCCCGAGGCAGGATTCGAACCTGCGACCGTAGTGGTCTTGCGGTTCCAGACTGCAGCGCCTTTAACCGCACGGCCACTTCGGCCGGCGACATGACTGACTGCGGACCTTTGGTACAGAGCCGAGTGGAGGGTCTGAATCAGAGGCTGAGACGGTTCTGCGACCGTGTGGGCTGCAGATTCCTCGACTTGCGCCATAGGGTGGTGGGGTTTCGGGTTCCGCTGGATAGGCCAGGTGTCCACTACACGCAGCAAGCGGCTACACGGGTAGCAGGGGTTGTGTGGCGTGGTCTGGGCGGTCTTTTAGGTTAGATGGCCTCGGGCAAGTACAGAAAGGGCAGCAGCCTCAAAGGGTGCGGGGCAATGTCAGGACATGCGGGGACCAAGCAGCAATCGATATTGTAATTGTAAACTGTCGAAGCTGCATTGGTAAAGTACCGGAACTTCAAGCGCTGATAGAAAGCACCGAAGCTGAAATCCTTATCGGTACAGAAAGCTGGCTGAAGCCAGAGATAAATTCTGCCGAAATTTTTACAAAGGCACAGATGGTGTTTAGAAAGGATAGATTGCATGCAACTGGTGGTGGCGTGTTTGTCGCTGTTAGTAGTAGTTTATCCTGTAGTGAAGTAGAAGTGGATAGTTCCTGTGAATTATTATGGGTGGAGATTACACTCAACAACCGAGCTAGGTTAATAGTTGGCTCCTTTTACCGACCTCCTGACTCAGCAGCATTAGTGGAAGAACAACTGAGAGAAAATTTGGAATACATTTCACATAAATTTTCTCAGCATGTTATAGTCTTAGGTGGGGATTTCAATTTACCAGATATAGACTGGGACAGTCAAATGTTTAGGACGGGTGGTAGGGACAGAGCATCGAGTGACATTATACTGAGTGCACTATCCGAAAATTACCTCGAGCAATTAAACAGAGAACTGACTCGTGGAGATAACATCTTGGACCTACTGATAACAAACAGACCCGAACTTTTCGACTCTGTAAGTGCAGAACAGGGAATCAGTGATCACAAGGCCGTTGCAGCATCCATGAATATGGAAGTTAATAGGAATATAAAAAAAGGGAGGAAGGTTTATCTGTTTAACAAGAGTAATAGAAAGCAGATTTCAGACTACCTAACAGATCAAAACGAAAATTTCTGTTCCGACACTGACAATGTTGAATGTTTATGGAAAAAGTTCAAGGCAATCGTCAAATGCGTTTTAGACAGGTACGTGCCGAGTAAAACTGTGAGGGACGGGAAAAACCCACCGTGGTTCAATAACAAAGTTAGGAAACTACTGCGAAAGCAAAGAGAGCTTCACTCCAAGTGTAAACGCAGCCAAAACCTCTCAGACAAACAGAAGCTAAACGACGTCCAAGTTTATTGTAAGGAGGGCTATGCGTGAAGCGTTCAGTGAATTCGAAAGTAAAATTCTATATACCGACTTGACAGAAAATCCTAGGAAGTTCTGGTCCTACGTTAAAGCAATAAGTGGCTCGAAACAGCATATCCAGACACTCCGGAATGATGATAGCATTGAAACAGAGAATGACACGCGTAAAGCTGAAATACTAAACACCTTTTTCCAAAGCTGCTTCACAGAGGAAGACCGCACTGCAGTTCCTTCTCTAAATCCTCGCACAAACGAAAAAATGGCTGACATCGAAATAAGTGTCCAAGGAATAGAAAAGCAACTGAAATCACTCAACATAGGAAAGTCCACTGGACCTGACGGGATACCAATTCGGTTCTACACAGAATACGCGAAAGAACTTGCCCCCCTTCTAACAGCCGTGTACCGCAAGTCTCTAGAGGAATGGTAGGTTCAAAATGATTGGAAAAGAGCACAGGTAGTCCCAGTCTTCAAGAAGAGTCGTCGAGCAGATGCGCAAAACTATAGACCTATATCTCTGACGTCGATCAGTTGTAGAATTTTAGAACATGTTTTTTGCTCGCGTATCATGTCGTTTTTGGAAACCCAGAATCTACTCTGTAGGAATCAACATGGATTCCGGAAACAGCGATCGTGTGAGACCCAACTCGCTTTATTTGTTCATGAGACCCAGAAATTATTAGATACAGGCTCCGAGGTAGATGCTATTTTCCTTGACTTCCGGAAGGCGCTCGATACAGTTCCGCACTGTCGCCTGATAAACAAAGTAATAGCCTACGGAATATCAGACCAGTTGTGTGGCTGAATTGAAGAGCGTTTAGCAAACAGAACACAGCATGTTGTTATCAATGGGGAGACGTCTACAGACGTTAAAGTAACCTCTGGCGTGCCACAGGGGAGTGTTGTGGGACCATTGCTTTTCACAATATATACGAGGGCGGTTCAGAAAGTAACCTCCGATTGGTCACAGTGCGGGTTGTGGGGGGAGTAGCGACGCCATCTGTGCGTTCACGCAGTCAACAGGTCAGTCGGCATCAAGCCATGGTCGAGTGAACGTCGTACCTGCGCTAGTTTAGTTTTTGTGGCAGTTTGAAATGTGTGCTGCAATAGAAAACCCCGCCAAATGTGAAGTGCGTGCTGTCATAAGGTTTTTTACAGCCAAAGGATATTCTGCAGCAGCTATTCATCGTGAGCTTTGTGCCGTGTACGGACCAAGAGTTATGAGTGAAGGAGTTGTCCATGAATGGGTACATTTATTTAAAAGTGGACGAGAAAACGTTCATGATGAAGAGAGGAGTGGTAGACCATCATTGGTGACTGACGAACTCGTTCAGACAGTTGATGCAAAAGTTCGTGAAAATCGACGTTTCTCAATGTCGGAGTTGTCTACTGGTTTTCCACAGATTTCTAAGACTCTCTTGTACGAGATAGTGACAGCAAGATTGGGTTACCGTAAGTTCTGTGCACGATGGGTGCCCAAAATTCTTACCGACCACCACAAAACTCAAAGAATGGCCTCTGCATTAGACTTTCTGTCACGTTATGAGGACGAAGGAGAACCATTGTTAAACAGAATCGTGACCGGTGACGAAACCTGGATTAAGTACGTGAACCCTGAGACAAAAGAACAATCAAAGATGTGGGCACATTCAAATTCGCCTACCAAACCAAGAAAAGCCTCGCAAGATTTTTCTGCCAGAAAACTGATGGCAACGGTGTTTTGGGATGCCAAAGGGGTGTTGTTGGTTGAATACATGGAGCGTGGTACGACCATTAATCAAGACGTGTACTGTGAAACAATAAAACAGTTACGACGGGCTATACAGAACAAACGCCGTGGTATGCTGACTTCCGGTATCGTTTTTTTGCACGATAGCGCCCGTCCTCACTCTGCTCGCAGAACAACGGCCCTTCTTGAGTCCTTCAAGTGGGACGTTATCAACCATCCACCTTACAGCCCAGACCTGGCGCCAAGTGATTATCACCTCTTCATGCATTTGAAGAAATGGCTCGGGTCACAGCGGTTTGATGACGACGAAGAGCTCAAAGATGCGGTCACAGGCTGGCTCCAGGCACAAGCGGGTGATTTTTATGCAGAAGGAATTTCAAAGCTTGTGAAGAGATACGGTAAGTGCCTCAATCGCTATGGAGACTATGTAGAAAAATAGTGCAAAGATGTAGTTGTAAGATGTATATATTAAAATACTTTTATTTAACTTGGTGTATTTTTTTAAATCAACCGGAGGTTACTTTCTGAACGGCCCTGGTATAAATGACTTAGTAGATAGTGTCGGAAGTTCCATGCGGCTTTTCACGGATGATGCTGTAGTACACAGAGAAGTTGCAGCATTAGAAAATTGTAGCGAAATGCAGGAAGATCTGCAGCGGATAGGCACTTGGTGCAGGGAGTGGCAACTGACCCTTAACATAGACAAATGTAATGTATTGCGAATACATAGAAAGAACGATCCTTTATTGTGTGATTATATGATAGCGGAACAAACACTGGTAGCAGTTACTTCTGTAAAATATCTGGGAGTATGCGTGCGGAACGATTTGAGGTGGAATGATCACATAAAATTAATTGTTGGTAAGGCGGGTGCCAGGTTGAGATTCATTGGGAAAGTCCTTAGAAAATGTAGTCCATCAACAAAGGAGGTGTCTTACAAAACACTCGTTCGTCCTATATTTGAGTATTGCTCATCAGTGTGGGATCCGTACCAGATCGGGTTGACGGAGGAGATAGAGAAGATCCAAAGAAGAGCGGCGCGTTTCGTCACAGGGTTATTTGGTAACCGTGATAGCGTTACGGAGATGTTTAGCTAACTCAAGTGGCAGACTCTGCAAGAGAGGCGCACTACATCGCGGTGTAGCTTGCTCGCCAGGTTTCGAGAGGGTGCGATTCTGGATGAGGTATCGAATATATTGCTTCCCGAATGTAAAATTATAGAGATTCGAGCGCGTACGGAGGCTTTCAGACAGTCGTTCTTCCCGCGAACCATACACGACTGGAACAGAAAAGGGAGGTAATGACCGTGGCACGTAAAGTGCCCTCCGCCACACACCGTTGGCTGGCTTGCGGAGTATAAATGTAGATGTAGATGTAGATGGTGTACGCACTCAATTTCCTATAAATGCATGGAAGTGGCGTCTGACACAGATCTGTAGAAGACATCCTGTACGCTCCGGAAAACAACAGCCGCTACTGGGAGAGGTGGCTACCTAGCCGTAATCACCAACCGTAGAGTTCAACACTTAGGTCTGGTCCTTTCGGAGACGGAAGGACCTAGAGGACTTTCCTTCCCACCAAGATCAGGACACCAACTTTGCTGACATTCCAGGGAACGGAACAGGGCCTACCTGAATGGAGGTCACTATCTTCGAACTTCACGGCTCCATAGCAACTGTCATCGTGGTACGACGGTTGACGGAGGGGGGCGGTGAGTGGGAGGGTACAGAGCACCTCCAAAGTCGCTGTGTGTAAGTTCAATACTTGCGCCGCCTTCAGTGCCGCGGCGTCGAGGTGCAGCCGGTGCCGCGGCGCCCGCAAGCGGCGATCCGCTAGTGCCGGTGCCGCAGCCTTGAGCACTGCTGAAGGCTGCTTCCGACGCAATTCCTCAGCCGGCGCTGGCAGACGACGCCAACCCCGGGTACTTCTATGGAAATAAATAATGCTGAATTTTCTATGGTTACCGGCGGGTGCAGGTCACTACAAACCTTCCGAGGAAATCTTGCAAGGGACACACTGGAAACTGCGAGACACAGGACTAACTTTACATTTTTCCTATTCTTTTCTTTTTTGAAGCATCATTATTCAGAGTGGTCTGTAACAACGAGATTAATTTCTCACCTGTGTCAACCTCTTCATCGCATAGTGGATGTTGCAACGTACATATTTTGTCATTTCCTGGATGTATGCCAACCGCTATCGTCCTCTACAGATACTGCCCTCTAAAGCTCCTTCTAATACCATGGAAGCCATTCCCTGATGACTTAACAGATATCTCCTCATCCTGTCCCTTCACCTTGTCCGTGTTTCCACGCATTCATTTCCTCTCTGATTCTGTGCAGAACCTCCTCAGCATTTACCATATCAGTCTACCAAATTTTCAACATTCGTCCCGCATGACCACATCTCAAATGCTTCAATTCTCTTCTGTTTCGGTTTTGCCATTGTCCATATCTCACTAACACACAATTCTGTGCTCCAGACGCACATTCTCGGAAATGTCTACCTCAAATTAAGGCCTACGTCTGATATTAGTAGATTTCTCTTGGCCAGGAATGTCATTTTTTGCCGGTATTAGTCAGCTTGAATGCCGTCCTTGCTCTGTGTGTCCTTAGTTATTTTCCTTCTTTATCTTCATCTACTTCGTGACCATCAATCCCGATGTCAAAAGTCTTGTTTTTCTTATTACTGCTACCTGTTATTATTTTCGTCTTTCTTCGATTTACTCTCAGTCCATATTCCGAACTGATTAGACTGTTCATTCTGTTCAACAGATCCAATAATTCCTCTTCACTTTCTCTCAGGATAGCAACTCCCTCAGCGAATCGAATCATTCATATTGTTTCGCCTTGAATTTTTAATCCCACTACTGAACCTATCCTTTACTTCCATCATTGCTTCCTCGATGTACAGATCGAACAGCAGGAGCGGAAGACTAAATCCCTGCCTTACACCGTTCTTCATCCGAGCACTTCGTTCTTCGTCCTCCACTCTTATTATTCCCGCTTGGCTCTTGTACATACTGTATATTACCTGTCTGTCCCTACAGCTTACCCATATTTTTCTCAGAATTTCCACATCTTGTACCATTTCACATTGTCGAACGCTTTTTCCAGGCCGACGAATCGTATGAGCGTGTATTGACTTTCGTTTAGCCTTCTTTCCATTATCAACCGCAACGTTGGAATTGCCTCTCTGGCGCCTTTGCTTTTCCTACAACCAAACTAATCGTCATCTGACACATTCACAATTTTATTTTCCAGTCTTCTGTACAGTGTCCTTATCAGCATCTTGTACGCATGAGCTGTAAAGCTGATTGTACGATAATTCTTGTACTTGTCTGCTCTTGCTTTCTTCGGAATAATATATGTATGACTTTTTCGAAAGTCAGATGCTTCGTCACCAGACTCATACATCCTGCACACCAACGTTAACAGTCGTCTTGTTGCCACTTCCCAAATGATCTAAGAAATTCTGACGGATGCTTATGCATGCCATCGGCCTTATTAGATGTCCAGTCCTCCAAAGCTCTTTTAGATTCTGGTACTCGTACTGGATCACCTTTTTTTTTTTTTTTTGGTCATCAGATCAGTCTACTGACTGGTTTGATGCGGCCCGCCACGACTTCCTTTCCTGTGGTAACCTCTTCATCTCAGAGTAGCACTTGGAACCTACGTCCTCAATTATTTGCTTGACGTATTCCAATCTCTGTCTTAGTCTACAGTTTTTGCCCTCTGCAGCCCCCTCTAGTACCTTGGAAGTCATTCCCTCATGTCTTAGCAGATGTCCGATCATCCTGTCCCTTCTCCTTATCAGTGTTTTCACATATTCCTTTCCTCTCCGATTCTGCGTAGAACCTCCTCATTCCTTACCTTATCAGTCCACCTAATTTTCAACATTCGTCTATAGCACCACATCTCAAATGCTTCGATTCTCTTCTGTTCCGGTTTTCCCACAGCCCATGTTTCACTACCATACAATGCTGTACTCCAGACGTACATCCTCAGAAATTTCTTCCTCAATTTAAGGCCGGTATTTGATATTAGTAGACTTCTCTTGGCCAGAAATGCCTTTTTTGCCATAGCGAGTCTGCTTTTGATGTCCTCCTTGCTCCGTCCGTCATTGGTTATTTTACTGCCAGGTAGCAGAATTCCTTAACTTCATTGACTTCGTGACCATCAATCCTGATGTTAAGTTTCTCGCTGTTCTCATTTCTACTACTTCTCGTTACCTTCGTCTTTCTCCGAATTACTCTCGAACCATACTGTGTACTCATTAGACTGTTCATTCCGTTCAGCAGATCATTTAATTCTTCTTCACTTTCCCTCAGGATAGCAATGTCATCAGCTCATCAGCGAATCGTATCATTGATATCCTTTCACCTTGTATTCCACTCCTGAACCTCTCTTCTATTTCCATCATTGCTTCCTCGATGTACAGATTGAAGAGTAGGGGCGAAAGGCTACAGCCTTGTCTTACACCCTTCTTAATACGAGCACTTCGTTCTTCATCGTGCACTCTTATTATCTCCTCTTGGTTGTTGTACATATTGTATATGAACCGTCTCTCCCTATAGCATACCCCTACTTTTTTCAGAATCTCGAACAGCTTCCACCATTTTATATTGTCGAACGCTTTTTCCAGGTCGACAAATCCTATGAAAGTGTCTTTATTTTTCTTTAGCCTTGCTTCCATTACTAGCCGTAACGTCAGAATTGCCTCTCTCGTCCCTTTACTTTTCCTAAAGCCAAACTGATCGTCACCTAGCGCATTCTCAATTTTCTTTTCCATTCTTCTGTATATTATTCTTGTAAACAGCTTCGATGCATGAGCTGTTAAGCTAATTGTGCGATAATTCTCGCACTTGTCAGCTCTTGCCGTCTTCGGAATTGTGTGGATGATGCTTTTCCGAAAGTCAGATGGTATGTCGCCAGACTCATATATTCTACACACCAACGTGAATAGTCGTTTTGTTGCCACTTCCCCCAATGATTTTAGAAATTCTGTTGGAATGTTATCTATCCCTTCTGCCTTATTTGACCGTAAGTCCTCCAAAACTCTTTTAAATTCCGATTCTAATACTGGATCCCCCATCTCTTCTAAATCGACTCCTGTTTCTTCTATCACATTAGACAAATCTTCACCATCATAGAGGCTTTCAATGTATTCTTGCCACCTATCTGCTCTCTCCTCTGCATTTAACAGTGGAATTCCCGTTGCACTCTTAATGTTACCACCGTTGCTTTTAATGTTACCAAAGGTTGTTTTGACTTTCCTGTATGCTGAGTCTGTCCTTCCGACAATCATATCTTTTTCTATGTCTTCACAGTTTTCCTGCAGCCATTTCGTCTTAGCTTCCCTGCACTTCCTGTTTATTTCATTCCTCAGCGACTTGTATTTCTGTATTCCAGATTTTCCCGGAACGTGTTTGTACTGCTTCCTTTCATCAATCAACTTAAGTATTTCTTCTGTTACCAATGGTTTCTTCGCTGTCACCGAGCGAGATGGCGCAGTGGTTAGCACACTGGACTCGCATTCGGAAGGACGACGGTTCAATCCCGCGTCCGGCCATCCAGATTTAGGTTTTCCGTGATTTCCCTATATCACTTCAGGCAAATGCCGGGATGGTTCCTTTGAAAGGGCACGGCCGATTTCCTTCCCCATCCTTCCCTAACCGGAGCTTGTGCTCCGTCTCTAATGACCTCGTTGTCGATGGGACGTGAAACACTAATCTCCTCCTCCTCCTCCTCTTCGCTGCTACCTTCTTTGTACCTATGTTTACCTTCCCAACTTCTGTGATGGCCATTCCTCTTCAACTGTACTGCCTACTGCGCTATTCCTTATTGCTGTATCTATACCGTTAGAGAACTTCAAACGTATCAAGTCGTTCATTAGTACTTCCGTATCCAACTTCTTTGCGTATTGATGTCTTGAACTTCAGCCTACTCTTCATCACTACTATATTGTGATCTGAGTCTATATCTGCTCCTGGGTACGCCTTACAATCCAGTATCTGATTTCGGAATCTCTGTCTGACCATGATGTAATCTAATTGAAATCTTCCCGTATCTCCCGGCCTTTTCCAAGTATACCTCCTGCTCTTGTGATTCTTAAACAGGGTATTCGCTATTACCAGCTGAAACTTGTTACAGAACTCAATTAGTCTTTCTCCTCTTTCATTCCTCGTCCCAAGTCCATATTCTACTGCAACCTTTTCTTCTACTTACTGGATCACCTATCTCTTCTAAATCACTCCTGATTCTTCTCCTATCACATCAGACGTACTTCCCTTCGTATGGGCCTTCAGTTTACTCTTCTCACCTTTCCGTTTTATCTTTTAATGTTACCACCCTTACTTGTAATTTCACCGATGGTTGTTTTGACTTTCCTGTATGCTGAGTCAGTCCTTGCCACAATCATTCCTTTTTTCCATTTCTTCACATTTTTCACGCACCATTTCGTCTTAGCTTCCCTGCACTTTCTACTTATTTCATTCATCAGTGACCTCAATCTCTGTATTTCTAAATGTCCCTGAACATTTTTGCTCTTCCATCTTTCATCGATCAAGTGAAATAATTCTTGTCTTCCCCACCGTTTCTTCGCATTTACCTTCTTCGTAATTACGTTTTTCAATCCAAAAATCTGTGATTGCCCTTTTTAAAGATGAGCATTCCCCTTCAATTACAGTGCCTAATGAGCTTTTAGTTACTGCTGTATCTATAGCCTTAGAGATCTTCAAGCGTACCTTGTCATTCCTTAGTAGTTCTGTGTCCCACTTCTTTGTATATTGATTCTTCCTGACTAATCTCTTAATCTTCAGCCTGCTCTTCATCAGTACCATATTGTGATCTGAGTCTATATCTGCTCCTGCGTACGTTTTACAATCAAGTATCTGATTAAGGAGTATTTTCTATTACTAGCTGAAATTTATTACAGAACTCATTTACTATTTCTCCTCCCCTTGTCCCAAGCCCATAATCTATTGTAACCTTTTCTTCTATTCCTTCCACTACAACTGCATTCCAGTCCCCCATGACTATTAGATTTTCATCCCCCTTTACATACTGCATTACCCTTTCAGTAGCCTCATAGACTTTCTCTATCTCTTCATCTTCAGCTTACGACGTCGGCATGTATACCTGAACTGTCGTTTTCGGTGTTGGTCTGCTGTGATTTTGATAAGAACGAACCTTTCACTTAACTGATCACAGTAACACACTCTCTGCCCTACCTTCCTATTCGTAACGAATCCTACTTCCATTCTACCATTTTTTGCTGCTGTTGATATTGTCCTATACTCATCTGACCAGAAATCCTTGTCTTCTTCCCAATTCACTTTACTGACCACTACTTCATTTAGATTTTCTAGCTTCACTACCGCGTTTGAGCTTCTGACATTCTACGCCCTGTTTCGTAGAACGTTATCCTTTTGCTGGTCATTCAGTATTTTTATCATGGTTATCTACCCCTTGGCAGTCCCCTCCCAAAGATCCGAATGGGGGACTATTCCGGAAACTTCTGACAATGGAGAAATCATTATGAAACTTTTCATTTCCAGGTCACATGTCCTGTGGATACACATTATGTGTCTTTATGCAGCGGTTTCCATTGCCCTCTGTATCCTGATGCCGCCGGTCATTACTGATTCTTACGTCTCTAGGTACTTCCCACCCCAAGGACAAGAGAGTGCCCTGAACCTCTGTCCGCTCCTCAGCCATTTTTGGCATGGTCTTTGACAGAATGATGGTGACTTATAATGCCCGAATGCTGTGTTTAATGGTAATTTAAGCGGTGGCAGCTTTCGGACTCGGGACCGAGAACTTTCTCCCATTTAATCAGAGTCGTTACCGTTAGCCCATGGGCCTTAAGTCATTTTAATAGTTGCCTCTTGCAGGTCTATTGCCCATTGGCGAAATGCAGTTGCAGAGGAGAACAGAATCTGGACATGGTACTGAATTATTGCGTTGTTTGGGCGAAAATTATATTTGTTACAACTTAAATTTTCTGCCTCGAAGAAGAGGAAAACCAGATTGCACATGTAAACTAGACAGCCTATGTCACTCTTTCAGTCATTCAGAAAACTCCTGATCTTAAATTAATTTACGACGATTTACCAAAAAGAATGAGATAAAGAGATAGTATCTTTCCTTTCATCGCATAGCTCATGACTCCAGTGCCGATGAAGGCATCAAAGAGAAAGTATTTAGCTTTTTTATGTCCAGTAAGAAGCAGCATATCATTGTTTTCCCTTTTTACATGCTGGCAGAACGAAAATACCGACGAAAGTACAAAGGAGATACACTCCTGGAAATGGAAAAAAGAACACATTGACACCGGTGTGTCAGACCCACCATACTTGCTCTGGACACTGCGAGAGGGCTGTACAAGCAATGATCACACGCACGGCACAGCGGACACACCAGGAACCGCGGTGTTGGCCGTCGAATGGCGCTAGCTGCGCAGCATTTGTGCACCGCCGCCGTCAGTGTCAGCCAGTTTGCCGTGGCATACGGAGCTCCATCGCAGTCTTTAACACTGGTAGCATGCCGCGACAGCGTGGACGTGAACCGTATGTGCAGTTGACGGACTTTGAGCGAGGGCGTATAGTGGGCATGCGGGAGGCCGGGTGGACGTACTGCCGAATTGCTCAACACGTGGGGCGTGAGGTCTCCACAGTACATCGATGTTGTCGCCAGTGGTCGGCGGAAGGTGCACGTGCCCGTCGACCTGGGACCGGACCGCAGCGACGCACGGATGCACGCCAAGACCGTAGGATCCTACGCAGTGCCGTAGGGGACCGCACCGCCACTTCCCAGCAAATTAGGGACACTGTTGCTCCTGGGGTATCGGCGAGGACCATTCGCAACCGTCTCCATGAAGCTGGGCTACGGTCCCGCACACCGTTAGGCCGTCTTCCGCTCACGCCCCAACATCGTGCAGCCCGCCTCCAGTGGTGTCGCGACAGGCGTGAATGGAGGGACGAATGGAGACGTGTCGTCTTCAGCGATGAGAGTCGCTTCTGCCTTGGTGCCAATGATGGTCGTAAGCGTGTTTGGCGCCGTGCAGGTGAGCGCCACAATCAGGACTGCATACGACCGAGGCACACAGGGCCAACACCCGGCATCATGGGGTGGGGAGCGATCTCCTACATTGGCCGTACACCACTGGTGATCGTCGAGGGGACACTGAATAGTGCACGGTACATCCAAACCGTCATCGAACCCATCGTTCTACCATTCCTAGACCGGCAAGGGAACTTGCTGTTCCAACAGGACAATGCACGTCCGCATGTATCCCGTGCCACCCAACGTGCCCTAGAAGGCGTAAGTCAACTACCCTGGCCAGCAAGATCTCCGGATGTGTCCCCCATTGAGCATGTTTGGGACTGGATGAAGCGTCGTCTCACGCGGTCTGCACGCCCAGCACGAACGCTGGTCCAACTGAGGCGCCAGGTGGAAATGGTATGGCAAGCCGTTCCACAGGACTACATCCAGCATCTCTACGATCGTCTCCATGGGAGAATAGCAGCCCGCATTGCTGCGAAAGGTGGATATACACTGTACTAGTGCCGACATTGTGCATGCTCTGTTGTCTGTGTCTATGTGCCTGTGGTTCTGTCAGTGTGATCATGTGATGTATCTGACCCCAGGAATGTGTCAATAAAGTATCCCCTTCCTGGGACAATGAATTCACGGTGTTCTTATTTCAATTTCCAGGAGTGTATATTTTAATGACAAGTAGAAATCACAAGTCATAATGAGAAATGTGTAGCATGAGCGGCGGTGCAGGCGTAAAATTTTGTACTTATGACTAATTCTTTATTATGAATACTTAATCATTCTCTTTGTCTTCCTAAATTCGTAACTCCCACCAAGGATTAAAATTCGTGGAAGTGAGAATATTCGAACCTCTTCCCTTATCTGCGATTACAAACATCCCATAAACTACCATTCCACTCTACAAATGACTACCCTTATAGAATGGTATGCTATGCCCTGTGATTGCACACCTTTTGCATGAAAAAGGAATAGTATACCGAATGAAAGCGACGATATGCGTCTTCGACGGAAATGCAGACAGTCCATTTGAATTTCAATTCTATGAACGGAGTTATGGAGAACATACTCTAATTGAAAGTGACTCAGTAGGTATTCTGCTAGGTTTTATCAGATGTGCTTGAGTTGGAGAAACCGTGCGTGGAGGAGTGTGAGAACTTAATAACTTACAACGCAGGTGTCATAATATTTCGACACAGTAAAAGCGAAATAAACGTGCGTCTATTAATTGTGCAGAAGTTGGTTTGAGAATCTTTGAACCATTTACTCTATCACCATGCACGAAATGTATTACAAAGTACTGTAAAATTAAACATTTACCACGTCTATCGTAAAACGAAAAGTTAATGTAAAGAAAGAAAATTATGTGTTTCAGTCACACTTGGGAAATGCTTCAAATATATCACACAGTATATTTACGAGGAAAATGTATCTTTTCTGATGCAGACACAAAAAGACCGAGTGAGGTGGCGCAGTGGTTAGCAGACTTCATTTGCGTTCGGGAGGACGACGGTTGAAACACGCGTCCGACCATCCTGATAGGTTTTCCGTGATTTCCATAAATAGTTTCAGGTAAATGCCGAGACGGTTCCTGTGAAAGCCCACAGTCGACTTGCATCCCCATCCTTCCCTAATCTTATGCGACCGTTGACTTCGCTGTTTGGTCCCCTTCCCCCGATTCAACCAACCGACACAAAATGGAACATATGGATAAGCGTGAAGTTGTGCTACTCAAAACGTTTTTCATCTCCATATTGACCCTAGTGCGTTCATTGCTTCCGTAACTGTCGTCTCGGGTGATGATTCTCTTTAATAAACAGCACACTAATTTCTGTCACTAATGGTCCCTTGGAAACTTTTCTGAGCCTTTCTTTGAAGTAACTCAGTACTTCCAAAACAGAGACGCCTGCTCACTCCTAAAATGTAGGGAATGGAAGCTGGGAAATTTACTATGATGCACAGTTTGTCTCATGATTTAATCATTGAATTTCGTTATAGCCTTTTGAAGACCGGAAACAGAAAACGAAAAAAGATTTACAACCTGCAGTGTTCTCCAGCAAACTTCGAACCGATTTCTGTATCAACAAGCACATTGAAAATCGAGAGTGTGTCAACTTACTGCTGCTGCGGCACGGCTTTTTTTCATTTCTTCCATGATTCTTATTGTAGATAGCTCAGAAAAGTCCGTTTCGTTCACATAAGGTGGCCTATATTCAATTTTAATTCTGGCCTAATGCACAGTCTGCAACTCTGTAGGATGCAGAAGTGTATGGAAGAAGTTTGGTCAGTCTTCTCGAGCTGCTATGAAAGTGTGTCTGCTCGTGGTCTAGTGGTACGTTTCGTGCTCTGTAAACGTGAAGCCGCATGCTTGCTCCTTCTTCTAGTTTATTTCAGTACATATCGGGTATCTGCTACAGTTATTAGTCTGATGGAACCTCAAACGTATTTCGGTCCAATTTATAATCTACCTATTATAGCAAAAAATCCCACATACATTTCTGCCAAACAACTCGTGGCTGCATCAAGATTAGAAAAGTTCATGCTGAAGGGTTTCCTGGCCACACAGCGGCTACCGGATATCGGCCATACGCCAGTGTCGGACGCCTCCGACAATGTGAACCTTGCCCGGTGCTCTGAGAGAATTTTGAACGGTCAAATGTTTTCTTATATGAAGTCTTCGTATTTATTGCGCAGTGACGATATGAATTTTGCATGCCTAAAACTCATGAATGTTGTTCAAGTGTGATTAAATGTAGTCGCAAGTGGTAAAGCTCCAACGTTTGTGACATTATATTCGCTTCCGGTTTAGTAAAGAGTGAAGGCAGCGCAGGAAGCTCTGAACTTATATATCGCGTATGGGGCGAGTGCTTTCGGTCAGAACACATCAGACAAAAATTTTTTTGGTTCAAAAAATATCGTTATGGTATTAATGACTTTTTGCATTTAGGAAGCCTCGATAAAAGATGTATGCGAAGAAGAGGGACCATTTAAGCACCTTACGACGTTGGCATTCAATAGGCAAAATTCAGAAGTCTGGAGCAGTAGTAAGGCATGCTATTTAAAACAACCAAAATCAAATGGGTGACTATAAATGCGGTTTTGCTTAATCGTCATCACCTGGCCACTGAGAATTCCAATGTAATATCCCTACAGGTGGGTAGTTACTATGTTCCTGTATTAACTTCTTAAGAAGAATAAATGGCTCAGCCGTAATAGAAGACATACACTCAGGCAAAATGCAATTAAAACTTAATATTTTTCCTCTGGTAGTTCAAGAAGGATATTGTGCATTACGAAAACCTCGACAGGGGAGGGTTTATCGCAGCTAGCATTTTTTGCCAACAATTAAGAGACGTGAAGGTCGAAATGTAAGAAAACCGACATATAACACTTCACTGAATCTTCATACTACATAATAACGCACTCCGCCGTTTTCACTAGCAAATATTCCAGGAGTTTGGAAAGTCCTCCCTCACGCCCTTATTTTTCTTATCTTATGCCTTCACATGTTTACCTTTCAAAATCCTTACCGAAAAACAGCAAAGATAACTCTTCCCTGCACGATAATAAACTTCCGACTTGGTTTTACAACATATTTCTACTCAGAGCTAGTAGGTTTCCACAGGCGTGGAATCGGTGCACTACCTGAGCATTGTCACACTGTTTTAGATAACACTAGAAACTATACTTTTGATGATTAACTTCTCTTTGATGTTTACTGTTATGTTTAAAAACGCCAATAAAATATACACTGTACTATATAAAATGAAATTCAGTTTACCACGTTATCCTTATGACAGAAATCCATTTAGATTAAACTTAAAGTATCTATAATAGGAGCGTGTCTGTATCGGCACGAATTAGCAAAATATTACTCATTCTGGACTTTGGAAAGGTCTGTGTCACAAGAAAGTAGTATGGAAATATGGCATTTCATAAATAAAGTAAATACATAGTCGATACTGATGCCGGCCGGTGTGGCTGTGCGGTTCTACGCGCTTCAGTCTGGAACTAGGTGACCGCTACGGTCGCAGGTTCGAATCCTGCCTCGGTCATGGATGTGTGTTCTAGGGGAATGGTGACCACAGATGTTAAGTCCCATAGTGCTCAGAGCCATTTGAACCATTCGATACTAATTCCCTATTTGATTGCTTGCAGCTCTGACACAAAACGGCTAAAAATGTAACGCTCATCGAGACTGGAACTGGGAACCAAAGCCTCCCCCTACTTACAGGTGGTCACGTTTCCTCACAGCAAGCGGAATACAGCAGCATTGTTCTCTCCCTTATTGATCAACTTCTGGCTGGGACAGATAAGCTCGCAATCTGGAAGATTAGATTTTCACACTTTCTATGAAATTCATTCAGTTTTGTTAATATAAATGATACTAGTACATAAAGCGAATTTTGTAGGCTAATCCTGTATCGTTCAGGACGTAACTCATCCGTCACAGGATTGCCAAATATATAGCGTGGTATATTGATAATTTTCACTTACGGACCGTCTGACAGCAACTGAATAAAACACAATTTTAGTGCCATACGCGTTTCGCCTTCATTTTCTGCAAGGCATCATCAGTGGCCTGGAATATGTACATATGTTAGCTATTTTATTTACATTTTTGTCACTGTGCCTATAGGTTATAAACAGTTCTGGTGGTAATGTTTTGAACTGTACTTACAGGTTGCGTAGACAGTTTCTTACATATTACGTTCCTGTTGCATTTTTGGTGTTGTTCTTCTTCCTATGAGCGCCAATTTGCTGTTTTTTCCGCATTCCACAGCACTATGCACTGAATGCTTGTTTTAATGCAATGTTTTGGTTTCTGTTGCCGACTGTCAAATGTTTTTGCCAAAGATCGAATATTACTGCCAAACTTATGAGTGTAACTATTGAAGTATCTGTGGTCTGTTCGTGTATGCATTTGTGTGTGTGTGTGTGTGTGTTTTTTTTTGTGTCGTATTAATTTAATTTTATTTTATTGTATTTTTTTTTTTTTTTTGTTTTTGTTCTGTGTATGTGTGTGTGTGTGTGTTTTGGTGTGATATATATTTTTTTGTGCTGTGTGTGTGTGTGTGTCTGTATTTTGGTGTTAAAAATAAATAAATACAATAAAATTAAATTAAATTAATATGACACAAAAAAAACACACACACACACACACACACACACACACACACACACACACACACAAATGCATACATGAACAGACCACAGATACTTCAATAGTTACACTCATAAGTTTGGCAGTAATATTCGATCTTTTGCAAAAACATTTGACAGTCGGCAACAGAAACCAAAACATTGCATTAAAACAAGCATTCAGTGCATAGTGCTGTGGAATGCGGAAAAAACAGCAAATTGGCGCTCATAGGAAGAAGAACAACACCAAAAATGCAACAGGAACGTAATATGTAAGAAACTGTCTACGCAACCTGTAAGTACAGTTCAAAACATTACCACCAGAACTGTTTGTAACCTATAGGCACAGTGACAAAAATGTAAATAAAATAGCTAACATATGTACATATTCCAGGCCACTGATGATGCCTTGCAGAAAATGAAGGCGAAACGCGTATGGCACTAAAATTGTGCTTTATTCAGTTGCTGTCAGACGGTCCATAAGTGAAAATTATCAATATACCGTAGTATTACGCGCAACTGAGGAGGACAGGACCACAAAAGTTGAAGATGTCAATATAGCGTGGCGTTGGCAATATTAGGTTACACTTCTAGCAGGAAGTATAGCCTTCTTGAGCGGTATGGAAAGTTACTACGTGTCCCAAAGAATTGGCGACCGAGCTCGGAAATGACCAAAGTATATGACAATGAGTCTTATTTGCGTTTCTGTAACTCGATCTAGGAACTACAGTGTCGTCCCTAATTACTCTCAGATGCCCTCACTAAAAACTGCAAAACACAAATCATTACCTATCACAATTATTTTTGTTTTTCTTTCTTGATCGTAACATCTCATCACTAGATGTGTTTCATATATTTAGAACATCTCCAGCAGTTATACTGTAAGCGTTATGAGTAGGCACCACAACGTTTTGTAATACTAGACTTGCAAAATATTTACTTGAGAAAGTTTCAATGGCACTATTCATGAAACAAAAATCCACAAATGGAGAGACAACAGCACAACATCGATTTCAAAACGTAATATGCATATATAGACATCGTACGCTGCAAGCAACACAAGCAATCTATAGTTTAATATCAGGAGAGGCTACTATGTAGGAAGCAACAGAAATGACACAAAATGGGTGCTTTAAATTCCATTGGGAACTGAGCTAGTGAATATAGGCAGTACAACTTCGGTTCCATCTGCTGTGTGCTGAAGACAGAAAGAAGCGAAAATAATAACAGGTTTGCCAAACTGATCGCGGTACTGAGATTCTATGCGTCGCTTGCGCAGAATGTTATTAATTTATCACAAAACGTTTTAATGTTGACGACGCATCCAGGCTATCACAACTGTCATATGTGAATTATCAAGTTTTATGGCGGTGGCACAAATGGGCAGACTGCTCCAGAATTTGCATAGTCTATGCGTATGTTGCTGAATCATAACGCCAAACCACCACTACATCAGAAAATAGGTCACAATTTCCACCTCTCAAAGAACTACTCAACAATGGGTATTAGTATCAGCAACAATAATCGCTCACCCTACGCACGATACAATCCAACTATATGCTAGTTAATCCCTGCGAAATGCTCTGTGCTCTCATCACCCAGCTACTTGATTTCCATCCCATGACTATCACCTTGCTACCGACGCGATAAATAAGTGTTATAGTCTAGCACAGTATCGTTCAAACACACTCCCCCCTCACTCAAATAAATTATGACACTGAACGCAAATTTGTACCAAATTCACCAGCTTTATAGCAGATTTTCGGAAAAGGGATTCTGCCTTTGCTCTCAAGAAATGTTCTTAAGCTATATACGAATATTGTGTATGAAAATTATCCAACGTTTCCATCCTTCCAGGTCTATTTTTTGACATATTGTGAAAATAAGCGACAGTGAAGCATATACGAATTAATAAACAACAATCAGTGAAATCTGATATAATTCATCAGTCATCTTATGATTATGAAAAACTAATTTTTGGCCTACACAGCACTGCAGTAGAAACTTAAGGGTTTCGTAGGAATTTGTTACTTAAATTCGTTGCGCTCTGTATCAGTTAAGATAGAAGAGGAGAAAAAATTATCATTTTAAATATGCTACTCCATTGGGATTTGACTCTATGGCTACAATTTCAGTTACACTGAGCTTCTGAGGAATCAATAATGTGATCATTATCTCGTGCAATGCAGACCAAGGCACAGAAACGCAGATTAATTATTTATTTTACGTTAATTTAACGTACTGCAGAGCGATTCAAGCATGTTTTGCGGGTCATCAGACACTTATTATGCATGCAGGAAACTGATAAATAAAGAGAAATTATTTTAATCTAACTTAAAATAGAACTGTTTTTTTTTTCAGTGTTCGCTGCTGGAGTGTCTATTAGAGTATCTGGGGTTGAAGGTGTGAGTGGATGGCCAGAAATCAAAATCTAGAGGAGTTCCTGCTGGCGTGGGTCTGTGCCTCACTTTGATTGACACCATAGACTCTGTGGAGAAACAGTTTTGTAACAGCTGTTATGGTACGATGTCATGCAACACACGTTTTACAAGTCAGTTGTTTTCTTACGACTTATGTTTCCCAAATTTCATTGGCTTTTTTGGTACTCTAAAGGAACTGTGTTGTAACATTGCACTGTTGCACTGATTAATCTGACACTGATTGGGAGGCTGAGCCCTGGCGGCTTGCTCGCAATGTATTCACGTGACTTTGACTAACACGGTGCCGTTGGTACGCAGAGCTCACTGGCGTGGTGGCTCCGTGCGTGGTGGCTGGTTTGGTGAATAGAATGAGCTGAGGAACGAAGCTGCAATCAGCTTTCTTGGGGCCTCTTCACCGTGGTGTTTGCTGCTGGCGGGTGACCAATATTAGGGTCATGTTACCCCGCGTGAGAAATCAAGCGCCGATGTGGCTCCAGCTGTGGTGTATCAGACGAGCCCCGAGCTGTCAGGGCAGTGTGCACTGTCTTTCTTGTCTGTCTTCCTTTTGTTAGGTAGGGATGTCCGTGTCTCCATGGTATTCAAAGGACAATGTGATTGCAAGATCTGGCAGACCTTTTAAAACGATTCACTGACTGACATCTCATTATAATTTGTTCTTTGTGTCAACCTTATGTGTGTGTGGTGCTTGTGAACCTTCAGCCAGTGTGAAGCACCGTGTTTCAGAAGAAAACTTATTGTGAATGTTGGCGACATGCATTAGTATATGCATTCCCTGTTCTTATCTGCCTCCACTTAATTCTTCTGATTTTTGAAGTAAGTGACTGGTCATGTAATTTTACATCTGACACTATGACACCGTTAGCTTTATTACATTCTATGCCTTATATTGGGCGTATCTTGCCTTAAAGAATGGTGTCATGTGGGGTCTAAATCAGATTTAAAATTTATTTAAATTTAAGCTGGCATTGAATTTTCAATGAGTTTTTCATTCTATGGCCTTCTAATTAAAATTAAAAAAAATGAATGAAAATTTAATTTGCTGCTACGTGATTGGAATGCCAAATAAATTTGCGTGTGTAAAATGCCCACTGGTTCAGCCGTATCCCGGCTTTCTTTCCTGGCTGAATTGAAACTGTAGTTACCACTTCAGTTTTCATCCGATTTTTCAGCTGATTTATACAGAGCCTGTTAGTTCTCCAGGCGTGCTGAAATTTTTTACCTGAGAGCCTTCATTCACTGAATTTTCTCAGAATTTGTATTCATATATTTCTCTTCGCTCTTGTCAGACACGTTTTCTTTTTAATATGGTGCACGAGCAAGGGCATGCTAACACAAGGGCTAAATTAGAGGAAAACAGTAAAGTAATTCTTTAATCAGCTGGTGCGTAGAAGACAAACGATGGCAGCTCACGAAACGGTCTCTGCGTTACTAAAAGGAACAATATCAAGAACGAGGCATCCTACTATCAGAATAAATGACCAACTTTTGAAAAGCAGTATACAAGTACACTGGAATTAACATCGACGAAAAGCAAAGCTTTCATGCACAAGAAACAAACCGTCTGCCAGATAGTCATTAAAGCCTGTATAATATAGCAGCAATTCGCCAAAGAAGTTTCCAGCTGCTACTAAGTGCAATAACAACGTAGCAGAACGCAATCTCAACCGATACTGTGGGATACGGGTCGAGCGTTTCGACTCATAGAGCCAGAAAGGTGAGGACAGCACAGGCTCTACGCCGAGCACAGAGGAGTGTACGCGTTCGCCTGACAGGCGAGTATAGGTAACGGGCGTGCTACCCCTGGACCTTGCAGTAAGAAAGAGAGGTGCACAATACTGGCTCAAAACGAGCGAATATAATAAGGTAAAGTCACAAGAGATGTACCGAAAAAGGAAATTAAAGCATGAATTGATAGAGGACGGCAAGAAATCTGGGACTGGGCAGAAACAGGAAGGAGAACCCCCCAGAGCCTTTCTAACACAAAAGAAAGAACGAAAATGACATGCTTCCTTCCAAAATCAAGGGAGCTATACACTAGCTATCGGCACATGTTCCGTATCCCAGCTACTTACTGAAACTATGACAGCGCACCGAAGATACTTGTCAATGTGAGGCAGTCGGTTCCCCGGATCACATCGTCTGGAGTATGCCGTTAGACGAGATGTCACAGACCAGAACAGGAATGTATTTGGAAATGCAATAGTCTATAATAAAATAAGGAATGAGGAACTGCAGCATAAGCAGAAGTCGCTTACAGTTAAGATTTCACGTCATCAATTGAGAGCCTTCATGGCTGAAAGACAAACAAGGAAAGGCATTACATCATAATAATGTGAGCTACACTGCAGAAAATCCATCTGCTACTGCCTTCTGGCTGCACGGGGTAGCCACGTGATCTCAGGTGCCTTGCCACGGTTCGCGCGGCTCCCCCAGTCGCTGGTTCGAGTCCTCCCTCGGGCATGAGTGTGTGTGTGTATTCCGTAGCGTTATATTAAGTTAGATTAAGCGCGGCTCGCCCCGTCGGAGGTTCGAATCCTCCCTCGAGCTTGGGTGTGTTTGTATTCCGTAGCGTTAGTTAGTTTAAGTTAGATTAAGTAGTGTGTTAGCCTAGGGAACGATGACCTCAGCAGTTTGGCCCCATAGAAACTTACCACTACCGCACAACCTTGTGGAAGCAGTGAGGAGACGAGCCGCGGGGAAGACCAGGAAGGACTTCCTGAGACCCTGACAGCCATCTCCCAATCTCGACGTGTTGCGTGGCACAGCAGCACAGCCAACGTGAGTCCTGAGCTAAACCTCATGGCGCCGTGGGCTAATCATCCAAACAAATGAGACATCCAGCTTGGTTCTAACACCATGAACAGTAGTTAGTGCAGTGGTGCTTAATGCAGTGCTGTATAGTATAATGCTGTAGTAGTGTAGTCCAGAATTATAAATTACAAAATTTATCGCCTACCAATGCCGCATAGTGTAACAGACCAAGCCATCTGGATTCCTACAAGCACACATTTTTGTAGTTTTTATTATTATTGTTTTTATGTACTGTATGTAGATTCAGCGCATCCTCTTAAATAGCTTAATGCTTAATTATTACTAACATATTTGAAATGATGTTAAAATAGTATGTGCATTATTCATGACAATTGATGGGCAAGTTTTGGTCTGTCCTCTTGTATAGATAAGAGGCTAAAAGAAAACAGGAAATAAGTAAAAGCTGACATCGCTGCCTATTACGTACGTGGAAGCGCTCACGAATGACGTGAGCGACGTGCAAAGCAGGCCGTTGCCTATGCACTCCACGAGTGTCGCCCTCGATCTCCTGTTATTTGACGGCGCAGATGAACTTAATCACACCGTCAGCCAGATGCACCACAACAGCTGCGGAGTCAGTGTCCTGCCCCACTCCCGTCGAACCTATCTTCAGATATGAATGCGGATCACTCTGCGGAAGTGGAGGTGCGACTGCGGGAACGGTATTCGACGAAAAAGCGAAAGAAGGAGCGGCTGTCAACAGAAGACGCGCATCACAGCCAAGGCGACGAACAAAATAGTGGAAATGATCACGATTTGCCTCCACCGGCTGGAAAGGACCATTTGCCGTCCACGACACATTAGCTACAGACTGTAGAGCACCCACAACCTTAAGGAGAGGCGATGGAGACATGCAACGGCATGCCGTCCCACCTGCCAATAGTACAAACGAACTTCCACAAACAGCGAGAATCTCCATCAGTTCATAGGGAGACTGGGCGTAAGAAATGGACCAACCTGATGAGATGCAGGAGGTGGACGTTCAGTCACTGGCTCCCACCGACAACGTTTCGGGAGGGAACCTTGTCTACGGCAGGCAATGAGGAGGTGTCTTGTGGTCCCGGTCCAAGAAGAATGATGTTCCGGTGCCAGCCTATTCATTGGTGCGTAACGTTCAAGCAGTGCAGAGCCGAGACGACGCCTCACGTCTGCCGCATTGCTACGGTTCACATAAGTGGTATTAGCATTGCAGTAAAGATCCAATGAAGCGAGACATGCTACGGGCAGCGGACGTCGATATAGTTTTCCTGCCAGAGACGTGAAACGATACTCTTATGCAGTTTTATGATTATGATGTATATCGTTTAAGGGGACCGACAGCAGCGGTGGCACAACCGTACTTTAAGGAAAAGTGGCGTAATATGCGGAATACTTACATTGTATTTTGAGTATACAACACCATGGTGGTACTGCCTTTAGCGGAAGGGGTGTCCACTTTGTTTACGCGCCGAAAGACAGGAACGCACAACCTTTTACACAGAGAAAATGACATCAATCTTCTGAGGACGCCAGGAGTACTACATTGTTGGCGGCGACTTTTAACTGCCTAACCTCTTTTGATCCATCACGGACGGGGGACCAGCTTGGTCAAGTAATTATCAATATCAATGAAATTCGCCAACAGCCGTGTGACTGGGATGTTATTTTACTTTATTTTGACTTCCAGTTTCGGCACTCCATTTTGCCATCTCCAGGCCCGATGTATATCTCTCAAAATAAACTGTATTGTCATGCAGTGCCATATATTTCTTGATGTCGGGCATTTAAACCTATCGTAAGTGCTTCGTACCAAGAGTTGATAGCAACTCTGTCAAGTCTTCGTCTGCAGCAATTGTGAAACGTTTTTAATTGGGAAGTTCAACGTCCAGTTTATGACAAATATCTCGTATCAGGAACGACGTTTTACGGGTGTGGGAAAACCTTTTAAAGAGCAAAAGTACATCGAACTGTCATAGAACTTAGGAGTCCAGACATTGTCACAACATCTCCTGTTCGTAAAAATGTTTAGTTTTGCCTAAGGCCGCTCCGGTCGCAGTCTCGAATCCTGCCTCGGGCATGGATGTGTGTGATGTTCTTAGGTTAGTTTGGTTTAAGTAGTTCTAAGTTATAGGGGACTGATGACCTCAGATGTGAAGTCCCACAGTGCTCAGAGCCATTTGAACCATTGCTGAAATGACTTAAACGACGGAGTCAGTAAACTCAAATTCTAATGAATGTTGTAGCGACTTTGAAATGCCACTTACTGCAATAAATTTGAGTTTACAAGCATTACGCACTGTGTTATCTCAAGTTACGCTTTTTTCAGGATTTACAGTATCGTAATGTTGATTTATATGAGGACTGATTACCTTAAATAACAGTGTTCTCTAGTGGTCTCTCGTGATATCCAGTTTGTACAGTCAAACGACTATATTACAAAGAGATAGGACTTGCCAGACAGGTGCATTATGTGGGCTGCATGCAAGTCGGACGAAACGCAATTCTGGTCTTTCGGATACTTTTCGGTATGGTAGTACGTTATCAGAAATTTCTTCCGCAAATTAAGAGTTATGTTTGATACTGATAAACATCTGTTGGCCAGGAATATCCATTTTGCCAGTGCTTGTCTTCCTTTTACGTCCTCCTTGCTCTGTCCACGATGATTTATTTTGCTGCCTAGGTAGCAGAATTCGTTAACTTCTTCTACTTAATTATCAGTATTTCTGATGTTAAGTCTCTCGTTGTTCTCATTTAAGCTATTTCTCTTTACTTTTGTCTTTCTTGGATTTACTCTGAATCCGTATTCTGTGCTCATTAGACTGCTCATTCCATTCAGCAGATCATGTTATTCTTCTTCACTTTGACTAAGGACAACAATGTCATCATCTTGAATGTTAATACGACTCCTCAACCTCACGTTTATTTCCATCATTGCTTCTTAGACGTATAAATTGACAACAGCGACGAAAGACTACATCCCTGTATACACCATTTTTAATCCCGGCACTGGGGGCCAGTCATCGTGGCCGAGCGGTTCTAGGCGCTTCAGTCAGGAACTGCGGGACCGCTACGGTCTCAGGCTCGAATCCTGAATCGGGCATGGATGTGTGTGATGTCCTTAGGTTAGTTAGGTCTAAGCAGTTCTAAGTTCTAGGGGACTGATGACCTCAGATGTTAAGTCCCATAGTGCTCAGAGTCATTTGAACCAATCCCGGCACGTACTTGTTGGTCTCCCAATCTTACTGTTCCCTTTTGATTCTTGTACATATTGTATATTACCAGTTTCCCCAATTTTTCTCAGAATTTCGAACTTCTTGCACCGTTTTACATTGTCGACAAATGCTAAGAACGTGTCTTGATTTTTCCTTTAGTGTTGACTGTCTTGTCAATTGCAATGTCAGGAGGGCCTCTCTGGTTTCTTTATCTTTAGTAAAGCAGAACTGATCATCATCTAACAAATTCTTAATTTTATTTTTCATTATTCTATATATTAATCTTGTCAATAACTTGGATGCATGAGCTGTTAAGCTCACTGAGCGATAATTCTCGCACTTATAGGCCCTTGCAGTCTTGATAATTGTGTCGATGATGTATTTCTGAAAATCTGATGGTATATCGCCACTCTCATACATTCTACACATCAACGTGAGTAGTCATTTTGTTATCACCTCCACAATGAATTTAGAAATTCTGATGGAATGATGTCTGTTCCTTCTGTCATATTAATTTTAAGCTTTCCACATCTATTCTAAATTCGTATTCTAATACTGGATCTACTATCTCTTCCAATCGATCCCTGTCTCTTTTTCCTTCAAGTCATTAGATAATTCCAGCTCATCGTAGGGGCCCTCAATATATTCTTCCTACCCGTCCGCTCTTTCCCCTCCATTTAACAGTGGAACTTCCATTGTACCCGTAATGTTACAGCCCTTGCTTTTAATTTCATCGATACGTGGATACCGTCTGCAAAATATGTTGCGAATAGAATTAGTGGTAAGGAAATAATGAATTAAAATGTTGTGGTTGATGCTGACTTTTTACTGTATGAATATTGAAAGTGTTACAGCGGTATACTTTTTAATGTTCATAATTTTTTTGGGGATATAGGCAAGAAAAAGTTTAGTAAAGATCTAATATTAAGCGCAAAGTTTGTAGAAAGTCGCCAAGTGCTCTCACTCACAAATACTTACTGAATAGGGGAGGATTGCCAGTATTTTACCTACTCTTAATTTGCATCACTAGAATAAAATTCGTACAGCTTGTCCTATGTGGCTTTTAATAAGGTCAACATGATGTACGTGATTTTGGAGCCATATTGTCAGCTACAAGTTCTGTGTGTTGAGGAACAGATGGTCTGAAGACAGCGTTAGTTTGTTGTAGTTTTAATCAATCTTTTTGTGTACCTAGCGAAGAGAATTATTTTTATAACTTAACGTCTTATTTATGAGTGAATATGCATGAAGTTATCTTACTTTTCAGACACTTACGGATTTGTATTTGTTGTGATTCGTTTGCAGGAAACTGACAAAGAGGAAATCCCGAAGTTTCCTTAGGTGTACCGTCACGTCGTCCTGTTACAATATAAGCTGTTATAGCGAACTTTAAAAAACGTTTAGCATTATTAATGCCCTGATGTTGTGAAAGGATGCGATGAACTTTATCCTAAGTTATTAACGAAGTAATTATTTTGTTTTGGAACATGGCGATAGAAAGGTGTTTTGAAAACTGGAGTATAGATGAGTAGCACTTCGTTGTAATAATATAGCTAAATCGGGATCATGGACTAAATGAATGTGCACGCATATGAAATGTGGCTAGGTCAACAGTTAAGATGCACTTACAAAATAAAAATAGAAATGCAAACAGAGATGTAGAAACGTTAAGCCACAGTATTGAAAATTTGAAAGCTAATATTAAGAGTTTATTCTTACATTTCACGTGATGATGTTCGGTCTGTACATTTTGACCGTAAGAAAACTTGTTTTCGAGAATGCAGAACGAATCCGACTGCCCCATAACTTCAATACAGAAGAAGCCATGGTACCCAAGAAGTGGCAGAAAGTTGTCCACCCAAGAAATTTCACGGAATCGGAGGGAAGTAATGGCAGCTCTAACTAAAACTTAAAGCTCTAGCCAAAATTTCTGGGAGATGACGAGTTGACCGTGAGCTATGCGAAATGAGAACAACATCAAAGTGTGCTTGGAAGATCGAACGGGAAAAAAGATTAGATGCATGTAATGCAAAATGTAGATTTATGAAGGTGAGCAAGTATGAAGAAAATAACAAAAAAGTTAAATTGTAATTCCTGCGAATAGTGATGTGAGAAATTAAATTACCAAAATTTCCTTACACTTATACTAGAACATACCTGGAAAATTAGAAACGTAATTCACATAGGTGGTGCAATTTATGCAACCACTGGTACAAATCAAGAAACTGTCAGATATTTGGAGAATTAAACATGATGATTTAATTTTCCTCAAAATGTCCATTTTTAAATCACATGACAATGATAACAACCTGCAGTTGAAGGGTGGTATTGTTCAAAAAATAAACTTGTGAAAGAAGTTTCTGAGAATGTACTTTTGTAGTACAGCATTGTATGGCAGTGAAATATGGTCTCTGGGAAAACAGAATCTTTTGTGATATAGTGCTACAGACGAATGTTGGACTGATATGGTAAAGAATGAGAAGGTTCTGCACAGAACCCGTGAGGAAAGAAATATACGAAAACACTGACATGAAGAAGAGACAGGATGGTAGGACATCTACCAAGACATAAGGGAGTAACTTCCATTGAACTAGAGGGAGCTGTAGAAGGCAAAAGCTGTAGAGGAAGAGAGAGATTGGAACACATCTAGGTGATAATTGAGGACGTAGTTTTTTGCAAGTGCTACTCTGAGGTGAAGAGGTGGCACAGAAAAGGAATTTGTGGCGGGTCATATCAAACCAGTCAGAAGAATTTTTTTTTTATGACCACCCTTGTGAGTGGAGGTCTGAGGGACTTCAACTGTTCACTTATATAATAAAATGAAACATCTACAGCACTCCATATGATATCATTTACTGTGTGAACCTCAGCGTCGGGAAAGGCCTAAAGATAGTACACTGAAGCACCGAAACTGGTAGCCAGTCAGAAGACTGGTGGGAAAAAATCCTGACTGAAATACAAAATAATTTTCAATTTATTCGATAGTTGTCAGGACCAGCTCCGCGGATTTTTCCGCGGAGTGAGAAAATGTCAAGGGCCGCCTCTAACATACCACACCTCCAATTCCATTTTCATTTACAATAAACAATTTTACATTTACATTCGTCCATGACGTCTTTCTTCACATATCACGCATATTTACGCGTCTTTTTAATGTGAGCATGACTGTGAGACCAGTCGCTTAACAGAAGAAAAATGTTTCGTAATACACTTTGAGATGTAACTCCAAAATTATAAATAAAATCTGTTGAGTTTTTCTCGTTCTCTGAGTAGAGGGGAGTGTGAGTGCGGAGGGAGATGCACCATGACCGCCGGGGAGAGAATAACGAGCGGGGAACAGAGGCGAGTAGAGTTCTCGCAGTACATCCAGCACTCACGGTTTGCATTTCGTATCGATTGCTTGTTCTGAAGTAGACGGGCAGGAGAGACAGGTTCCGTGAAAGTGCGTATTTACGTAGAAGATTATCTTCACTTGTGCTGTTTAATTCGTACCACACTACAAAGGCAAAGTATCAAATGCACATCAGGTCACTGCGCACTGAACGAATGTTCACTGCAGCCCTGAACAATGGTAGATCGCACACATTGGGAGAAGCTGCAAAAGGCACGGAACTTTCCTAATTAAGTCAACGAATTCCGAGCAGAACTGTGGGTCTCAGGGTACAAGATAAAGTAAACGGACTGTATAATATGTCAAACAGCACGTCCAGCAGCCCGTCAGCGCATGGGGGTGAGACGAACCTTTATTAAGAAAATCAATGGATAAACACGACATACATAAGTAAATCAAAACAAAAATTAATGAGAAACATACCTACCCACACTTACCCTATATTACAGATATATTTTCTTTCTCTGGCATCAGCGAACTGAATCCTGCCTCGGGAATGGATGTGTGTGATGTCCTTAGGTTCGTTAGGTTTAATTAGTTCTAAGTTCTAGGCGACTGATGACCTCATAAATTAAGTCGCATAGTGCTCAGGGCCATTTGAACCATCAGCGACCTCCTGCATGACTTCGTCAAAATCCAAACATTCAACTAGCTCGTGTTCGTCGAACAGATATGCAGAACTATAGACCTATATCTCTAACGTCGATCAGTTGTAGAATTTCGGAACATGTATGATGTTCGAGTATCATGACTTTTCTGGAAACTAGAAATCTACTCTGTAGGAATCAGCATGGGTTTCGAAAAAGACGATCGTGTGAAACCCAGCTCGCGCTATTTGTCCATGAGACTCAGAGGGCCATAGGACACGGGTTCCCAGGTAGATGCCGTGTTTCTTGATTTCCGCAAGGCGTTCGATACAGTTCCCCACAGTCGTTTAATTAACAAAGTAAGAGCATATGGACTATCAGACCAATTGTGTTATTGGATTGAAGAGTTCCTAGATAACAGAACGCAGCATGTCATTCGCAAGGGAGAGAAGTCTTCCGTAGTATGAGTGATTTTAGGTGGGCCGCAGGGGAGTGTCGTAGGACCGTTGCTATTCACAATATACATAAATGACCTTGTGGATGACATCGGAAGTTTACTAAGACTTTTTGCGGATGATGCTGTGGTATATCGAGAGGTTGTAACAATGGAAAATTCTACTGAAATGCAGGAGGATCTGCAGCGGATTGACGCATGGTGCAGGGAATGGCAATTGAATCTCAATGTAGACAAGTGTAATCTGCTGCGAATACATAGAAAGAAAGATCCCGTATCATTTAGCTACAATATAGCAGGTCAGCAACTGGAAGCAGTTAATTCCATAAATTATCTGGGAGTAGGCATTAGGAGTAATTTAAAATGGAATGATGATATAAAGTTGATCGTCGGTAAAGCAGATTCCAGACTGAGATTCACTGGAAGAATCCTAAGGAAATGCAATCCGAAAACAAATGAAGTAGGTTACAAATGGTTCAAATGGCTCTGAGCACTATACGACTTAACTTCTGAGGTCATCAGTCACCTAGAACTTAGAACTAATTAAACCTAACTAACCTAAGGACATCACACACATTCATGCCCGAAGCAGGATTCGAACCTGCGACCGTAGCTGTCGCTCGGCTCCAGACTATAGCGCCTAGAACCGCACGGCCACTCCGGCCGGCAAGTAGGTTACAGTACGCCTGTTCGCCCACTGCTTGAATACTGCTCAGCAGTGTGGGATCCGTACAAGATAGGGTTGATAGAAGAGATAGAGAAGATCCAACGGAGAGCGAAGAGACCATGAGGATAAAATCAGAGAGATTAGAGCCCACACAGAGGCATACCGACAATCCTTCTTTCGACGAACAATACGAGACTGGAATAGAAGGGAGAACCGCCACACACCGTCAGGTGGCTTGCGGAGTATGGATGTTGACGTAGATGTAGATGTAGACACCATTACAAGACCACACAGTCGTGCCTGGCACACACTTCTTCTCAGGTACGTTTAAATGAGTGTCAGCTTCGGAAAACTTGTTTCTCCACTTCCCACTGTCACCGGTTGTGTTAGCAGATCTCCTAAAGCTACACTAACTTGGGACGCAAAGTACTACTGTTGCATGTGCCTGCAGGCTTCAGAGAAGTTCAACTTTTCATCTTTAAAGTCGACAAGATCGACGTCTTCATCCTATCCATGACTAAGACTGTCGCACTGTTTGGAACATTTGTAACTTAGATGGTCAGATAACGTGCCTTTAATTTTACTAATGCCGTTCAAAATATCAAGAAGCTCACTGTGGTTTGTAAACTGCTGAAATCTCTTACTGAGGGCACGTGGCATAACATCCAGCACTATAAAGTAAAAAATTATTTTGTGCTGCTGGAGGTACAGTTTTATCATGTTCTCCTTCATGCTGGAACTCTTTCTTCTTCCGTCTCTTTCGTATCTACGTTGTACCAGCTACCCTCAGGTTTGCTACATCGAGTTCCGTTGCAAATTCCCTGTCTTCTAGTAGGTTATCTTGGAGTTGAGGTCCTGCCTGCAGTTTGTGAAATAGTCTGTTGTGTTTTCGAATTAGGGAATATTTTTCGATATATCTACTTGTAGGTTACTGCTCATAACATTAATACTGAGCAGTATATCATACTACTTCACAATGAGAAAAGAAACGTAAAATCACGGATGTGCAGCCATTCCCTCCGTATTTCAGTATTCGCTTATTTCAACTAGTGCATCAAAGACCTCGCCGATGTTATGTATAAGAGGTCCGCTCTGCCATCCCTACTACTTCACCTTGTATTCAACAGCTTCGATGTTAGGGCAGATACAATGAAGAGTCAAAGAAACTGGAACTGCCTAATGTCGTGCCGGGCCCCCGAGAGCACGCAGATGTGCCGCAACACAACGTCTGAAGTTGTGCTGGAGGGAATTGCAACCATGAATCCTCCAGAACCTCCATAAATCCATAAGAGTACGAGGGGGTTGAGATCTATTCTGAACAGCACGTTGTAACGCATCCCAGATATTCTCAATGTTCATGTCTGGGGAGTTTGGTGGCCATCGGAAGTGATTGAACTCAGAAGAGTGTTCCTGAAGCCACTCTGTAGCAATCCTGGCCGTGTGGGGTGTCACATTGCCCTACTGGAATTGCCCAAGTCCGTCGGAATGACCGCTACGGTCGCAGGTTCGAATCCTGCCTCGGGCATGGATGTCTGTGATGTCTTTAGTTTAATTAGGTTTAAGTAGTTCTACGTTCTAGGGGACTGATGACCTCAGAAGTTAAGTCCCATAGTGCTCAGAGAGATTTGAACCATTTGAACCGTCGGAATGCACAATGGACATGAACGGATCCATGTGACCAGACAGAATGCTTACGCACATGTTACCTGCCAAACTTCCATATCACTCCAACTGCACACGTCCTACACTATTACAGACCATCAGCATGAACAGTTTCTTGTTGACACAAAGGTCCATAGATTCATGAGGTGGTGTCCATGCCCGTACACGTCCACGCTCGATACAATTTGAAACGAGACTTGTCCGACCAGGCAACGTGTTTCCATTCATCAACAGTCCAATGTCGGCGTTGAGGGTCCCAGGCGAGACCTAAAGCTTTGTATCGTGCAGTCATCAAGCGTACACGAGTGCGCCTTCGGCTCCGGGAAAATCCTGACTTCATCGCTACATCGGAGGTGCTGCGCCCTATCGCTCGGCGCCAAATGTAATATCACGTTAAAACTCACTTAAATCTTGATAACCTGCCATTGTAGCAACAGTACCTGATCCAACAGCTGAGCCAGGCACTTGTTCCGTTGCCGACCGGTGCACCGTATTCTGCTTGTTTACATATCTCTGTAGTTGAATGCGCATGCGTATACCAGTTCCTTTGGCGCTTTAGTGTATATGATCACTGAAGACTACGCAGAGACGCGTAGACACAGAAATGAAATATTAATTTTTTTCTCACTAAACTAAGTAATGAAACTGCTGCCTTCGCAGCACCATTCACAGCTACATTTAGAGAATGACTACTGCGAGAGTAAAAAAAAAATGTCTTAGGATTTATATCCAAAATCCGCTTTGGCATGTCTATGTTCTTGCCTTTCATATTATATATATTCTCATAGCCTTGGTCCACATTTTCTTCAAGCGTGTTTTCATTTTCTTTGTCTTAATACTACGTTTGTAAGTCCGTAAACGGAATTATCTCTTACACGAGCAAAGCCATACAAATATTCACTGTTATTTACACAAGCGCCAACATCAGTAGAATTCACGTCAACGAATCGCACAATTATTTTCATCTACTCACCACCAGAAATAACTGATGTGCAGTCGAAAATTATACTATAGCATCTAGCAGCTTTCGTTAAAGGCAATAATTTGGTTTTAATTTGCTGGTTGAGAATGTGAATTATTTCATTTTGTATGTTTATACCAAGATAATGATAAGACTCATTTCCATCACGACTTGTTCTCTTTACGTATTCTCTTATTTCATTTTGTATGTTTATACCAAGATAATGATAAGACTCATTTCCATCACGACTTGTTCTCTTTACGTATTCTCGTAGAAGTGAATCAAATTTTCCAAAAAACTCTACCAGCTTCAAGAAAGTCCCGTTGTTCTCCGTAAAATAAGACATTGTCTAGCCGAAACGCGAATAATTGCTATAAGACGTTGAAACACGTATGTTGTGTGGCGGCGATGGCGAGGCATTGCAGAGTCTCTGACCAGAGAGCCATTTATCGTGGCTAGTTTGCGCTTGACCGCACGAGAGTTGCGAGCGGTACTCTGTCAGTAGTAGTCGTGCAGTACAGTTGCGAGCAGTAGTCAGTGGGCAGTCTGTGAGCAGTGCAGTCTGTCGGTTGCAGTAGGCCAGAGTGGTCGGTCCGCAGTAGTAGTCGAGTACAGTTGTGTGTGAGGAGTCGGCGGGCGTCGACATGGCACTCTGATCACGATTCAGGACGAGGTATATTATTTTTTAAACAAGGTAATGAATCAGCAATGCGCTCAGCTAATAATGTAAATTAACTATAACTAATTTGTGCAACAATCGCCCCAATAATAATTTTGGTTTTCAAAGCAATTTTTTTAACAAAGAATTCTTTCATGAAAGAAATATTCCCTTGATATTCCTTAAAGAAAACCTTCCCTTAAATTCAAAATTTTTGCGATCAATTTCCTCCAAGCTATGGCAAAAATAAATAAGAGCAGATGCAGCTTTACTAAGGTAAGAATTTCAGTTTAATTAATGAACAGGGCCTAAGATCGACATTTCGATCTGTTTGTGTTTTCATCGTCACTGAGATTTTATTATCACTGAATTGACTTTGATTTTTTGTGAGGAACTTATACTTGGGTCAGATTGCTAATTTTTGTTTAATTGTCATTGTCATTGAATTTATTTGCTGGTAGGTTACGTTAGGTTGTATTCTTGTTAACATTCAACTATTGTGTTTCAAAATTTCTCTGGGGAGCTTACACTTAGCTCAATGTGCATTAGCATTTAAAAATAATATCTTTTAAATTTCCTGGGGAGGTTACAACGTTCGAGTACACATTTCCAACGCCGAGTTTCCGCATTTAATATCTGCAGAGATCCTGCATTGACGAAATTGACAGATTTTTATCTTCTTAAGAGCTCCGACCACTTTTGGTGACATTCTAACAGGCGCTTCCTGCCGTCAGATATTGTAACAATTGACAACATCCGCAATATAGCCTAATGGAAACACGTCATATCAGAGTAAGAATGCCTTTTCATATTAAACCGCTGGTTTCCGGATTCTGTCAGCTGAATGTACATACATTGAATTTTAACACAATTGTTGCTCTCATCTTTACTGAACAGCCTACAACAGGAATGTTAAGGGTGTTGACAGAATCAACTTCACGTACATGATTATTGATCGCTGTTAATAGAGAAAAATAAAGTGGGTGTGAGAAATGAAATATGTTTCTAACAAGCACAGCATGTACAGACCTATATCAGCGACACAAACGACAGTTCGGCCGTTATATCACAGTTCACTCGTCAATTAATAATTGGCTGCAGTCCGTTAATAAAGAAACCAAGCGAGCACTGTTTCTACACAGTGAATTTGCCAAGCGTCGGGGGCTGACAACCGAGAGAAGAGAGTTTGCAACACCGCCGTGGAGACGGAGTGGTAGTAACCAAGACAACAACAGCGGTGCGAGAATGTGAGACCTGAAGCAAATCGAGCGAGCTGACCCACTGGTTAGGACACTGGACTAGCGATCGTGAAGAAGACGGTTTGAAACCCACGTCCGGCCGTCCAGATATAGGTTTCCATGCTTTCTCTAAATCGCTCCAAGCAAAGGTCAGTGAAGCGTGAATCTAGTTTCAAAACCTTTTCTTAAGAATTTACTTTATTTACCAGCGATTCATCAAAAAAATTAACACATTTAATCACACTATGTGAGCGTGGAAGAAGTTGCGAATGGTAATTGAAGAAAGAAATAAATTTTTTTTTTTCAATAAATGGGAATTTTATTCCTAAAAGCACTTTTTTTTAAACAGATTTAAAATTATAATCAGAAAGCACCCAGTAAATATCATGTTACAATTTATTCAGAGGCAGAAATAAAAATTTTTTCTTTGATAGTATGAGCTTCCGGGCTGAGAACTTTACGGCTCCCTTTTAACACTGCCGTAGTCACGACCGCTCACAACAACCTCTGAAAGACTAAGCTGGTGCAAATCTGCAACGCACCAGTTTACCTTAAACTAAAAATTTTAACAACTCACACAAACACATAAACTATGCACCACGTAAGAGGGATGGAGATGGTACAAAACACTCACATAAAAAATTATTTTCCACAGAAAGTGCAACTTGTTTTTAAAAGAGCTCTTACGGTGGAAAGGTGGCAACTTTATACACTAAAATAACCATTTAAATAAAATCCATGAAAGTTTCAGGAATTCGGCCTTCACACCTTCAGCAATAAATTCGTTAAGACTGAATACGACAAACATGACAGAGGCAGCTATCAACGTACGACAGACCGGCAGACAGACAGACACTAACTGCCTAACAAATACGAACGGGAGCCAGACGAGCAAACCGGGTACGAAAGACTGACCGAGAAAACAAGTAGAATTTAACAAGTAAATGAAACAACATATCAGCATTCACTTAACTTCTAATAATCGGCGATGTCTGGTGAAGACTTGGCGCAGCACCCCCAAAACGCTATCGGAACCGTCCGCTGTCAGCCGCTTCAACGGACGCAGGAAGGCGCGCCGATCTCCCGTCTCACGACGTCGCAGCTCGCAGCGGCCAGACCTAAGTCGTGTGTTGACTCCTGTTGCTCTCGTGTCAGCAGCGAGGACACTACCCTTCGCTATACGGCGCGGCGCACTGGGCTGACGTGGCGACCTCACATGCGCCGACGCTCAAGACAGACAAGTCATCGTGTGTCCCAGTGCGCGACCGACCAACCGATAGATCCAACCGCCAATGACCATTGCCTGAACAAACTCGATCAGACTGACGGCCTAACACATACTAGCACTTCGGACGACAGATAGACCCTGACTGCCCCGCACTGACCCGGCTGACCAACTGACCAGATTCGCCAAGCTTGCACCGACTCAGACTGACCGCCTGGAGAGCTCATAGCGCCCCTTAAATGCACACGAACAGGTAACCTTTCCTCTTTCACACCTGAGGGAGACACCAAAGCTGCGATTGCCACAGCGGCGCCACTGCCAGAAACGGAGGGCGACTGCTTCACACAACGCGCTACGGCGCGCAGTTCAAAAGAGCAACTTTTACCACGGCTCAGGCAGGATGGTTTCTTTGGAAGGGCACGACCGATTTTCTTCCCCATCGTTGACACAGTCCAAGCTCGTGCTCCGACTCTAGCGACCTCGATGTCGACGGGACATTAAACCTCATCTTCTTTCCTTCCTTCCTGTAGCAAGCGGTACAGCTAAGCACCGCATTGACGGCGCTATTGAAAGCGCTTCTGCTGCACTGAGTGGAAGGTCATAATCAGCGAGTGACTTACATGTAGTCTAAATTTTTTATTTGTTGTGAAAAATAGTATGAATCGTCAGTTCCAATTTAGTGTGTCCTAAGCACCCCTAGCTGGGTGGTCAGCACGTCTGACTGTCATACCGCGGGCCCCAATCCCGGGTAGGTCAGAGATTTTTCTACGTTCGTGGACTGGATGTTGTGTTTCCCTCTTCGTCATCCCATCATCGTCGACGCGCAAGTCGGCCCATGTGGCGTCACAGAGAGCCTTACAACTTACCCAGGTAGGGACGCCCGGCCGTCTGTGATTTCAAGCATGCCATGACCACGACGTAACGCTCAAAACAAGCAGTTTTGAAAGCACTTTCGCTGACTGCCGACTTATTGTAACACAGACGGTTTGAAAAACGTTGAAACTGGAGAAACAGTTTGTACTACAGATGGCCGAGTGGAGACACTTCTTCGTGAAGGCAGGATAGTTATTGGAAAACCTTGGAGCGTCAACGACGCTATAAATCTTTAGCAGAGTTGAGTTACCTTCTCAGAATGTTTGCAAGTCCTCAATCTTTCGCACTAGTGTCGGCTGTTGCCTATTCAGCTGCGCATTGCATTCTAGCTGACGTCCGTCCAGTCCTCTCAGCATTTGCACGCTCATGACGTGACGTCAGCCGCACTGCCGCCATGGGGGATTGCCGGCGAGCACGCGCTGCCGTTGCTCGGCGCGACGTTGTTCTCGCACTGGCTGCTGGAGTGTACTCGGTCCCATTCCGAATTCTACGGTGACCCCATGATGACCCGTCCTCGATGTAACTGGTGTCGGTAGCTGTGTGGTCGGTTAATCTCCTCCCATCCCCTAATAGGTGTCAGCACCTGAACAGGAACGTGGATACCAAGGTACCCTCTGGCTGGCTTTCGCGTCGAATTCCGGTACTGGCAGCAGGCTGCGATGTGGTGTTGTCGGAAGACAGATTCCTCATCAGCAGTCTGAAGACGGCGAGCAGCACGAAATTCTTAAGGTGAAGACCATCATCTCGAGTACATCATCGCTAGTTCATACAGTTCAAATGGTTCAAATGGCTCTGAGCACTATAGGACTTAACAACTGTGGTCGTCAGTCCCCTAGAACTTAGAACTACTTAAACCTAACTAACCTAAGGACATCACACACATCCATTCCCGAGGCAGGATTCGAACCTGCGACCGTAGCAGTCGCGCGGTTCCGGACTGCGCGCCTAGAACAGTTCATACAGTGCTGGAGCATCTATGGCATAGGTTCACTCGTGGAATCGACTGCAATTACTAAATTCAACCGATCCCAATGCTCATCTCATGACGAGAGCTACCTTTTTCTAAGGGAGCTAGCGTGAGGCGCCGGCAGGAGTGGCCGAAGGGTTCTAGGCGCTACAGTCTGGAACCGCGCTGCCGCTACGGTCGCAGGTTCGAAACCTGCATCGGGCATGGCTGTGTGTAATGTCGTTAGGTTAATTAGGTTTATGTAGTTCTAAGTTCTAGGGGACTGATGACCTCAGCAGTTAAGTCCCATAGTGCTCAGAGCCATTTGAACCATTTAACGTGACGCTATGACGCAGTGCTCGGTTCATAACGATTAAATGTATCCTCCTTATTCTGCTATATTCACTTAACAGGCTGTTGACTGCTGTGTCGATACCTGGTTATATCATATTATGATTGACATACAGTAAGCCGTGCTCGCCCAGGCTTATGCCTTGGTTTAAACCTTGAAGCTTACTCTGCATTTGGTTTCCCGCGGTTATTACGGTTATGCCGTGGTTTATCCTCTTTCTACGAGTGGCAGCACCTTGCACTACCTTTGGTCTGGTGCTTACAGTTTCCAGCTAGCCGGTGTGCGGCAGTCGATTTGGTGTGGGTCAGCCAGGAAACCTCCGTGCGGCGCAGTAGGCCGGGCCCGCTGGCGGTCTCTACGCAGTGTCAGAGTGTGTGGGAGCTGTTCCGATTGCTACGAGGTTCGTGTCTCACCGACCAAGGACATCAAAGTTGAATGGTGATTAATTACCGAAACCAGCCCGTTCACATTATGCCTTTTCTTTTCATGGTTGGCTGTTGGGGGTATTCGCGTGAACTGCAGAGAGTGTTCGAGTTGGCGAAAGTTCGGCCACCGGCCGGTGGAGTTTAACTGTATTTTGGTTATTTGAAGTCCAAGTCACCAGTGCAAATTTCTGTCTTGTGGTCGTTAGCGTTCCGGTTACCTGCTCTGCTCGCTGACGTAAAATTGAGGCAGTGTCCTTTCCTCACCGTGTTATCGCTGTCGATCACGTGTGTGTAGTTTTCACAGCTTATGCATACTTGCTTGTGGGCGGCTGCGCCTTTTACCTTTTGGCATTGGAGTTCCTTGTGTACTGGTCGGGTGGAAAGCAAGTTGTCTTGTCGGTGGGTCCGTTGACTGTCTCTTGGTTGGGTTGCCGGCAGATCGGATATAGTTGGGCCCCTAAGCAAACGTTATTGTTTCAAGTGCAGACCGACTCCCATAAACTTCTGAGCGCCGCTGGCTGTACTGCCTTTTCTTATTGGTGTTTGACTGTGTATTTTAATGGCTCATAGCCGATGGTTTGAATTGTTATGCTTTTAGTTGGGTTAAATAATGGGCCAAGAGCCATTTTAAAATTGAAAGTTCCTTACTTGTCAAGTCTTGCATTGCTTGGGCCTTCAGCCTCATATAAAATATTTTTTTGGACAAAGCCTTGGGCCTTCTGTCTTCTGAAAATTCGTTGTAGTTCTGTTTTCCAAACATGGGCTTCCAGCTGTCTTAAAATGAAAACACAACTACATTAAATTTTCAAAACGCAGAAAGCGCAAGGTTTTATCCTTAAATAATATATCAAATGAGGCTGAGGGCCCAAACAGTCTTAACACTTGACTAGTAGGTAATTTTAATTTTAAAACGGCTGAAGGCCCATGATTTAAAAGCACAACTACCATAAATGTTCAAAGGCAGAAGGCTCTAAGCTTTACCCTTAATTAATTTTAAAAAAAAGGACGCTGCACGCCCAAACAAACTAAGACTTAACAATATGGAATTTTACCTTTAAAGCGGCAGGAGGTCTATCATTCAAAACACAACTATAATAAATTTTTACAAGGCAGAAAGATCATGGCTTCATTCTTAAATAACTCTTTTTTAAATGAGGCTGAAGGGCCAAACAATCTAAGACTTATCAAGTAAGGAATTTTAACATTAGGAAGACTGAAGGTCCATGATTGAAAGACAAAACTACAATAAGTTTTCAAAAGGCAGAAGGCCCAAAGCTTTACCCAAAAATATTTTAAATTATGCTGGAGGCCCAAATAATCTAAGACTCAACAAGTAAGGAATTTTAATTTTAGGGCAGCTGAATGCCCATGATTGAAAAACCCAACTACAATGAATTTTCAGTAGGCAGAAAGCGCAAAGCATTATCCAAAATATATTTTCAATGAGGCACTCGCAAAGGCCAGGTGTGTCCGGAATAATCTAAGGTAACCCGGTTTTATTGATGAAATCAAACTCCAAAATTAGACCATTTGGCAGTTCCTTAACCAAGGCTACAGACATAGGCCAGGAAAAATCACAGACCGATATACTCCCCCAGACCCAACCCTGCAAAGGTAGCACCTGGCCATTGGTCACCCGACATCTCTGCACCGGCGAGGGGACCGAACCAAGTTTCGTAAGACGCCCAGATTCCAAAAACCACTCAAAACTTTATAATGAAAAGGAACTACCACAATACAAGAGAGCAGAAACGGGCTCCCCACCTATCCGAGAACAAACATACGGCAAAAGGGGTGATAAGGGCCGACCGGAGTGGCCGAGCATTTCTAAGTTCGAATCCTGCCTCGGGCATTGATGTGTGTGATGTCCTTAGGTTAGTTAGGTTTAAGTAGTTCTAAGTTCTAGAGGACAGATGACCTCAGAAGTTAAGTCCCATAGTGATCAGAACATTTGAACAATTGTTGGGTGATAAGGGAGCACGCAGCCGGCGACACCAAGGCCTAAAAGTTCGGACCCGAGTTCGCGGGCCAACCCGACGTCATCTATTGGCTCTAGGAGCACGAGGCTGAACACAAGAGCGTACGAAAGGAGCCATAATGCCGCATCTAATACAACGCCGGGGTTCCCTTTTGATAACTTCAACGGATGTAGACAACCCGGAATCGGCGCCGACGTCGCGCCCCTTAACCTTCTGACGTATATGGTACTCAAGAGGTAATGTGGATGCTGCTACGATCACATCACGGAGCTCTCCCCCGGTTTTAGGCTGCTTACGGAAAACAAAATGGGACTTATCCGCCGCACGCATTCCCTTCGATAGAGACTAATTCTTGTTCAAGTAAATCAATCAAGAAGGCAAACGAGTCTGTACGGACTCTATCGACATACTGATGTAACCGCTCCTCACCCCGCTGCACTTTCCAAATATAACGACACTCAAGTTGTTTAAGAACCCCGGTGGTTAACATTGGCCTAATTACGAGCTCCCTTAATTGACGCAAGGGAAACTCTTCCGCCATGGCTCGCGAGAAGAGATTCTGTGACTCGCCTCTAGCTAGCGGGTACAACAACGACTGAATTACTTGGTGCGGAACGCGAAAGGTGGCCGCGTGTTGTTCTAGGCGAACCAGTAACCACAAAAATTTTTCCACCTGATCAAGTCGCTCTAGAACCAATTCAGTAATATCTCGGAAGAAATAGGCCAGAGGATTAGGCAACTTGGCAAACACAGCATCGATCTTGACAGCCGATGTAACAGTGCCAGCCCCGGGCTGCTTCTCTTGCTCTCGCTGATAGCGCGAGTCGCTATCTTCAAACTTCCTCCCATCTAACTCCAAGCACGTAAGCTTAAACTGTAACGCGCTCACTCAAGTTCACAAATCAAAGATTAATTTTTTGTGAAGATCCCCCAAATCTAACGTACTTAAATCGGCTACCCAGTTAGTTAAATGCATCAACTGTGCCCGCACGCGAGCCAGCTGACTGTCACTAGGTTGGGTTCCCTCTAGAAGACAAATACTGTCCTTAAGGCATTTAATAGCCTCAAACAAAAACTGAAATGCCGCTCTTGTCTCACCAACCACCGATGGCGTGACGTCAGCCGGCTGCAGCACGGCAGCGCCCAAACGGGCTACCAATTCCGGAACACTTCCTTCAATCGGTTCTCGCCTTATTGCTAACTCGTAGAAAAGGTGGTCTTACCGGAGCAGGTCGATGCCCGGACACTGTCTGATTGCCGTTTTGAGAACCACCTGTAACAAGTCACAGCCAGAGCAATACGGAACGACCAGACGAAAACAGAAACAAGAGTGAAACTGACAGCAACTAGAATGGCAAACACAGGTGTATCCACACTCTGCTACCAGTGAAACGCCTGGTTAAATCCGCACGACAGAACAGGTAGTTGTAATTGTGGAAAGGGGCCAAAAGCGAGCGGCTGTCAGTTACACTCGAACACATATAACTTTATTTAGTTGCGCAAACATTACAGAGTAAATTTCCGAGCTTAACTATCGACTTATCGCTTAAGCTCGGAAATTTGCGCTGTAATGTTTGGGCAACTAAATAAACTTATATGCCTATTAAAAATACTTATGCTGCCTCTCTTTGTTTTCAGCCGTAGTCTGCTTTCTGCTGAATGCTTGTCACTACTCGGTAGGCAGTGTTATCGACATGACCCACTTGCGACATACTGGCTTGATTCCTGCTTCCACCTCTTTCTCTGCCATGACTTGATCGGGATCCATTAATCTATTGCAATTTCTGCCCTTTACCGTTCTGTGCCGTACATTGCAGAGCAGATTAATTGCTTCAAATAGAAAATAATGTTGACAGATTTTTCAGTATTATGTTAATATTCATTGGCACCAACACAGAGAAATAAAAGGAAATGAGGGAAACTTAAGAGACGTTACAGCCAAAGCAGAATAAAATTACTGTAAATTTAAATATCTTCAACATGAGTTCCAGTACAGCACTCGTGGCTGCCGTATTTCGGTCGCGAAGTGGGGCCGATGTAGTTCCAGATAAGTTTTATAGATAATTTATGGATTTGTAGTTTTAGCTTGACGATGTCCACTATGGACAAAGGGTAGTTACTGTTATTCTGAAGAGGTTTGGGTTATCCCGACTGAAACCTAGGTAATTTCTAGGTAAACGGTGCAACTGAAGTTGTTGATTATTAAAATCGAAATCAAAATTACTGTAATTTAGAGAAGCGTGGCAAGAAGAAGAGAAGTGAAATGGTATAACTGGAACGTCAAACGGGGAAGGAGTGGTGGAGGAAGAATTCCATGCATTGTTCCACGTGTGAATGCCTCTTAACCACACTGTTTGGGTTCAAAACACGGTGGCATATGAAGAACAGATCATATTTTAAGTATCCTCAATTTATTTGTTACAATTTTTTTTTTCATCGAGACTGCTGCAGGTGTTACAGTATAAGAACTTTTAAACAGTAATATGCTGACATTTATCTATATTTATTTATTATAGACTCTTTCGCTCCTGCAGAAGTCTTGAAGCTCATATCAAGTATTGTGTAGGCGTGTAGTGGAAACTGAGTAAGCAACCTTTGCTATTTTGAAAGATGCTATTTTGGGACACCAACTCCAGCGTTTCATTTGTCAACTGTTTCACAGAGTTGTAGATAATTCCCTCAAGATACGAGTTTTATGAATGATTTGTATTTCTCACTTCCTCAGACTTTTTTATTTATGCAAAACTTTCATTTTGAAAATCATAAAAATGGCTGCGAAACAGCAATTGTGTAATTGTAAAGAGGTTGAAGAAATCAGCCAACCAGGCAGGTTTTCTTAGCCCTTGACCTACGTTTGGGCCCACTCCTTCTGAAGAACGAATTTTTAGAAATATCGGAAGCTAATAAACCTTTGTTTTGTAACTGGTTGGCTGATTTTTCCCACGTCTTCACTTTAATTTTATTTAATTCATCGTTTAGGTTCCATATTAAAATTCAAGTCTCTTCCGCCCCCAAAAATCTGCCGCCCTGGTCGGTGGCATGGTTCGCCCCTCCCTCCCCACACCCACCCCTAGAAGCCACCATGGCAGTTGTATGAAAATACTGAAAATAAAATTTTTTTTGTCCATGGAACCAATTGGTCCTTTTGTGATAAAGATGAAAAGAAGACAGATTAGGCCGCATACAGAGGCTTATAGATAACCACTTTTCTCTCACTTAGCACGCGAATGGTGTTGAATAATATATCGCTATATTTCAGGTACATTTATTGATTTTATGAGCTTCAAAATAATGGATGTAAACTGAATAAACAGAAATATAGCTGAAGGATGACATGTTGTAAACGCTGTAGAGATCGGAACTTCCTCGCAAAGATTTTTTTTACTTCTTTATTGGCTTACGGAATGTGCCCTCACTAGAAAAGTTACAGTATAGTTCATCTTGATAAGTCAGAGCAAACATTAAGTCGTATCTTGGTACGAAGTTCTATAGGATTAACAAAGGGTAGAGTGTGACATAACTGAAATTTTCCATTCAAGTACACAAAGGAATGAACGAGACGAAAACGTAACACAGTCCACAAGGATATAGTATGCTACAGAAATCCTTTTGGTTACACTATAAGGAATGCGAAATCACCGTTGGTACACATTGGAGACATTCCTAATTCAATTTATGTTAATGGGCATGTAGCAAAATTATCATTAAAATATTCTTTTGTATATCCTGTAAAAAATGTTTCAAGAGCTGCGGACAGAAAATTGAATACTTGTACAGGTATATAAGTACCATCGAGACAGAATGTGAGAACAGTGTACAAGAACCGGATTTGTATATTACAGCCATAAGATCAGATACACCAATATTCAGTAACGCACTTATAGAAAGTACATAGTGACATACATTTATGCGCAGACCGTTCCATATCGTACTGCAAAGAACCTGGGAATATATTTGTACTTTTATCTTCCGGCGACATCTTGATTACCAAGACAGTTAGATTAGCAGCTCAGGCAACAATATGGGTGGCACTGTTGACCAACTCGTACAGTATTCTGTATGTTTCAGTATCGTTGGACGCTAACAAGGTTTGAGGCTGCTAAGGAACTCCTGACCAAGAGCCCAAAGGTTACTTTCGAGGACTTTTGTGTGATATCTGTTCCGAGGACGTTGTAGGAATACATAGTTTGGATCTTCTTCCCGTCTGAAAACATGTACGGGGGTGGTGCTTAAATTGACCAGATAGCGATGTTTGTTGAACTTCCAATGATTAAATTTCAGCAGTACTACAACTGCCGTGAAGTTCCATGACGCTTTTGTCTTATTATAACATGGTACACTTGGAATCTTGGAATAATTAGTGCGTAGTGACTCCCTTAAATTTGCCAGTGCGATGAAACACCGCTTTCTGAGTATTGGTATCAAATCTGTGAGATGGAGTTTAACGTATAATGTTAGGATAATAACTGGATAACTTCACTGACACGATGAAACAAGAATCGTATGTAGACAGAGTAGATTATAAAATCATGATGACGTCAGTTTATTTAGAGTGAGTTATTGTAGTGAAGAATAGGGGGTACCGTATGTACAGAAATATTCTACGTCGAACTAACCGATGAAAACAAAACGTGACAGTAAAGCAGAACGATTGGATTGCTGAACCATTACCGGCTAAAAGCTTGTCTGGGGGAAAACTAGAATTTCTGGTATTCTACGAGCTGCATTTAGACTTTCATACTACTAGTGACACACTCTCATTGTTTTACGAGAAACCATCGTAATCACTATGTGCATCCACTCAGACCTATACCTTTCGACTGCTGCTGTTGTTATTGGTTGTTTATATTATTTCTTAAATATACTATTCCTTAGCATTCATAAAACAATACGACAGTTTCCCTTTACGTTTCTTAATCAATTCTGTTTGATGTCGCATGTTATGTACAAGATTAAATGAAATATGTGGTTTCACCTGTTGCTAAAATTCCCAATGACTTATGCCTGTTGCCTCACAATTGTTACATTAAGCAGGATAAGAATTCAAACGATATGAACGAAAATAGTGTTCGTAAGAGTGTATGGTAGTATAGTACTTTCGTCGAAATGTTGCAAGCGGTTTCGTATTTATCGTTGAATAAGACATTTTCATTCAGAACAGTTTAGGGCGAGTGGCTGAAATCGTTCTGCATCTTATATTCTTAGTATAGTTCCCTACTTATTCGTCCCCAGGTCATTGATGCCGGTTCGATATCACATACTAATGAAACACCCTCTAGACGTTATGCAGGATTTTACTCGTCTGAAGACTGAAAACAAGACTGGAAAAGTCAATGACTTCAGGAGCCTCACTGTTGCTTCTAAACTGAATACATCAATCAAGTGTTGCTGGAATGGCTCCGTTTATTATATTCTTGTAGAGCTCAGACACTGCCAAAATTTGAGAACTTGTGATGAGGTGGAAGCCGGTTATGCAACTAAATTGTTATTTATTGAAGTACCACTGAACGGCACTTTCACATAGTGTTGAAACCTCTGCATATAATTTTATCTTTTATTTTCATTATGATGACTACTTACTGACTCGAAATTTAAATTTCCTTTTCGTCTGTTCTTTTTTTACCTCACTGCACTTCCATCTTTTCAGTATATCCAATTTTTTTTCTTTACTCAGATAATTTCTTACTTGTGACAGTACTAGTTCTACCTTGAAAAGCTAATTTTAACAATTTCCCTATGAAAGATTTTTTTCTGCTCTTCATTGTTTCATGTAGTGAACTTCTAAATTATCTGGCACGTATTGGACCCAGCTCTTTGTTAATTTATTTTCTCAGCGATACTGGAAGACCTGTACTGTTATCACTCTGCTGCTAAGTCAGTACGAATGTCCAAAACATGTTCTTATTGTTACTGTAACTTTTTCTGTTTTCTCAGCCATTGCTTTCTAATTGAAAGACTTCTGTGCTTCTTTTCGGCCTAAAACCTTCCTCTAATACTTCTGGTTCGTGTAATAAGTAAAAATGTATTTTGTTGTTTCAATGCGTTATCCTCGCATATCTTAATATGCACTTGTACTACCTCACCTCTTATGCCTTTAGGAAATTAACCTCGCTGGGTATGTAGATGCCCAATGAAGACTGTAAACTGTCATTTCTTACGCAAGGATTTTTTCTGTTAAGTGTAAATTATGACCTCTAAAGCCTTCAAAAGGGTCGTGGAATAGTGACAGTATAATTTTATTTTATGACCATGTGAGATACCTATTAATGAAAGTCCAAACTACAGTAAGTTCTATTGTTTATTACAAATCCTCACATAAAACTAGTGCAGTAGTTACACTGAAGTATAACATGAACATGCCTGAAAACATCCTGTTCACTGACAGATTATCATAAGAATACGAAACAGCTACAAATAATTAAGATTGGCGCAGAATCAAGACGATAGGTAGGTTACTACATTATTAGGACACTGACCCGTCACAACGATCTGACGACACTGACTGCCAAAATTTGTGTTCGTAAAATTATCCATACCAAAAGGACGTATCCGTGCTATTCATTACGACTTTAATGTTTACTCAGTACATTGGGACCTATAAACGTCGAAGCCAATTGCATAAATTAAATTTTATTTCGTAACAGCGTTTCTGTGTCGTCGGCCAATGCTTCTGTCGGCGGCCACTGAGTCGCACCACGGTTGTGAATCTGGAAGAGCTGCCTAACACAAACATTTCATCATGGTTCATCTGGGACTCCAAAGTGCGATGTCTACTTCTCATGCAGAATTCGAAGCGATTATCTCAGCGAACAAAATCCACCTTAGTTCCCCCGTCATCCACTGCAACATTCACCCATTCTTAGAGAGGCAATCCCAGCCTCTTGTGGCCAGTCATCCAGTGAAAATGGTTCAAATGGCTCTGAGCACTATGGGACTTAACATCAGTGGTCATCAGTCCCCTAGAACTTAGAACTACTTAAACCTAACTAACCTAAGGACATCACACACATCCATGCCCGAGGCAGGATTCGAATCTGCGACCGTAGCGGTCACGCGGTTCCAGACTGAAGTGCCTAGAACCGCACGGCTACAACGGCCGGCAGTCATCCAGTGACGAGCGGTTAATTTTAGTCGAACGTCCTCTCACATTGCAATAATTTTCCTGAACCACTGCATCTGACTACGCTGAGCAATGAAACTCTCGCATTTTCGCGCCCACAGGTCTACAGCTAAAAAAAAGGAGTGTATATTGACTCAGTGCTGTCGGTACCTCAAAGGAGCGCATTCATTTGTTTTTTCGAACGATCCTCCTAAGATTGCTATCTGCTTTATATACATGAGAGACCAGCTACAGGTATTTTTGAGACGAGAAAGTTTCAGCCCCAACATTTACAGAATCCTCACACCACGCCTGGCGTGTTCTGGTGAGAGCCATAAATACCTGGGCTTTCACGGAGACTGCATAGTATCCACCGGTATGTTCATGTCCTCTTCTGTGCATTCTGCGCCTTCCGGGACTTTTACTGTGCATTATAACGCCCTCACCGCAGGAAAACGGCTTAGGAACGAGGGAGCGGCGGTCGTATCGTGCATATTCCAACGATTCCTCGGGGGCCACCCGGACGGCCGCGGCGTTATCTACTGTCCGCGTTGTGTCGACAAGCGGTGGGCGTCCTCTCGCCCCGTCCAGCGCACACAACAGCCGTTGGTGAAAGCTGTCCTACCTGGTGTCGGCATCACCTCTTCCGACATGCGTAAGGGTAATGGCGTCCCTTGGCCAGCTTTGATCTGCTGTTCGTCTGCGAAATTGCCGAAACGTAATTCTCAGGAAATGAAACACTTACAAGTTTTGACAATTACTGTCGGATAATCTTAATTAAGCTAAAGATATAAGCTATTTTCAAATAAAATTAATTCTATCTACATGCGACTCATTATTTGCATCTCAGATATCGACAATGTGAAAGTTGATGAAACTGTCAGTTCCGCCATCTTCCATACTTTTCACTGTAATCGTTGACAGTTCCTCGATATTCCATGCGTCCCTTACATTTCATTACATTTTTTTTTCAAAACATCTGTAATTTACATTCTGATATCTGACTAAACAGACCCTGTAGCTAAAGCTTCTGCAGATAGAATCTTCGCGATGGAAGACTGAAGGGTGGTGGCGTAAAATTCCTGGTTATCAGTCGTTGATCCGTTGTCTTGGACTCCGTTGCTGATGTCTCCACAGTGTCCCATGAAATTAGAATACGTGACATTGTTAATGGTGATCTATCTGTCGGATGGAGACGTTTCGGTTGGCGGGCGCCTTGGTGCTTTCCGAGAGGAATGGGATATGTGCTATCGTCCTGTTTCGCCTTCTCCCCTCCTTTCATCCTTAAGAGCAGAAACCCTTCATTGTACAAGCACTCAAGTCAGTCATTCACAAACACATACACATCCGACAATTCATAACAGGTCGGAAGAAGACAACGGCCAATCATCTCCACTAGGATCCCCTTGTCCTGAATAACTAAGCATATTTCTTAATCCCGTATCCCACGCTCATTCCTTGAGTATGGTACTACTTTGACATTTTGGTACTTGCGAAATCAGTGACAATAATTTTGCTTAATCCTTCTCTTTTTATAAAATAAGATGTGTTTGCGAAACTGAGTGATTAAATTGCAATAGTTGTTTGTGACTTTAATCGTTTCTGATGTTTGAAAAGCACTCGTTGCGTTAGCAGTGTTTGGGCCAGTGCGACCAAAAAAGAATTCAGTCGCCGTTCCAGTCTTATTGGTGGTGATGGTATATAAATGTGGTCCTTAATACACCCACAAGGAAAGGTCTGAAGGCGTTAGATCTAGCAGCCTCAGGGTTCTAGAGAACAGGGCCACTTCACCATCACCGTTACGCTCGATCGACCGATGTGTAAGTCCATCGTTACCTAGCGAGGAACATCGATACTACAATGAGGAGATCCCACGTCTTGCTGGCAGGTGAAATTCTCGAAATTAGCAAGCATTTGCGATTACAAACACAACTGCAGCCTTTCAAGGTAGGAGGTACCCGTCAGTCTCCTCACAAAAGAAAAACGGCCCATAGAGTTTCGTGTGTTACATGCCACAATAATCATTAACCTTCGACGAATCTCGTTTAGCCGGCCTGTGTTGCCGAGCGGTTCTAGGCGCTTCAATCTGGAACTACGCGACCGCTACGGTCGCAGGTTCGAATCCTGCCTCGGGCATGGTTGTGTGTGATGTCCTTAGGTTAGTTAAGTGTAAGTAGTTCTGAATTCTAGGGAACTGATGACCTCGGATGTTAAGTCCCATAGTGCTCAGAGCCATTCGAATCTCGTTTATGCCTCACTATGTCACAACAATTTTCAGTGCCTTACACCACTCTCACATTGTGATTATTAACATTTCCACATAAATGGAAGGGTATTTCGTCCCTCAGTATGAACTTGCGGGGGGGGGGGGGGGGGGGGTGAAATGTTCATCCTAAAGTGCGTTCTTTATTGGGAAGGCGCCAACCATAATCTCCTTAATTCTTGCACGATCTGGAGACGGTATAGTTGAAATGTAACTGCCGTCGCAAAATATTCCACATTTTGCTGCAGTATTCCAAGTTCGTCGTTTGACCGCTCCGTTGGTTTTTTTGGATTGCATACGAATCTTTCCGTCGCTCTCTCCCCAGTGGCGTTTGGAATACTTGGTATATCAACACTTTTCTCGCTACAGAGACAACCAGTCTCCCTATGCTGTAGATATTAACGCCCAGTGCTCTGTTAACATGGCGGTTCTTTCCCATAAATACTGGTGACTGAACGCTTCACTCTTGTAGCTGATAAACATCTCGCATACTGCAACACATACAAACTCTTTACCTGCTGTGTCACCATTTTATCAGCGCAAGATTTTACCAGGCAAAGGAACTAAAAGAAACTATCACGTTGGGAACATATCAGTGTGAGGAAATTGTCTTTGATTTCGCCCTGAAATAAGAAATAAGAATATAGCCTGTAGTAAGTTTTTCACTTCTTGTAATTAGGGTCAGCAGCTGTCAATAGGTGACTGTATTATGGGAATACAAGCCAGAACTGGCAAGGAAATAAGCAACAGTTCATAGTTAACTTTTGCCTTACAAGTGACACTGACGTGAAGAATTACATCCCAAGGAAATTAAATATGGCCTAATTAATTAGTACGATGCATCACGAGAGCCGGACCGGCGACCAAGATGAAAATCGAGGAGCTGAGTGGACATTGTGGGGTAACCATGTCAGAAGGAACTGTTTCGGCACAAAAGTCAGACGATAACTGTCCGCAGAAATGCACTAACAGAGACTTTCATCGTCCTGACGATTCAGTTCCCGCACGTATTTTCCTCCAGCATCACACTACATCGCAATGAAGAATAAAAAATATCGCAGATACACAACGCACTCCAAATCATCAGCAACGCAACGAAAATATCCCTGAAAATGCGGAAATAACAGCAGCGTGTGAATGTGTGTGATTGCGTGTGTGGTCATTGTCAGAGTGACCACGCAAGCCTCGTCTGTGCGGAAGAGCCGCCATCAGCCGAGAGTGCGAATTTATTTTGGCCCCCATTTTGTGTGCGCCGTTCTCTGCATTTCGAGCGAGCAGTTTGTGTTTTTTCTCGCATTCCAAATGAGACAAAAGTGGCGCAGTTTCCACAAAACTCGGTACCGAAACAACGTCATTACGAGGCGCATTAACGCGGTGCAGACGAAACGCGAACAGAGACAGAGAAACACGGGCTGTTAAGTCACTGCAGAGACGCCACATTCAGGCAGGTGGTGCTGACGCGGAGGTGTTAACGAGGGGTAACGCCGCCAAATGGTGGGCTCTCGTCACAACAAAAGGCAGCCCGCCTGGACGCTGCGTGTTTGTTTGCGTTGTGTATCGCAGATAATGGACAGGCTGCGACTACTTCTGGCTGTTTATTAAATACTGTGTTACGAGAAAATACCGTCGTAAATAACTGGCGGTTTAATAATTACAAAATCCTAACAGGAATAATAATGTGGCGTTTAACACTGGTAGTCTGTCCGAATACACTTTACCGATTTACTGATGGCTCAATGTGAATCAGTCTGTTCAGAATGAACGCAGAGTTAGGAAATAAATTACTATACATTAAATTATTTGGAGAATAGCATAATTGTACAAATTTGTGTACAATGGTATATAACATGTATTACTGGTATATATGACGGTAGTATCTGCTTTGCTAGAAATGAAATGATAATTAAATTGACACCCTAGCGGCAAACAGGTGTTGATGTACTTCATTGTGGACATGTTGAAAATGTGTGCCCCGACTGGGACTCGAACCCGGGATCTCCTGCTTGCTGCCACGAGTAATGAGTATGATGGGCAAACGTTTATCAGGTGCACTACGGATGTAGTGGTGTGGAATGTAGGGATGTTGGGAATTTAGGTCTTACGGGGAGCGTGCAGGCGCTCTATCCTCTGTGCCCTCGGTGGCTCAGATGGATAGAGCGTCTGCCATGTAAGCAGGAGATCCAGGTTTCGAGTTCCGGTCGGAGCACACATTTTCAACATGTCCCCAACGAAGTACACCAACGCCTGTTTGCAGCTAGGGTGTCAATTTAATTATCATTTCATGTATTACTGGTAATAACTATCATATTGGAACACTATCTTTTTTTACATGATCTGTTTTTAATGTAACGTAGGAAAATAAGGAAAAACATGTGTGACATATTAACTTTCAACACAGTATTTGTTATACCGTAATGCCAGCACCAGCACGCCAGTCGGGTACGACAGAGAAGAGAAGGCTGTGAGGAGAAGTCAGCCGTTTGCATGCAAACGCACCTCCCTCCAGGATGACAACGCGACAGCAGCGGCACCTATGTGAAGACTACATAAGCGCTGCGCCCGACTGGTGGCGCCCCAGTCCGATAGCAGCTTCAACGTTAATCACTTAGTTAGGTGACGCATCGTAGCCTCTTTAGAACAATCTATAGGTAGCATAGTTGGAGATCAGCAGTCACTGCAGACCTGTGTTAGAAGCGGTCGCTAGGACCAGAAGTGTTACTTGTGTTCGTGTATTCTGAGGAAGACATTATTTTGTATGTCGCTCTTTGCTTGCGACACATCGGTCTGATAGCACTAGGGGACGATCATGTATAAATGAATACAAGAAGTCTGAAATCAAAGTTAAGTATTTGTACTTGTCTTGTAGTAATACAACTCATTAATACGAGTTGTTTCATTGTTTGTCTAGTGAAACGAGTATGCAGGATTCCTAGACACAACAGAATTGCTATTCATTACTTACACTTTGGAAACAAGTAGCTGATGTGAGCTTTACTCTGGCAAAGAAAAGTGATGCAGGACAAAAACTGGCAGGTTTTAGTTTTTGTTACTGAAAAATATGTGTGAAGTACCCAAAAGTGCACGGGAAACGTCACATCTCTATCTTACTACAGGACAGTTGTTTCATTTGTTTAGTAGTCTACTTCATGATTCACTACGACAAGGACAATGACACTTCATCGTTACTACCGATAGGTGTGCATGGGTCATTCAAGAAGAGCGGCCCATTGTGACTTCTGAAACTTTTCATCTATAAGTTGTATGTAACTTTTAATATCATTGATTATTAACATGTGTGTGCTTGTACAGTCTCTTTATGTTACAGTAAATGTCCTTGACACGTGCATGAATGTCTGAAGGAACCAATACTGTTTAGACGATTCCGGGTGTTTTAAATATTACGAAATTTCGTGCGCTGCAGTGAACAAGAAAAAATGTAAATTTCTGTTATAAAGAAAGTTCGTACTGAATCCCATTTCATGGTGAAAAATATTGTTCCTACATTAATTGAGCCCATTTGTGATTCTACATTTTCATAAAATGTGATCCTTAAATTGCAAGTAAAAGATGTTACTTATTAAATTGTATTAATTTATATAAATTATAATTTTGCATTTTCTATTTTCCTAATACAACAGTTTCAAATTCTTTTCATTTCTTATTTTAACTTAAGTATTAATTTTGCTGGTTGGAGATTCTAATTTAGTATTATTTTACAATAAGTAAAAGAAATATATATTTAATTTGGGGTGGAAAAGTGGCAGAACTATTATATGAGCGATCATAACATAAACTAAAACCTTTTTAGAAACTCAGGAAAAGAGACACAACTCAAACAGTTAATTAATAATTACGCCTCTTATGAGACACGTACAGAACAACATGTCCATGTTGCTAGTGTATAGAATATAGTGGAATTTACTAACAGAATTTCTTACTTGAAATTTGAAAGATGCTTCAACTATTTCTACATATGTTTTATAGGATTCTGTAAATAAATGTTTCTTGAGTACTGCATTTTTGGGTTGAGTCACTGTTCTCGCCGGTATATGAAATATGTTGCAGTCTCCATACAGCATATGCGTCTCACTCTCATTGTTTTATGGGAAGAATGTACAGCGCATAGATTCTACTGTTTTCCCTCGTGTTGTGCACTCTAACAGAGCAACAATGTTTCGTTTCTGAATGTTATTGTTAGTCCTCGGTCATTCCCTCGGCCATGGAAGTTATGCTTCTGATGGAATGTGTGGTTTCTCCAGTTATTCTAAGAATCGGGTTTGTCGGCTTTTCTCAGTGTGATTGATTAACGGTGTCCTTTCGGGTGTTCGGTCGAGTTTTCGCGCAGACTATAATCCCTGGAGGTACTTGTAAATAACCTGCGTACGTCGAAAATTACTATATAGCGAATGAGTCTTCTTGGATCATAAGCTCTCGGAATTTTAACCGTAAACCACTTCGTTACACCTCCTATGTGTGGCTGTCCCAGTCTTGTCACCCCTCCCACCTGCTACACATGCAATAGTGCCGAACCTACGTACTCTATCAAGTATAAGACAAACCTGCTCCCTCTCTTCCATCCGTCAAATCAGAATTAACAGTACCCATTCAGTCTACTGATCCTACTAACTCACTCCGCCAAGCTCCCATTATCATTCTCTAAAGTACCCATCCATTCCAACGACTGCATACTCTACAGCAAATTTCCCCCACTGCCCACTCCATTTTCCTTCTCAATATCCAAGCCACCTATTCGCAAAACCAAATCCACCTCTTCTTTACTCATTTGATACCAATGTGTAAACCTCTCCACCCTCCTCACCCCATAACCCGCCCTTGGTGCGACAGCGATAGCAAAGCAACATCTTATACTACAACATCCGTTCCCTGCCCACCAACTGACCCGTTTTCTAGCGTAACCTCCTCCAATACCGATACCTTCATCCTTAACAAAAAGTACCTCCAAACCTATCACACCATCTGAAACTCTCACTGTATCCTCTATCACACAGGTAATCCACTTCCTCTGGCCAGATGTGGGGTTGCAGCCGGCCATCGCAAACTCATCCCCAATCGGCCACAACATCAGTCAATAATCTGACTAAACACCTTAGCCTCTTCTTAAAACGCTGACTGTCACCAGCGTTACTATCAGCATTCGACCTAATCATTCCCTCCCCAACATTTTCCTCACCCACATCAGCTGTAGATTTTCCACCTATATTATTGTAAGTGGCCTCAAAATCCATACTACATCTAGAACTCCACCAGTGGTGTCAGTTTTCCGACATTTCCGCCACACCATAGTACACATGTCATGAAAGTGATGCCACCCAGATCTCATGCTAGCTTCTCCTAATCTCCTTTTAAGTCTCACTGCAAGTCCTTGATCCAATTGGAAGTGACCACGTATCTGTTATCCATACCATACCCCTACACTGTATCTGATTCTCGTGCACCCCATCTAAAGGTCAATCGTAAAGTTGTCCAGGACTACTCCCGCATCCCGCATCAATGGGGACGCCTTCTGAGAATCCATAGATACCCAGAATGTAAGCTAGCCCTTCACCTCCGTGCAGTCCGCCCCGGTAGCTGAGTGGTCAGCGTGACAGACTGTCAATCCTAAGGGCCCGGGTTCGATTCCCGGCTGGGTCGGAGATTTTCTCCGCTCAGGGACTGGGTGTTGTGTTGTCCTAATCATCATCATTTCATCCCCATCGACGCGCAGGTCGCCGAAGTGGCGTCAAATCGAAAGACCTGCACCAGGTGAACGGTCTACCCGACGGGAGGCCCTAGCCACACGACATTTCCATTTACCTCCGTGCAAGCTGAGGATGTCCCCCATCCCACGTCCTACTTTGCAACAGACCTTAGCTAACGCCATATGTGACGAGATTCCTATCAAAGACATAGCCTACATCCTCATTGCTCCACCCTGATCCCACAAGACCTAATCCTCTGAGAATCCCATTGCTTATACTGCAATTTCTTACGGCCTCATGACAAAGATACACTCATACGCCTCTGAGAAATACAGAGAGACATCAGAAATATACTCAACACTAAAAAGCGCTGAGAACATTGCCAGAAATGCGCCAGAAACTCATGGGTATAGTTCCCATTAACTCATTCAAGTAGCGGAAAGCGTTCCAGCAACTTACCGACAACCATTCCATCCAATACCCATACTTCCATAACACCAATCCCTCACCTGAGAGCAAGAGCTACCCACTTTGCATCCTCTCTCTAACATCTTCTGAATACACGATGATCTTCACATTGTTTATCCCTCTTGCCAGCATTCAGAAATGGACAAATACCACTCTTCTACCCCTGACTCCAAGGTTCCAGCACTTGGACAACTTACCAGAAAAAGAATTAAACAACTCAGCTGCAGCACGTGAGATAAAACAAGTACTTCACAGGAGACTTAAAACATCCCCGTGCCTTTTGACCATCACTTTCGTTACTCCCTCTTTCCTAACATCTACAAACACACAAGTACCACTGACGCATCCCTGACTCCCAGCGTGCAGCACTTGTATAACATAGCAGAAAATGAATTAAACAACCCAATCAGAGCAAATAACATAATACAAGTTCATCACAGTTAACAAAACACATCCCCTGATCACGTCTACATCCGTAATCGATAGTCTAAAGAAAGTCTCCTCTTCCTTCTAGGCGTTCTGGCAACCCTTTATACGACTACCCTCTCCACAGGTTACTATACTGAGCTACGGAAACCCCCAAAAATCCTATTTTTCCTGAAACAGTACTAACCCTGCCCCATTTGCCTCACATCATATCCAGCAAGGTCTATGAATCCATCTTCTCTCGACGTACCCATCAGGACCTGAACCAAACCATCTCCTTCCCATTAACCAGAATGGCTTCTGCCCCATCTTTTGCTCTGATGACCAGCTTCTGCCCCTCATCCACCTCCTCTTCCATCAGTTCAACACCTGTAAATCCGCTATGTTCTTCTCCCTCAACCTGCAAAATGCCTATGATTGTATATGGCATTCTGGTCTCTTGTTAAATCCCCAGATCTATGCACTTGCAATTAATGATGTACGCCCTGTTGTATCCTTCCTCTCTAATCGCCGATCCCTTGTCACCATGAACAACACCAAATACTGAACCATCTATCTCACCGCGTGTGGGCCGTTTATCTCCTTTATACTGCTGATATGCCCGGACCACCTCCCCAGTCCACCTCCTTCAGCATGCCGATGATATCGCTTTCCTCGCCCTTTATCCTAAGTCCGAGGAATTCTAATAGTCCTTCCAAACTTACTTCAGGCAGTTTACGTCGTGGTGCGACCAACGGCTCCTGAAGATCATCCATTCCAAATCTAAGGCAATGATTACAGGACATACCACCTACACCATCCACCTCCAAGAATTCTACCTCACAATTTACAATGGTCGTATCTAGTTAACAGACGAAAATATCTTGCACTAACCATCAAGTGGCAACTAATGTGGAAACCTCATCTAGTAAGCACTAAGCATCCAACAGGATGCCAACAAGAAACTAAACGTACTACACTAGAGTAAAACTACTAACTTGGACATTACACCCCTTCACTTGTAATCGAACCTAACAATTACAACATTTGACCGATTCGATTAATTATTAAATTACAAGAACCGCGTCTAATCTAACTTTTTCAAATTCTTCATAGCAAGGAAAGTACATTCATAAATACTAAATCCGCAATTTTTAGGTGATATGAAAGCTGTGTTCGCTCTTGAAATGTTTGACATAAGCGGAATAATAGTTACCTCTCTGCAGAAAACTTTATTCGTCAACTTCCGGTTCAAGAAGTTTTCGAACTACCCACTTCCTGTGGTGACTAAGCTGCTAGCGGACGCCCCCCCCCCCCCCCCTCCAGTGTCCTCCACCACACCAGAAAGATAACGTATTCCTTCACCCAGTGAAAAGGAAGGCTTTTACGGCTCAGTTGAGCATCAGCATTAACTCTGCACCTCAAAACTGTTAATTTCATGCTGACTTAAAGGATGTTTAATTATTTGTGACCATGCATAACCTAATAGTTTGTAAGTTGAATTGTAAGGCTCCTGATTTGTTAGGACCTCCCTGCAAAGAGATATACGGTTTACGGGGCTCCATTTACATTTATTTCGACACACAGTGAAGGGAAACACTCTGCACAACCACTTCCCTGCCTTCCTTACAGTTTTCTCTGCATCTCAGCATTGGGTTGTAGACTTGTTCTAACCTTACTACAGTTCTCCTGTAAAAATATATTACTTCTACAAAGATTTGTGGTCGCTAGCTCTAAAGCAGAGATTTAACAGTACTGTTTCTGAAGTTATTTTACTTCAGTGCATAATGAATTTAATAAAATTTATTTGAATTTTCTTACTTGGAATCAGGTCAGATGGAGGATGTGAGGGATATCAAGTTGCACAGTGGCTACCATTCTGAAATATGACTGTGTTAGGAATGAGAATTATACAACCTGAAATAAGTGTAATTAATCATAAGAAAATTCGTATCAAATACTTTAGCAAAGCGAGCTTTACATTTATGTTTAATACTTTAACTCTGAAGCAATTTTTTCCTGGCTACGCTAACTTTCACTGAAATTAAGACAGCCTTGTATTGTTGTGAATCTCAAACTTTTATAACGACCTTTTGATGGTCCGAATTTATAGAAAATGAGTCAAAAGCTTAGACAACGAAATGAGAATATACATTTTTGGAAATGTATTTGAAATAAGTTGGAACAGAATTTTTAAAGTCATAGTTCCTATTCAGAAGATGAACACATGAGTAACTGACTATAATATTCATTTGCAGTCCTATCCACTTAGAATCAATAAAAAAATTCTTGCCATAGTGAACGTAGTGGTGGTAATGCTGTGGTTGTAGACTGCAGTATGAGAAATGGTTGGTCTCTTCACATCTCCAGTAAGATGGAATTAACTTACTGGTATCACCCCACTTTTGGTAACAATTTTCTTGATGTACCAAAATTCCATCACAGACTAACCTTGGATAATACTGCTTTCTAAAAGTCGAAATTTGCAGATACTACTTTTGTACACAAATGCCGTTGCTACACCAACTTACGCACCAATAGCCACACTTTTGGCACTTTTTATTACTTCACATCACCCGACATGACGCACTATGAATTCAAGCCAGGCTCCCTTAATTGTGGTTTTAGTGCAACTGTATTCCACCTGCCTCTTTTCTGTTCTGCCTGTGCACCCTTTGCGCCAAGGTCACCCACACAATCGAGAAGTGAAAACCCATAGTAGATCTTCTTGCTTTCTATTTTCATTGGCAAATATTTTTACATTTTAAATTGTGAATATCACAGTCTTTACATTTATGACAAACATTCATTATTTTACCTCTTGTAACTGTTAGGCACAGACTTTTGACATGACAATACAATTCATGCCTGATGTACTGATTTTCAGAGTGTTTGCTTAACAAAAAATTCTACAAATTTTTATCATTCTTACGTTCTATCGTTAATATGTCCCATCTTTAGTTGACATATCCTGTAAAGATCACTTCAAGGAGATGCACCTTCAGACAATGTAACTCTCTTCCTGTCATATTAAAAATGTGTGCTGGACCGAGAGTCGAAATCGGGACCTTTTCCTTTCGGGGGCAAGTGCTCTACCATTCAAGCTACCACAGCACGACTCAAGGCCCGTGCTCGCAGCTTCAAGTCTGCCAGTACTCCGTCTCGTAGGTAGGAGCAGAGTGAAAATCTCATTCTGGGAACATCCCCCAGGATGTGGCTAAGCCAAGTCCCTTCGCCTTCAATATCCTTTCTTCCAGGAATACTAGTTCTTCAAGATTAGCAGAAGAGCCTCAATGAAGTTTTGGAAGTTAGAAGACGAGGTTCAGGCAGAATTGAAGCTGTGAGGACGGGCCTTGCGTCGTGCTTGGGTAGCTCAGTTGGCCGGCAGCACAGTAGGTAAGCGTGTCCGGTCAGAGAGCTGGTTGGCCTCTGTAATAAAAAACTGAGTGGAAGGATTAACAAACGAACTTTAACGGATGTCATGTGACGTCCGCAACTACCAAACCCAACGGTCAACAACGGAAAAAAATCCAAAAACAAAAAAAAGATGGGAGAGCACTTGCCCCAAGAAGCAAAGGATTCGAGTTCGTGTCTCGGTCCGATACACACTTTTAATATGCCAAGAAAAGTCATATCAGGGCACACTCTGCTGCAGAGCGAAAATCTCATTCTAATATAACTCTCGTTGAATTATTTGGCCGTTAAAATCTTTTTCATATATCCCAGCCAAGTGACATACATAATCAAAAAACTTCACTAGACACATGTGTAATTAGGTAACTTACTAACCAATACCTTTCTTCATAGTAGTGCCTCTGTTTTGTCATTACATAGGGCAATATTTTCTAAAAAAAAGGAAAAAATCGTTTATTGAGAATTGTCCAAAATAAATAATCAGTTTCAAAATTCCACTAACTTATTAGGTGCATACTGTGTTTACCTACGTCTAGACACAGATTATTCACAGGTAAGGAAATACGCTAAGTACAAAATTTCAAATGAAAGGAAGGCACTGCACTGTAGTGTGTCCCTTGTTCACACATCATTTTTACTACATGAATTCGACTTTTTTGTGAATTTAGTGACTTTTTTCTCACTTTGTCTGATGTCTCCTTTCCTCACTATTTTGTGACTCTATCGTCTTAACTCAGTTTCCCGTTTTCATTCCCAAGGCTCTTCTTGTATTACAACATAAACATAAAAAAATTATTCTCATGACACAAAATTAATAAATCCACTACTGATTTCACACAATTTAAAAGCAAATTCATTTATCGGAGACCACTTTTTACATCTGTCGACTATTAATTTGAACTGTTGGTTCATATTTTCTCAAATCGACTGTGTCCCTCAAACCTAGTCTTTTAGCAGACATCAGAAACTCCAAGAAATAAGCATTGCATGAGGAACATTTAAAATTTTGTAAGGTCCATTGAAAATGAATTTAAATTTGCTAGTCTAACTATCAGTTTTACTAGGATTCTCGTGAGTTTTCATGAGGACCAAATTGCCTGTCTTAAATTTTGGGAATTTCATGTTCTTGACATGTCTACAAATCCTCTCTTCAGCTTGCTTTTTCATGTTGTTTCGAACTAGCTGTTTTTTTATCGTCTATCGCAATTTCATTACGAGGATGGAAATCTAGTTAGTCTTCCATGGGACAATTTGACTTCTCTTTTTTCAGTGTGTCTTCTGGAGTAAAACCCATACTATCATGACTTAATGTGTTCATTATTTGTTGGAACTTTGTTACATACCTTCCCCAAGATCTGTGGTTTTTATGGCAGTAATTTCGACATAGTCGCCCAGTCTCTAGTATACACCTTTCTGTTAGGTTACTCAACGGGTAGTTGACATTTATATGTACACCCTATGCTTGTTTGTTTGTCATAACGTCTGTCCATAGCTTTGAGAGGAAGTGCGCACCATTATCTGATAATACGCGTTTCGGTTTACCTGGTTTTACAAAATAGTCCAGGGCCATTCTGTTACATACCGCTCCAGCGTTGTTTTTCTCAATGAATAAAGCTTTATAAATTAAAATAAAAATCCCTACTGAAACCAAAATGTACGAAAAGTTATCTGATGTTTTTGTTCAAAGTCCGAAAATATCCAAAGTGACTGTATCCAGCACATCATCTGGTTTAATAGTCTGCATTGGACTTCTATTGGTCGAATTCACAACTTTAGTCTTTCGACATATATCACAAAATTTTGTTCTCTGTGATGCCTCTCTGATGACATTATTGAAAGTGATAGACTCCAATTTTTCTGCTTTCTTTTTGGCTCCGCAATAGCCATATGCCTAATTAAAATAGTCTGCAGCTTCATTCACAAACTGTGAAGACCAACGTACCTGCCACATTCCTGGGTTAAATGTTTTTGTAAATACAATGCTCTCTTGTATATTTTGTAAGATACTCCAATATTTAGTGCATCGGCGTCTTCAGATTTGAATTTTACCGTCATTATATCCTCGTCTGCGTTCTGATGGTTTCTCATATATTTGCAAGTATCTTATATTATTCCAACACTTTTAAAATGGCTAATCCGGAACGAATCATCATTTTCCTCCATCTTATTTGGACTACCCACATTTCTGGGTAACCGAGATAAAGCATCGGGAAAATTTTTCCCTGTACCCATAATATATCTAAAGTCTATGTCATAGTGTTGCAGAATCAGTACCTAACTTGTGAATCTTTTATGTAACAGTCGACAATCTTTGAAAAAAGTTGATGCCTAATGATCGGTGTGTATCATGGTTTTGTTTATCCATAAGTAATCCTTCAACTTTTAAAAAGACCGAATAATGATCAGTAATTCCTTCTCAGACACAGCGTGATTTCGCTTAAACTTACTGATGGTCGGTTGAGAAAAGCTACATGTTCTTGTTCCAGCTTTCCATGTATTTCCTTCCCCTGAAAGAGGAACACTCCTAATCCGTAATCCGAAATGTCCGTTCCCATGTTAAAGGGTTCCCATAAATTTAGGTGAAACAATGTAATCTCTCTATCCAAACTCTCTTTTAATTTGTTGAGGGCTATGTTACACTTATTTGTCTAAATGAACGTACTTTTTATTTTAAGTATTTGATTTAGTTTCACTTTATTTAATGCTTGGTTATTTAAACATTTATGGCAGACCGAACATATTCCTAGGAAAGTCTTCGTTTTCAGGATCTTGGTCTTGAACAATCTCGGATAGCCTTCACCTTATCAGGATCATTTTCAGTACCGTTTACCGTAACAATATGCCCCAGGACATTTATTATTTTCCACACACAATCACACCTAGTCAGTTTCAATATTATGCGCCCTTTTATCACCACTTTGACCTCCATATCTAATAATATTCAGTGTTCCTGTCACCTTTTAGTGGCAACAATTAGATGTTCAACGCATACTTACATTTGTGAATGTAACTCATTGACCAGTACACTATCTAGTGCTGTAATAAACACCGAAAAAGAAGTGATCAACCCAAATGGTACAGTTTTTTACTGGTACCACCTTTCAACAAAAAGAAACGCCTTATACTTCGTCTATTCTTTATCTTACGCTATCTCTCTATTACCAGCTGCCAAATCGATACTGGTCATGTACCTTATATCACGAAATTTTTGGAGTAATTCGTCAAGATATTCAGGACGACCTGTATACCGTTTTACTACCCTGTATAGTGCTATTCCACCTTTAACTGTATCTTTTGTTCACCAGCATTGTAAGGTTGTTATACTGACTATTGACGCATTCCTTTACTCTGCACTCGATCATTCCATTCGTTTTGGACTTCGGCTCACTTTGATACTGAAGTAGCATACAGCGTTTTGAAAAATTGTTAGTGTTCTAAGATATTCAAATTATTTTCGTAATCTACTACCTTTTCGTTCTTCGTTAGTACTTTGAATAATTCCTCTTTATTTTCCACTGATATTCCATCAAACAAGTCTATTATCTCCATAAAATGATTTTGTTTGTTGTCATTCTCGACCATGTGTCGAACATAATTCTCAATATATCTCCTAGTCTATCAATTGCTCCTATCTGATTCACCGGAAATCTAGCTAAATGACTTTCCACTATTGTGTTGGTTACTTCGAAAGGAAAACCCAGAGATTTCCCCTTTTCCTGACAGGTAATCACGTCCTGTCCGCAATCAAAAGTCGCTCTTTGATTAGCCGGTCAGTAACTAAATTGATGTCTGAACTCAAATCACTTACCATTAAGAAAGTATGAGTAAACTCCTGTCGCAATATCAAACAATATCTGATATTTAATCGGTCTGCTCACCTTAGTAGTGACTCGAATCACTTTAACTCCTTGCACAGGCATGTATTCTACACCTTCTTACTTTTTGATAATTTTAAAGGATGTATTGGAAATGGCCGTGACCTATGCTCAGGCATCTACCAACACATGACAATCTTGGCTGTAATCTGAACTGGTATGATTGTTTGGATTCTTGTGTTTTCTCGCCTGTCCTCCTCTCTTTCCCACAATAAACCCTTTTCGATAGTCAGGTCTCGCCAAGACATCTGTCCTATGCTTACTCGCTGTTACTTCTCTTGAGCTTTTCCCCCCTCTTCCGTTCTACGCTTTTGGTTACTTGTACCACCTGATACACACTTCTTCCCCTTCTTCGCCTTCTTCAATATCTTCGTTTCCTATTAGTTTAGCATCACATGGCGTTTCAGAAACATCGTTAGTGGCTTTTTTCATTAGAGCTATCTTTCTCGCTAGTGCTGGAGGAAAGACAAACTCGACATCGATACTACTTTTTGCTCCACTGACGTCTTGAGGAAAGGCTGTGCTGCCTTTTTTGCATCGACGTGCTGTTACAAATTCTGCAGTTAATCCGTAAGTCTCCTTATCGCCTGCACCTTCTTCTAAATTCCCATCGAAATTACGTATGTAAATTTTCGTCTTCATCCTGCATTGACAATGAATCCTCCCGATTTTCTATCATTTCAGCAAAAATACTATCAACTTCCTGTTCTTCCTCTGCATCAGGTATGCATGTCATGATCTTCTTAGTACCTCCAGAACCACTTCCATCGTGATCAAGATCTGCGTCTACTGAAAACAGTAAAAATTGGAATGATCTCGTTCTAATACTATTCTAGGATTCGGCAACCTCTTTCAGGCATATTTTATTTCTTGGATGTTTTTTAGTCACGTTATTCGTGCCAGTGATTTTCTCAACCATCTTGCTCATCGAAAATCGTTGTCTCCTTCTCTAATTTGATTACCATTGCTGTGGTTTCACTTAATGGTCGCATAGTCTCGAGCAGGCTGTCACTTTCTCTGGGTGTTGCCAACTGTTGGCTAACATATTCTCTATCCCCGCTCGCGCCAAAGCCATTAGCAATCATATCGTTTTTGCTAACGCTGTCTGGCTTCATATAGATTTTTTCGGGCCCCTGATCTTAGCTAGAACTCGACATTCTATCAAATAACCTTGATGCCTCAATAAAACCTTCCTACTATCAAATATGAGCTGTCGAATGGTCCTAAGTGCTTGGACCCAATACTTCATAAGTATTGGTTCTGGTATTTTTCGCAAACATTCCCTTTTCTCACCAGAAAAATCTTCAAAGTCTTGTCACGGTTTTCACATGTAAATGATCCCACTGACAGCAGTGTGTGAACTTTCCGCAGTAATTATTAAAGTACGTGAATCGTTTATGATCAAACGTTTGGAAGTTTTTCACAGCAGAGAAAGCGTTTCCTTCTAACTGCGAAAATCGCTGTGATTAGCTAATATGAAAGCTGTGTTAGCTCTTGAAATGTTTGGCACAAGGAGTATAATAGTTTAAATGATTGGAGACACTTGATTCGCTGAGTTACGGCTTTCCGAGAATTTCTGGCGCTGGCCGCTTTCTGCGGCGCCCGAGCTGCAAGCGGCCTGAACCCCCATGTTCTCTGCCACACCAGCAAAAGAACAGCTATCTTCTGTCAGCGAAACCGCATTTACCACAATCCAAATGCACCTCTTTCCAATAAAAATCAAATACTGAATTGACACAGCAAGAGGCAAGTGTGGATTGTGGAATTTATTCTGCAAACATTTATAAAGCTTTGATGTTTATTATTAAGATCAGGCACTGTCGTTGCAGCCTTAATAGTTCAGCTTGAAAGTGGACCAGTAAGGTTTGAAATTAATCGCCTTCAATAAATACTGCAACTGTTGACAGAATCGTTAATAAACGCTTTAAGTAATTTGGTAAAGCAGCTGGTCAACATAAGTTTGAAACTGAGAAAGGAACAAATAAATTACGTGAACCTTCCCTTCATATTATGATTTTTATCTCCTTACTGCCGCCCGGCAGATACGTTTGTGCGTATTCTGTTCCCTTTTCTCATGAGAAGCGCCACATATATTTTGCCATGTTACAGCAGTAAGATCTGCCCAAAATAACTATTTATCTGCTGAGAGCATTTTCTGGCTTCGCCGTCGCCACTGACCTGGCATCTAGTCCAGTCAAACGTTGGTTTTTACTAACAAGGTTTGCAGAGATTACTTCTGCTATCTTTCTATACGTTTTAGAGTGTGCTGAATCAGAATACTGCAAAGTTCCAGCAAAATTTGGGCCACAAAAATATTAGACGTTTGGGGTTTTTCGCTTGTAACTCGGAAAATTCGCAGTTTTCGGCTAAGTTGTCTAGTTATGAAAGTAAACACGATAAATTGTCGCACAATATAGGTCTGAGTGACTTTTTCGTCAGATCAACTGTACGACGTGTACCACACATTGGAATTTCAGGCGCTACCACAAAACCGAACTCCTTATCCCTCTGTATGCTTTGATGTTCTTCCATAAGACAAACTGAAACCTTCTGCCACTCGTACAATTCAAATAACTTATGTAAATGGCATAATAAATATACTTTGGTTGACATTCAGTAATAATACTGATTATAATAAACTTGTATATTAATGTAATTATTCTGAAGATTTTTAAAAGAAATTACATCCTCTACACGCTTCTTCCAGCTTTCCACCTTCACTAGACTCGTTTGCCAAATGAGAATATGTGTGGGAATGTTACAGCTAAGTAAGATAACATACGACTAATTTCAGTTCACACCAGATAACAGGTAAATAATATTTACGAATAATGACAATAATTAATTATAATAAATTGGAGTTGTAACCAATATACGGTGTTTGTTAAATCATGAGCTATCACAACGGGAAACTATAGTAAAAACAATATGACATATGCGTTGTCTTCTTCCAACATTTCCCCTTCTGAGTCCTGCAATCAACGTGGCCGACATTTTTGCAAACTGTATCACCGTTTATGCAGAGCTTCGAGCAGTGGTGGTCCGTATTTCAGCTGCTGCAAGAGAGGGCATGACATGCAGTATTGCATTTGCATGTGCTATAGATAAGAGTAATACCGGGTGGCGCCAAGTAAAGCATAGTGATTGGAATTAGGCGATCCTGGACCTTCTCCAATCCCATTCCTCTGGATGCTTGTATTTGGTCAGCCACTGTTGCAGCTGTTGGTACACTCGGAGAATATGCTGGTAATCTGGTGCTTTAGATACGATGTTGACAGTCGTTCTGAAAGCCAATTTGATGTAGCTTTAGGACCTGAGGTGTTTCAGAGTGTCTCTGCTAACACCTCCACTACTCATTATATAACGGAAGTAGAGTCACAGCGGCTGACTGTATGCAAGAAGAGGAGCACCCTGCAGCAGGGTGCTCAGTGCCCTCAGGAAAGTGAAACTGTTGTAAGATTTTCCCCTTAGCTCGTTTCATCATGAACATATTACTTTCTTCATTGAGACCCTTTAGAATGACGAGAAAACCCATGTTTTCCCTAATAACAACGACGATTTAACGTGTAGAAGTCCAATGATGTTGTGATGCTGACAATCAAGGTATCAGCACGTTCCACAGCTTCTTTTAAGTTACACCTGCTTTGTCCTATTTGTACATTAACACTGACATTAAGCAGCCCTTTATATTCGAATTAGAGAGGAATTTTTTCTGGTCGACACGTGTTGCCTTCTTTTCGTTGAACATTATTTCTACAAAATTATGTTTGTGGGACCTTCTCACTCGCTCTTTCTCGTTGGTGCTCGTGTCAGATTGTCAGGATAGCTACCAAATACTGGAACGGATTGTGAACTGTACTTCGCATGCGTGAAGGGAAAAGTATCTGTCACAGATATCTGACAGTGGCTGCTCACAGTGCCGAACAACTAGATGCAGCTGGTATCAGACCGGCAGGGGAGGAAGGTACATGCCATTTTACAAACGTCTTGCCCCTTGTAATGCCACTTCCTTGGACGAGAAATAAAAATCAAAAATTAGCTCCCAATACCCCAAAGACTTCCCCCCAAGTCCCAAATTCCCAGAAAAGTGAATAAGCGAACGGAGTTCCATTTATCACTATTATTAGGACAATAACAAGTAATTAAATCAGGAATCTAAGACTTGGCAATTTAGCAGTCTACGAAAGAAAGATTAAATTTCAGCAAAATTAAAATCAAAATCATAATAAATCGCAAAATTAGCATAAATTAACATTCGCAAAGTAGAACCAACGATCCCAAAGAATACTCCGTGTGAGTACTCTTTGGGAATCGTGAGTAATGAGTAAGTATAATTCAATAAATTGTCACTACGTTACAGGAGTTAGCCGAAGCAGGTCATATATTTGAATGCTCGTACATGTAGGCGCGCTTAGATTGTTTTTGAGATTGAATAAATGCGAACTATTATGACGTAGTAATACGATCTTCTGACTTCAAAGATCACATCATTAGTATTCGAACGGTGGACTTTTACCTACTACAATAAAGTGAACTTTCAACTACATAATTGAACTGATCATTACTTAGACAGTGATTTAGGCAACGAACACTGATAGACAATTTTCATTCATAATAGCCAGTGGTTTATGGAACTTCAGTGATAGGTCCGAAGCATATAATTTAAATCCCCCCAACACCTGGGAAAGTTTTCTTCTCAAGGCTCGGTTAGGAAGTGACTGATATTGTGCAATGAAACACCCTCTCGTGCTAAGTCGTGCATTTATGATTTACAATTCTATCAGATTATTGACATGAAACTCCCGAGTAATAATTACGCGCAGCGATAATGTTTGATTGTAGCGTTCAGCGCTTCTGTAGAATCTTTGACTCAAATAACAAACCCATTGTTACGATTTCTTAGATACTTGAAGTTACGACCAGTTTGTAGGGAATTTGTTGTGGATGTGACTGTATTGGTTTTATCATTAATCAGTTAAACATCGATTACGAACGATTAATTACGATTCTTGATGAAGTAGATATCACACGCACGTCGACAATTTGGATCAGCACTGTTATTTTGTGTAACCTCGTCTTCATAAGTTGATAATGATCTCAACACTCTACCGACTGTCGCCGAGTTTTAGCCGAGGCCAAGTACAAATCAAACCAAATCATCAAGAAGAAGAGTCGTCATACAAAATGTCGCCCTAAACGTGGCGCCGGAACACGACAACGGACAAGAAAAGAAGTTACAAAACGCCGCCCTATACCAGGGGCTCAAACAGGAAGACATATTCAAGCGCACGGTTATAAAAAACCTGACGTCCTAAACAAATTATAATACAACGCAAGATCGGCGTAGGCGCTTATTTTGCGTCACGTTCTTCACCGACGCAGAACATCGAGCCGAGGTCGCAGGACGCAGCCCGCACCAACCTACAGCGACGCGCCGACTACGAGAGCGACGACGTGCGGCGCCGTCAAGATCGGGATGCGCTGAGGCTGCCTAAAGCTGACTGCGCGTCCGTCGTCTCGACTCAACCCAGCAACAAACAGTAAAGTACTGTACAACTCAGGTTAGTTAGTAGTAGACTAACTCTTGTTTTGTGTGTGGTGTAACATTGGAATCTTTGTACCATTGAGTATTTGTAAGATCCGCTGGGCACCTACATAGGCAACTGAATAAATATTACTAGATAAATAGGTTTTGTAAACTGGTAGTTGTTAGTATTAATCAAGATGTCTAGAAGAACTAAGAAAAGTAGATTAGAACCTGACAAGGAGGTGTTCGATATTAGAGAGGACCCAGTGGAAGAGATAAATCAAAACGTGCTAAACATTCCTTCTGTTGGCCCTGAAATTGAGTCAATGGAACGAATGGATGAACTGAACATGCCCACAACATCCGCGGACGAAATCGAGAATGTTCCGGACGTTGTGGAAGCTCAGGTAACAGTAATAAACGAACCAAGAGAAATTTCAGGGGTGGCAGATGCTTCTCCCGCGCAACACTTCGGTATGAACATATTGTTCAATATCATATCGAAGGTAGAGGAAGATCTAAAACGGAAAGAGTTAGAAAGGGAGGAAAATTTCAAACTAAGAGAACTTATTAAACAGAGAGAATTAGAAAGGGAGGAAGATCTAAAAGGGAGAGACTTAGAAATGGAGGAAAATCTAAAACGTAGAGAATTAGAGAGAGCGGAAAATCTAAAATGGAGAGAATTAGAAAGTGAGGAGAACAGAAAGTTCCGGCAAGAAATGTTAGATTAACACAAGAATTGGGATCTTAAATATAACCAAAAGATGGAAAGGGTACAAATGAGGTCAATGACATTTCTAGTGCTGTACAAACGCTAGAAGAGAATTTAACAGTAGTAAAGTCTACACAAATTTCAGTAGTATATCAAGTTTCGGAACTATCAGAAAAGATGAACCAATTAGAACTAACTACTAAGCAGAATGTCGATTCTTTCTTAGTTAATAAGTCTAATCAGTGGGAGACTGTATTGACGAGCAATCTGAAGAGATTAAAAAACTGGTAGATGATGCGGTAGAACGTAGATTGACTTCTATCGGTAATTCTAATATAAATGTCACAAATGTTGAAGATTTAGAACAGCACAAAGAGGAGTTTCGTCCTATTAAAAATAGAGTACTCAATGAAATTCCAATAGAAATGGAGAAATGGAGAAATGGAGAAATGCTGACAACCTTCGAGAAGAGAATTAGCTGTTGCTCGTTGCTTCTCGATCGTGTCCGAGTTTTGGAGTCACTGTCTAACGACCGCTGCTCATTGGAGAGAAGACACTGTGGGCAGAGGAGGCTCACCTGTTCATTCAAACATCCATAGTCATCTGGACAAGAAGAGGGCGACGTTGGTTGCTAGCCATTCAAAAGGCAGCCAACAAGAAGATATATGTCTGATGCTAGCCAATAAAGAGGCAGCAGACAAGAAGATCTAAGTCTGCTACTTTACAAAGTAGAAGTAGCAGATATTGAAATGATACATCGCTTGGATTTCTGCTCCTGATACAATTGGAACGCAGCAGAGGTAGCAGATGGTGAGGCTGTGATCCCTGCCCGCACAGTCTGGTCCAATTCTCTTACGTGCTTAACGTCCTGATGGGGAGCTGATCATCACTTGCTGACCAACGTTCCAGACGGCGTGTCTGCACGCTCTCTAGGCTTTGCCACGAGAAAAAACAAGATTACAAATTTAAATATTTTGTAATAAATACGAGATAATAAGATTAATTCTTATAATAGTTCTAAATTACTTTATGCTTGAAATACTTAAGTGTGAGATTTTCAGACAGGCGAGTTCTTTAGGCCTTTGTAGTACTAGTAATGAAATATTTAAATTATTAGTTTAGAATTGGTGAAATTTTTAGAGGGCAGTATTGTTAGGCCTATATTTTAAAATTTTGTACAAACATAATTCTCTTATGACATGTAGTGTATTGGGCCATGAGGAGGCCACTAATACCACTGTTTGTCCGATAATCAGAGCACCCTCTTGTGTATGCAAAAGGGAATGCCCTGATAATCGTCCGGGGGGCGGATGTAATGCCACTTCCTTGGACGAGAAAGAAATAACAAAAAATTAGCTCCCAGTACCCCAAAGATTTCCCCCCAAGTATCAAATTCCCAGAAAAGTGAATAAGCGAACGAAGTTCCGTTTATCACTATTATTAGGACAATAACAAGTAATTAAATCAGGAATCTAAGACTTGACAATTTGGCAGTCTACGAAAGAAAGATTAAATTTCAGTAAAATTAAAATCAAAATCATAATAAATCGCAAAATTAGCATAAATTAACATTAGCAAAGTAGAACCAACGATCCCAAAGAATACTCCGTGTGAGTATAATTTAATGCATTGTCACTACGTTATGAGAGTTAGCCGAAGCAGGTCATATATTTGAATGCTCGTACATGTAGGCGCGCTTAGATTGTTTTTGAGATTGAATAATTGCGATCTATTATGACGTAGTAATACGATCCTCTGACTTCAAATATCACGGCATTAGAATTCGAACGGAGGACTTTTACCTACTACAATAAAGTGAACTTTTAACTAGATAATTGAACTAAACATTACTTAGACAGTGATTTATGCAACGAACACTGATAGACAATTTTCATTCATAATAGCCAGTGGTTTATGGAGCTTCAGTGATAGGTCGGAAGCATATAATTTAAATCCACCCAACACCTGGGAAAGTTTCCTTCTCAAGGCTCTGTTAGGAAGTGACTGATATTGTGCAATGAAACACCCTCTCGTGCCAAGTCGCGCATTTGTGATTTATAATTCTATCAAATTATTTACATGAAACTCCAGAGTAATAATTACGCGTAGCGATAATATTTGATTGTAGCGCTCGGCGCTTGTGTATAATCTTTGACTCAAATAACAAGCCCACACTTACGATTTCTTAGATACTTGAAATTACGACCAGTTTGTAGGGAATTTGTTGTGGATGTGGCTGTATTGGTTTTATCATTAATCAGTTAAACATCGATTACGAACGATTAATTACGATTCTAGGTGAAGTAAATATCTCACGTGCGTCGACAATTCGGTTCAGCACTGTTATTTTGTGTAACGTCGTCTTCGTAACTTGATAACGATCTCAACACTCTACCGACTGTCACCGAGTTTTAGCCGAGGCCAAATACAAATCAAACCAAATCATGAAGAAGAACAGCCGTTATACCCTCCATCACGGTAAGAGGCAACTACCGACCTCTCCAATTACACCGTGACACTACTGGAGTGTGAATTCGGTAATGGATATGCAACTAAGTGTGGTAAGAACTAGAGGGAGGAGGTGAGGGGTTGGGGGAAGAGGGGGGCGGAGGAGAATGAAGGACCTAAGATAGCCCATCTCAACTGTGAAATCGCCCATACTTCAATACTCGCTACTCGTCTGGCGAAAAGTCACTCACACCTATTTAATGGGGAATTCATTCCACTTCATTTTTGCAAATATAGTATAATATATAAGCGTAAAACCCAAAAAGTGACATATTTCCTAGTTTTTCTCGGTTTTTGACCCATTTACGGGCCGAAATTTTGGTGGGATTTCGAAAATTCGAAACTTCTACAAAACATTCAGCTATTTGGCCCTTATGAGCACCATTTGACTGGACTAATTATCCTTCCAGCGGGGTGTCTCATAATCGGCACCCAGCGGCCAGGTGACCATCCTGCTATTTGTGGGCGACTATGCAGCAGTCAGAAACTCTGAGCGCTTGACCACGTTTCAAAAGAGAAATCTTTCTGGAACGAACTCTCATGCTCTGCGCAGTAATTTGCATTATAAATCGTATCATGTCAGGCGAGGGCTCAAAGAAAAACTGTGAACGCTATTATCATTCATAGCCAAAAAATTGCAACTGCTTAGACGTTTTGAAAATGAAATTATTTTGCCTCATGACTGGTATCGGAGAGAAATTTGTCGTTAGTAAATTTTACATCAAAGCGTAAGGTTCATTCACTAGTAGCTCTCTTTTAACGTAGATGGTGGGAGGATTTCTCCGACACACATCAGTGCGAAGTTATTCTGGTCTTCCTTATAGAGTTAGCCTGTTCTTGTTGAAAGCCAGTTGAAGGTCTCCCTAAGCCCAACGAACGAATTTTTCTCAGAAAGCTCTGCGACAATCCACCATTACGTGATAAAGAGACTGCGGATGAAGCATATTCCCCGTGGGAGTCGTTCTGTAGAAAATGGTAGTTGAGAGGACGAAATACAGCTGCTTACTGGAATGGAAGTCGCTCTAAGAATCTAGCTGCCCTTTGCTTGTCTCCTGTTGCCTGTCCTTAATTATAGGAAGGCTTTAGAACACCAGCGAAACGATTGGGATAAATTCTGAAAAACCACATCTCTTCCACTTTGTTATCCCTCTATAGCTCCCATGCTGCCTGGCGGGAAATTTCCCTTAAATCCCAAGTCACAAATAATGCAGTTAGGCACTCCTAAAAGAGTCTTTCAGGGAAAGGTAGTCCCAAGAGACGAAAGAAAACGTTTTTGTTGTCTGCAATTTTCGGTAACGTAAAAGTTATCGAACTGTATGATATAAAGACATACCTGTCCTTTGTTACTTCGGATACTGTACCATTCATTAAATCTATCGTCTTTATTTGGAAATCGTGTAATATTCAAACCGTTAATTAGGTACCTTGTTTGGACCCAAACGATTTTTTTTTTTTTTTCGAATTAGGCCCTACGTAATATATTATGAGAAGAGAAAATATAGATGATGTCCAAGCTAGCAAACACACCATTTCTCACAACATGTCATAACATATGTATTTGGGCTAGTTACTGGCCTGCATTTAGTATCAAGAGAACTTGGCGGTGACTAAAATTCTGAGGTTCTGTCAGTGCAATAAAATCGCTAAATTCTTCAGTACAGTTCAACCTGTGTAGATCAAGCTTGACTCATAAATAAATCGGAAATGGAACACAGATGTTTAAACTTTTTTAGTTGCATTGTGATCCACACCCATGACAAATTTATTAAATATGAGTTTTCAGCACTGGCTATTACTTACAGGATTATATTAACCTTTGTATTAAACTGTTGACTGCTGCTTAGGTTAGCCTATGCAGCCATTCTGATGTGTTGATTATGACCCGTTAACACATATACTGGTGTTGCAGTCACCGTTTATTTCGTACCACGATCAGCTTATGAAATTGTGTTACGTAGACGAGTACGTCCGCTATAAATCAAGTACATGCATCTAACGGGTCGTACTCTCCATTTTCGGAGGATGCACAGCTGAAACTAAGTACCGGTGAGCAACGTAATGTAAAAAGAGTTGTTTAATGCGAACAAAAATAGCCAATGTGGAAAATTGGCGTAATTCGAGAGACAGACGCTTGGTTTTTTACTGCATTATTTTAATACTGCCTAAATGCCCGTACTTCGCATCGTAAGTTAGAGAAGAGCCTTTGCATACCGTCGCTTTATAGAGTTCCATACCTTAATCGGGAAAAACGGAACCCTTACAGCAGGGGTAGACAAGCACTTTTACCCAGCGCCGTCAGCTAATAGTAGAATTCTGAAGCTGACCACAGACGCTACAACAATGACAATAAATAAATCAGAGCTGCAGCGAGTTAAAGCTTATAACAATAATTTATTACCATGATATTACCTCAAAATTTAATGAAAGACAATAAAAATGTTTTAAAACCGCTGCCGGCTACTGCCCAACCTCCATTTTGTGGATGTTAACAATGAAGCTGTCTATTAAAGTATTATAGGATCACTCTGTCAATAAATTCTTGTTTGCTATCCACGAAGAAAAACGTAAACGAGATCTATCGGATAGGGATTTCATAGTTTGACAAACAAAGCGATATCTTTAAATCTGTGTATCCTAGACCAGTAAATTTAATGTTACATTGTATTTTTAAAGATATGAGTGCGGCGTTTAATTCTGTCATTGACGTAAAGTTCGGAAAATATGTCCGACACTAAGGAAAAAAAGGCAAGAGCGGCGTCTATTTGTTTTTTGGTGTACTACCAGACTAATAGTGCTATGTATTGGTTCAGTGATGTACAATGCCGTCTAAGGTAAACATTCGAACTAGTAATCTTTTGATATTCCTTATTATTAGTACAAGAGATATGATACAGTTTTAAATTATTTCTTGCACAAGAATAGATTTGCAATCCTCAACATGTTATGACTATATCTTCCAATAAGAGAACAGGGTTGTGAGTAGTATTTAACTGTCACTTCTTCAACTTGTGTACGTAAATTCCGTGTTTTATAATGAAGTTTAGGGATTTTAGGCAGGTGACGTGGCCACATAACCACGAAATTTTGGTTACCATGTAGGCATCTTCTGCTCTAAGCTCGTGCACGTCACTAAGTTTATAACAACAACTGGCTAACATACACACGGTAGTTCTGGCTGCGTGAGAGCTTGTCGCGCGTTTTTCTGAGGTACCTTGGGAACTCTGGATGCTGCCAGGCGATTGCAAGTGATATGAAGGAAGTGGTCATCGTAATATTGAAGAATTTATAGAATAAGTGGAGAACGAAGATGGAAACTCGCGACCAAAGGGTATTCAGGAACCACAGTGGTCCGAAGTGAGCTAACAAGGATGAGCCCCAAATAAATATGATGGGTGAAAGAGATCTAGGAGTTTATTCCTGCTGGAAGGAAAATCTTCATTGATAACAGTGTGTAAGACGAACCCGAAAACTAAGAGCCGCATAGGTGGAGGACCTGTTTCGTGTGGAAAGGAAGTAACGGCTTAAACTTGATAGTAAGAGGTCTAAAGAGTAGTGGGGAAGACAGAGTAGCGGATAAAACATTAAGTGTTGTCCATATGATGAGCAGTTCCGAAACCTGAACTGCAAAACAACCATTGTCGGGATACAAACAGAAGAGAGGGGAGACAAGATAATTAGCGGAGGCAGGAGGTGGTAAACGATCGTGCAGAATCTAGGGGTCAAAGTAGGGAAGCAATTAGGGTTCGAGGCCAGTGAGCTGAATTAGAGAGGAAGTGCCAAACCTGTGGCATCTGGTCACTTGTGATGACAACAGAGAATGCAGGCAGGGGCAAGATGGGAGCGATGGTGAGGAAAACAGAACATTCGACCACCAAATCCACGATTTGCGACGAGGGGAGCCCATAAAGGCAAAGAGAAGCATGATGCAGAGGTTCGAGCTACGGATAATAAAACACAGAAATCCATCAGGTAAACAATGAAGATGTTGTATAAAAGGAAGTTTCCGAAGCCACAGAGTAGGGGCATAATCAAAATGAGACTGTAGAGGGGGATGTGGTCTTAGATTACATAGGCATCGGGCTATGAGAGAAACCAGAGCAGGATGTAAGTCTGAAGCGGAGAAAGAAGCCTCCAGATAAGACTTTCAGTATATGGATGGAGCAGATGTCATGCTAAAGCCCTGCAGTTGAAAAGGATTTGTTGTGGGAACATGAAAGTGGTAATACAAGCAGGGAGGAACTGGTAAGATGCTGGACTGTAATTATTAAAAAATTAATTGGTTACAGAAGACTGAGTATTAATACTAAAGCTGAAAACTTAGTATCCCTTCACAATTGAATGTTACATACTCTTATTTCATATTACATTTTGTAATGACACCAAACTATAAGAATATTAGCTTAATAGTTATATCGGGGCGCACATTCAGTCAAGCTCATACAAGTTTTTCACACTGGCTATAACTCAGGAAGAGACGGTTTCAAAACTAAAATCAGTTTCGCAGAGCTTAGGAAACAGCAATAAATGTTAAAGCCTGAGTTATAAAACTTAGCTGAGCTTTGGCAAATTTTGACATAATGCAGTTCCAAGAGAATCAACTTGCAATTACCACAAAAATTATTAAAACTCGTAAAAGGTGCTATAGTAAAGTTCACAGCAGAGTTTTAAAGGAGCAGCAGTAATTACATAAACCAGCTAGTGAATACTTTAAAATATAAACTTGATTTCACAAACACCTAATAATCTAAATTTCAAATGGCCTTTCCATGCAGTATCTACCTACAGGAGCACGAAGAAAACAATAGGGACAGCTTAGAATCGAATAGGATTTCTTGTAAATAACACCAAGTAATAATTGGCACTAACCAGCTTACATGACGAATTAAAACACTAACTTACAACACGACAGATTAAAACCCCGATTACTTAACATAAATTCTGGCTCTAAATAATAATCACAAATTCAAGCCCTATCGTCATATTACTGCGTCCTAGGTTTTTAGTAAAATATCAGTCGTCAAGGTTGCCTCTACAAGGCGATAAGAAAGAAGAACATTTGGGCAGAAATACCTGACACATAAGTTTGTTACTACAAACAACCAACATAACTAAAACGTAAGGAATGGCACTTATACACTTGTCACGAGCAGTATCTGTTGATTCGAATGTTAAAACAATATGCCCAACTTGAGGTCACAGCAGTGTTCAAAATTGAAATGACAATTAAAATAACTCTGCTTTCAGATGTAACCATGGCGCAGGATCAGTATAAGTGGGGCAAAAATTCTCACTGCTTTCCAGGTGACTTAGCAGAAAGAAGCCACCAGCACATGGCTTAACTCTCTAGAGCAGATAGAATGAACATGGTCGCAATGGGATATCAGAGTAAGAATAACTGACAAGACTTCCACAATAGTCATCCAAAAACGTCACCAATTTATTGCAGGAACTACATGAGTGCACTCCACAGAATTCCAAAATAGTACACAGTGTCCTGATCCGCTCTTCACGATGCTAATAGAGACCTTCGAAACACACGTGCCTCTAGCAATGACGAGCTGGACCCCTGTAGTACACAAGTCACAGCTACCTTAGACACACTACAGCCAACTCCTTGCCACATCTCACCGCAGTCTGCGTCATGGGGGGCCAACACAAGACCCACAGAGCTACTATTGAAGCCACCACCATAGCAATGAGCATGAGAGAAAGTAGCCTCCCACTAACTGCACAAGAGACTCTTTAATGAGAAAATTTTGATGGAATAATCAAATTATCTAAGAAGTTCGAAGGAGCAGAAAACCACTGCAAATGAATTTGATATAGGTAGGCTAGATGGTGCAATAAAGACAACCGGAAGGAAGACACTGGGTTACAAACCATAGTTTCCATATTTTTCGAACTGACCAGGCATAAATCTGGAATTCAGATAAAGTCAGTAGTGGATGTTAAGGTGCCACGGGGAAGAGTAGCAAACCTATAAAGTACCAAGTATTATTAGATGCGGGGACAGTTATGTATTTTTCATGGTACTAGAATCCTAGAAGTCATTCTAGGGATTAAATGGTTGAAAAAACAGAGAGCTATAACAGAATATCGCTGAAGAGCTATCATATATCATGCAGAGGGGAAATAGGTGGACATCGCATTTGAAGCAACTAGGATGTTAGAGAGCCAGGTGAAATGTTTAGTGTATGCAAAGAAAGGGAATTCTTGTTTAAGACTGAGATATGAGTCATAGCCAGTATGGAGGATGTGGAACGATATAGGGATAAAGCTCAACTTAGGACAGGTTTTCGATAAAACCTATACGTTTTCTGAAAGGCAACAAGAGAGATTGTTACAAATATTACAGGAGAATAAATATGTGTTTTCAGACAGGCCACAGAATGTTGTTGGATATGAACGTCATTGAAAAGTTCCTGAGCACAAACCTTTCTTCAAGGCACCATTAGCTAAAAATGATGCAGCACAAAAGAAAATAGATCACATGCTCGAATGTGGAGTAATAGAAACAAGAAATGGTACTTATAACAACCTCTTAGTAACTGTTGGGAAAAAAGGACGGTAGCACGAAGAGGAAGCCCGACCATCATGAGAATATGGAAGATCTTTTGCAAAGATTTAGTGGGGTGAAATTTATGTTCAGTGTTGATTTGATGACAGGGTTTTGGCAGTTGGCGTTGGATGCATAATCCAAAAACTTTACAGGTCTCCTGTTCAGCGATATATATATATATATATATATATATATATATATATATATATATATATATATATACGGCGGTTCCATTCAGGCTGAATACTAACGCTTAGAAACTCATTTGTGCACTTTACAACGTCTTGGGCAGTGAGCTCAGGTCGTAAATAATACACTCCAGCAAATGGAAAAAAGAACACATTGATACCGGTGTGTCAGACCCACCATACTTGCTCCGGACACTGCGAGAGGGCTGTACAAGCAATGATCACACGCACGGCACAGCGGACACACCAGGAACCGCGGTGTTGGCCGTCGAATGGCGCTAGCTGCGCAGCATTTGTGCACCGCCACCGTCAGTGTCAGCCAGTTTGCCGTGGCATACGGAGCTCCATCGCAGTCTTTAACACTGGTAGCATGCCGCGACAGCGTGGACGTGAACCGTATGTGCAGTTGACGGACTTTGAGCGAGGGCGTATAGTGGGCATGCGGGAGGCCGGGTGGACGTACCGCCGAATTGCTCAACACGTGGGGCGTGAGGTCTCCACAGTACATCGATGTTGTCGCCAGTGGTCGGCGGAAGGTGCACGTGCCCGTCGACCTGGGACCGGACCGCAGCGACGCACGGATGCACGCCAAGACCGTAGGATCCTACGCAGCGCCGTATCGGCGAGGACCATTCGCAACCGTCTCCATGAAGCTGGGCTACGGTCCCGCACACCGTTAGGCCGTCTTCCGCTCACGCCCCAACATCGTGCAGCCCGCCTCCAGTGGTGTCGCGACAGGCGTGAATGGAGGGACGAATGGAGACGTGTCGTCTTCAGCGATGAGAGTCGCTTCTGCCTTGGTGCCAATGATGGCCGTATGCATGTTTGGCGCCGTGCAGGTGAGCGCCACAATCAGGACTGCATACGACCGAGGCACACAGGGCCAACACCCGGCATCATGGTGTGGGGAGCGATCTCCTACACTGGCCGTACACCGCTGGTGATCGTCGAGGGGACACTGAATAGTGCACGGTACATCCAAACCGTCATCGAACCCATCGTTCTACCATTCCTAGATCGGCAAGGAAACTTGCTGTTCCAACAGGACAATGCACGTCCGCATGTATCCCGTGCCACCCAACGTGCTCTAGAAGGTGTAAGTCAACTACCCTGGCCAGCAAGATCTCCGGATCTGTCCCCCATTGAGCATGTTTGGGACTGGATGAAGCGTCGTCTCACGCGGTCTGCACGACCAGCACGAACGCTGAGGCGCCAGGTGGAAATGGCATGGCAAGCCGTTCCACAGAACTACATCCAGCATCTCTACGATCGTCTCCATGGGAGAATAGCAGCCTGCATTGCTGCGAAAGGTGGATATACACTGTACTAGTGCCGACATTGTGCATGCTCTGTTGCCTGTGTCTATGTGCCTGTGGTTCTGTCAGTGTGATCATGTGATGTATCTGACCCCAGGAATGTGTCAATAAAGTTTTTCCTTCCTGGGACAATGAATTCACGGTGTTCTTATTTCAATTTCCAGGAGTGTAGTATACATTGTTAATCTAATGGTGGCGACAGCGATTTGTCAGGAAAATTTCATACTAATCAACAGCGCATTCAGAGATCCAATTAGGAGAAGAATGGCTCTCAGATTAAGAAAGTGTGAATTTGTCAGGAAAGAGAGAACATTTCTGGGGCAGTTATTTACAGCCCAAGATATAGGCAGAAAGATCCAGAGAAATTTGGAGCCAGTCAAAATTGTTCAGTGCTCAGGACTCGCAAACAGCCAAAGTCATTTATTGTACTATGCTCTATCTTTCGTAAATATATGGCCGATCAAGCATATACGAGCCCATTCCTGAATAGTCTCTTGAAGGAATGTGGAGTATATGTATAGACTGTTGAAAGTATATGTGGCATTTTAAAAGCTGAAAGTTTATCTGAGATACCAGCAAACCATACCGTAAAGCTACAGATAGCTCAGACTATGGCTCTGGGGGGTCAGTTTTACATGAGACAAAGGCTGAGGATGAAGGTACTTGTCGGCAAGTTGCAAATTCCATCTCTCACGAAATATGAACGTAATTACACAGTATCGGAGAAACAGACCCTTCCCATAGTCTGGGGTTCCTGGAAGGTCCTAAATTTCTTAAGTGGAACAAAACTATTATCCACACCGATCATACAGCCTTGATATTCCTGAACGACTATCGATAGCTACATAACAGTTTGGTTCCATGAACTCTGCTTTCATAGTAATTCGTCATGGCAATCAGGTGCGGCATGGGCGCAGAGCGTTCAGTTGCTGATGCTCTGTCACGATTGCGAGAGTGCAGTGAAGTATCTGAAGCGATGAAGGATAATGATGGGCCTTCGAAATAAACTGTTTCAGAGACGTGGAGGGAAAGGAAAGGATAAAAGAAATATGCACAGATATTTGGAGGCATCAGAATGCTAATAATATACTCAATTATGTTGGTGTCAAATATGACAATGTTGATGCCGGGATATGATATTTACAGAAGATAAATACTCTAGAAACATGGCGAGTATGTTGGCCCACACAGCACACACAAACAATAACTGATAATTTTCACCTAGCATATGTCACTCTGCAGCAATGAAATACACTGAAAAAATCTTAGGATCTGTAACATTCAACAGCATGGGCTATTGGGCTGTGCGGAGGTCAATGCAGGCAAAAAATACAAGGAGGTGTTAGAAATCGAGGCTGTGGATATTTTTGGTCTACGACAGAAGACGACGGTAGCTTTCGTTTATATATTTGTTGCTGTACATCTATTTTCCAAATATATAAAACTATATGCCAGAAAGAAGGCTGCATCAAAGATGCTTTCTAACTAAATGGTTAGAGACTATTTTCAGAATATAGGAACACTGAAGAGGATACACTCAGATAAGGGGGGGGGGGGGTATATTATGTTCAGAGAAAGGGTGAGAAGGAAATGCCGAGCAAGAAGTGGAAATAGTCCATATCTCAGCATAGCATCCGTCAAACAATGGCTAAATGTTACATGTTGCAGATAGGTATACTGTATAGGACGTATTGTAATAGGAACCACAAACGACATGGAATATATGTGTGAGATTTAAGGGGAAAGATAAATTCAATCCTAAACGAGAGCATGGTTGCACTCTGTAAGAGGTCCTGAAAGAAAGATGATCTAGGAGTTCGATAGACGAAGTAACAGAGTTCTTTAAATTTTATTTTTGGAGGTGTCCATAGCCTAAACGTATTTTAACAATAAAAATGTGGTCCAGTTACGATATATTCTTATTTTCTGTGTAATTGGACTACTTGGACCATGTTCGTATTCTCAAAATACTAGAGTCTCCTGTCTACAATGAGTAATACACTCCTGGACATGGAAAAAAGAACACATTGACACCGGTGTGTCAGACCCACCATACTTGCTCCAGACACTGCGAGAGGGCTGTACAAGCAATGATCACACGCACGGCACAGCGGACACACCAGGTACCGCGGTGTTGGCCGTCGAATGGCTCTAGCTGCGCAGCATTTGTGCACCGCCGCCGTCAGTGTCAGCCAGTTTGCCGTGGCATACGGAGCTCCATCGCAGTCTTTAACACTGGTAGCATGCCGCGACAGCGTGGACGTGAACCGTATGTGCAGTTGACGGACTTTGAGCGAGGGCGTATAGTGGGCATGCGGGAGGCCGGGTGGACGTACCGCCGAATTGCTCAACACGTGGGGCGTGAGGTCTCCACAGTACATCGATGTTGTCGCCAGTGGTCGGCGGAAGGTGCACGTGCCCGTCGACCTGGGACCGGACCGCAGCGACGCACGGATGCACGCCAAGACCGTAGGATCCTACACAGTGCCGTAGGGGACCGCACCGCCACTTCCGAGCAAATTAGGGACACTGTTGCTCCTGGGGTATCGGCGAGGACCATTCGCAACCGTCTCCATGAAGCTGGGCTACGGTCCCGCACACCGTTAGGCCGTCTTCCGCTCACGCCCCAACATCGTGCAGCCCGCCTCCAGTGGTGTCGCGACAGGCGTGAATGGAGGGACGAATGGAGACGTGTCGTCTTCAGCGATGAGAGTCGCTTCTGCCTTGGTGCCAATGATGGGCGTATGCGTGTTTGGCGCCGTGCAGGTGAGCGCCACAATCAGGACTGCATACGACCGAGGCACACAGGGCCAACACCCGGCATCATGGTGTGGGGAGCGATCTCCTACACTGGCCGTACACCACTGGTGATCGTCGAGGGGACACTGAATAGTGCACAGTACATCCAAACCGTCATTGAACCCATCGTTCTACCATTCCTAGACCGGCAAGGGAACTTGCTGTTCTAACAGGACAATGCACGTCCGCATGTATCCCGTGCCACCCAACGTGCTCTAGAAGGTGTAGGTCAACTACCCTGGCCAGCAAGAGCTCCGGATCTGTCCCCCAATTGAGCATGTTTGGGACTGGATGAAGCGTCGTCTCACGCGGTCTGCACGTCCAGCACGAACGCTGGTCCAACTGAGGCGCCAGGTGGAAATGGAATGGCAAGCCGTTCCACAGAACTACATCCAGCATCTCTACGATCGTCTCCATGGGAGAATAGCAGCATGCATTGCTGCGAAAGGTGGATATACACTGTACTAGTGCCGACATTGTGCATGCTCTGTTGCCTGTGTCTATGTGCCTGTGGTTCTGTCAGTGTGATCATGTGATGTATCTGACCCCAGGAATGTGTCAATAAAGTTTCCCCTTCCTGGGACAATGAATTCACGGTGTTCTTATTTCAATTTCCAGGAGTGTATATTAATTCGGAAAAGATAATATTCAGAGAAAAGATGCAAAGGCAAGGTGGGTCAAGTATTCATTGTCATGAATAAAAAGGTTAAAATGCCAAGATTTAAAATATGAGATCTCATCCTAGTGAAAACACACAGGATGTACTGTGAAATTAAAATTGAAATAAGAGATTTAAAATTCATATATAATGGAACAATCAATAAAGGGTACATACCAAATGTAAATACGTGTTATCTGGAATACCCAGTAACTTGCAGACACTTAGATGTTAGGAACATAGTTAACCTAAAACACTATTAATCGAGAGATCAGGCAACTTATTTTAAAAATAGTAAAATTAACGAAAAAACTACACATTTTAATCAATTAGATGTCAAGTATTAACAGCAAAGAGTGAATATTACATATATGTGTTTAATTTGTAGTCGGTTTAAATGTCCTGTTCATATTTTAAAAGGGTTCTCTAATTTACAGAATGTCGAAACCCAAATAAGTGAGTGCCCATATCAGAAACCGTACTCCATGTTAAGCCTTGGATGCAAAAAGGGAATTAATGTCATGGTCAAGTGAAAAGAGTGAACATAAGACATACTAAAAAGAAGTGGAGGTGATGTGAGTGCAAAAAGACAGGAGAGAGGAGGAAGGTGCTCAAAGAGTGCATCGCCCACATGAGAAAAATCTGCGATTTGCAAATACAATACTGGAAAACGTTTATTATGTGTATCTAAGTGACATTATGTAAGTTATTTAAGAAAAATTCTAAGAACTTGAATTTATTATCAACATTCCATGAAAAATCGTGGAATAACCTATGTTGTGAAGAGGTGCTATGTGTAAAACGAGTGTATCAATATTTGGAATAAGAAGGTAATGATTAAGAAATATGTTTAAACGGAAGTTGTAGTGCACATATCATGTTATAGGAAAATGTCAGCTTGTAATGCTCGTGTTCTGATCCAAAGCAAGTTGTTTTTTTGTAGAGCACTTCTTGGTGCCGGCCGATGTGGCCGAGCGGTTCTGGGCGCTTCAGTCCGGAACCGCGCTGCTGCTACGGCCGCAGGTTCGAATCCTGCCTCGGGCATGGATGTGTGTGGTGTCCTTAGGTTAATTAGGTTTAAGTAGTTCTAAGCTCTAGGGGACTGATGACCTCAGATGTTAAGTCCCATAGTGCTCAGAGCCATTTGAACCATTTTGAACTTCTTGGTGAACTATCTCCTGGGAATATTTCATCAAGAAGTGAGGCATATATAACATAACCTGGCTTTGAGTTCTAAATTTTCCAAAATAAGTGACTGGGGTGCAAGAAATTTGTCATACTGCCCATAAGCATGCACCAGTGCAAGCTGTGACTTCATATCAAGACATCGGTGTGGTGAGTACGATTTCTGTCAAATATATTAACTCGTTTAGTAATTGTTTTGTTGAAAACGTAAGAGATTGGAGCTTTCTTAGTTTTAATTTTTTTTTTTTCAACTTATAAAACGAGGTACAAGCGTTAGACTAGAGTGCCCTTGCTCGTTTTTAGTGCCATGTACTGAAAGTGTGAACGAAGGCATGGATCGGAAGCACTAGTCAGGTGACAGATCGTCGTTATGGTAGCTGCACGTGTGTGAACGCGAGTTGAATATATTTTTGTCCAAAAATGTTAAGAGTGCTTGTTTACATGTTAGTAATTTCAAAACTGATAATAGCAGTTTTGAACGACAGGAAGCTGTCAGGATGCTAGAATTTCCGACTGAACAGATGGCAACATGACATGCGCCTAACAACGGCGCAATGGTACCGAAACGCACAAACGCGTCCACTTAACAAAATGGCTCTGAGCACTATGCGACTCAACTGCTGAGGTCATCAGTCGCCTAGAACTTAGAACTAATTAAACCTAACTAACCTAAGGACAGCACACAACACCCAGCCATCACGAGGCAGAGAAAATCCCTGACCCCGCCGGGAATCGAACCCGGGAACCCGGGCGTGGGAAGCGAGAACGCTACCGCACGACCACGAGATGCGGGCAAAAATGGCTCTGAGCGCCATGGGACTTAACAACTATGGTCATCAGTCCCCTAGAACTTAGAACTACTGAAACCTAACTAACCTAAGGACATCACACAACACCCAGCTATCACGAGGCAGAGAAAATCCCTGACCCCGCCGGGAATCGAACCCGGGAACCCGGGCGTGGGAAGCGAGAACGCTACCGCACGACCACGAGATGCGGGCCCCACTTAACAATGTCCGCCAGTACGGAGATGTAGATACATCATCAAACTGCCATTGCGTCTCACCTACAGCGTTTCAGCTTGTAACGACAAAAAGCAAGACAGAAAACTTCTGTTGAACGACTTTCAGATCCGTTCAGGAAACAGCCAGTTAATGATTAAAATTTCTCTTCAATTTAATAGTAATATAGAACAGATTATTGAAATTCTTGTAATGTTACTTTACCTTAAACAGAATCCCTCTTTCCTTATGTAGTTTCAGCTTAAATATCAGTGCTACTTTTCAAGTATTTTTGTAGCACAGAATGAAGGTGAAAATTTGTCGTTGCATACATCATGCTTCTTCGGAGTAGCTCTAGTACTGCAAAGATAACGTGGTCGCTCTTTTATAGGTCACTTGTTTAAAATTATCCTTCGTTTGATTACAAAAGTAATTGCAAAATATTGTAAAGCTAAAATCAGTTCAATGTTTTTTTGGTTTACAATAGTACAGCATTAGTAGCAAGACTGTTAATAACAGTAAAATTTCAGTTCAATTTTCCACCTTGTTTACCAAATTAATTTTCATCTGTGCAGGTAACTTTTCAGTCAGACAAGTCAGTACAGTCATCTAAAATTTGCTAAAAATAATTCAATTTTCAAATGTCAATACGTTCATGCCTCTTTCCGAAATGTGAAACAAAATTAGCTCCTTCAGAGCTAGCGACCGATCTAGGTAGAATTACTCAATTCTTTACAGTGGATAAACATTGGTAAGTAATCAACCCTGTCGTCAGGGGATGCTGAGGCTGTCTGCTAGTACTACCACTCATTCAATGCAAAATGCACAGGAGAGTGTGTAAGGTAGGAAGTACGACTCTGGACGTAAAGTGGGACAGTGTTCTTCCAAGGATTGAATCCCTACTCAAGGCTGTGCTTCTATGACAAAGTTCCATTTCCAATTTATTTTGCTCCCCTTTCCTAATGAAATATTTTCAGTAGGAACATGTGTCAAAAAGCCTTACAGAAAGACCAAGTGAAGACTTTTCTGCATGAAGTCAGAATAGCAGTTGGGTACCAATGAAGTGTCTCTCACGGTACTAAAACAATGTCAGAGTTTAATTTACGAGGGTTGTCCAGAAAGTAATTTCCGATCAGTCGCGAAAAGGAAACCACTGGGAAAGTCCGGTAAAGCTTTGCACAGATGTGTTGGGCAGTGTCTCTAGTGCGCTCGTCGAACGTGTCGCGTATCTCTCTTCAGTTTTGAGCAAACAGTGAGCACGTGAAGATGCGTAGGGAATAACGTCTCCCGGCAAGTATGAGAATTCGCCTGTGTCATGCAGCGCACAGAACACAACTGTCAAGCAGTTCCTTCTTCATGTCAATTCTCGGCCGCACAGTGCAGGGCAATGAAGACGCTTCTGCAGCGTTTCTGACGAGAAATGTTTGATCACCCCCAATACAGTCCGCAACTGGCTCCCCCTGAGTCTCATCTCTGCTCACAAGAACCGCTGGCTATGAAGACAAAATTTTTCCACAGACAACGAGCTGCAGACCAGTGCAGATAACTGCCCGAAAGCACAGTCGGCTGCTTTCTATGACGATGCTATTGGGAAGTTGATACAACACCACGACAAAACTCGAAGTTGGAACGGCGACTATGTAGAGAAGTCGGTGGAAGGTGTATCTATCTGTTGCAAATAAAACGTTTCTGCTATTCACTGTGGTTTCCATTTTGCGACCGAACGGAACTTACTTTCTGGACCACCCTCGCATTAACTATGTTTACAGTCGTCTTGACCCACACTGGCCTTGTAGCCGATGCCTCATTCAGCTGTGTGTTGGATTCCTGGTGACAGGTGAAGAGTCAGCTCCTCATCTGCAGGCCGAGGCGAAGAGTGACCGACCTCACGCTGCAGCGAGATGCAGGCGCGGCTATGATCCAGCACAAATTGTCTCGTAGCTGCTGCAGTGTACTCGATCCCATTCCAAATTCTATGTTGACACTCGATGACCCTTTCGCAATGCCGTGGTGTCAGTAGTTGTAGTGGTAGGTCGATCTCCTTCCTACCGGCCAGATGGGTTTCAGCAACCGGTAGCGCCCAAGTGTTGAACAGAAACGTGGAGCGCCCCAAGGCGTTGCTGCCGGATTCTGCACTGTAGTTCGGTGCTGTCAGCACTCCACGATGTGTTATTGTCAGAAGGCAGTCAGCTTCTCCATCGGCAGTGGCTGGTGGAGAACAGTACGAAGTTCATCAGGCGAAGACCGTCGTCTCAGGTACATCTTGGGCTGGTTCGTAGACTGCTCCGGCGTATCTAAGATAGAGATTCTCTACAGTATCGTTATCATGGAACCGAGTGTCATTACTGTGAGTTCTACAGATCCCACAGATCAACTCTTTGAGAGCTGGAGAGTTCGAGTTTTTAAAGGGAGCTAACATGAGGCTATGATGCGATGCTCGGTCCGTAATGACCACATGTGTCCTTCGTATTCTCCTATATTCACTTAACAGGCTCTTAACAGATGTGTGGGTTCTCTGACACTGGATTTCATGAAATAGGTACAGTTTCTTAGGACATCTGTTCTAAGCTAACGGATATTCGCGTAACATTTACGCTGGTTTTCTCTTTTGAGCTATTTTCTACTGAGCTTGTCCTCTCTCTCTCTCTCCCTCCCTCCCTCCCTCCCCCTCTCTCTCTCTCTCTCTCTCTCTCTCTCACTCTCTCTCTCTCTCTCTGAGCGATATTGTAAAGTGCTGAGGCCTGATTCATTTGCGATATACCGCTTATTTCCTGATTCTGTCTCTACCTCTGTCGTTACCGCACTTTACTTGTAGCGGGGTGAATCAGTTTTAATAAAATTTCTTATCCGCCACTTGCTGTTCTGCGCCATAATAGTCTACTAGCTGTTGTTTAGTAACTGTGTTCGGCCAAATGTGAATAACTCGCTAACGCTAAACTGAGCGAAGTGACAGCGAAATACGTTGTAAAACGCACGGAACAAGGTCAGTGGTCTTCGATTTTCTGGGCGAGTGCCGCGTGAGCGGCCTCGACAGCAAAAAACTGCTGAACGTTCTGGTGTAGGAGTAGTGTGTCGCTGCCAATTCTAGCAAAGTTACCGAATTACAACTTCAATTATTCACTAAATTTTGTCGACCCTAGCGGTAAACAAAGTCCATTGACGAGATAAGAGTAAACAGAACCAGCTGTATATGACGCTACAGGAACTGAAATTAAATAAACGTCACTTAAATTATGGACGGAAGTGATCTCAAAATAACAATATAATACGCGATTTGGATTCGTCTTTCAGCGTACCACTCTTTACACTCCAATTTTAATTATATTGCTAATCAACATTTTTTGTGCCGTTGCAAGCTCTCTGTCGAACTCAGAGCTGTCAGTCGAATATTGCAACGATGTGAACAGGAGCAGGCGTAACTGTGTTATTGCATGCACAACCTGCGTGAACGGCTGGTCCACAGAGAGCCTTATGGAACTGACCGCCAGAATTGGTGAGATCACCCGCCAATACCTCTTGGTAATTAACTAACAGAAGGATGTCATGGTGATATCTTGTAGCAGGATAATCTACTTAGTGATATGTGGAGGTACAATGGTCAGCTATAGCTGACACACTATGCTGTGAAAGGTGAGCATGACGACAATATTTCATGCACCTTTCATTCATTGCGTGTGTGGTCTGACCGCATTGAAGTGGTATTCTGTAGAGTTAGGCCTTCAAGGAACCCATGTCATCCTTTAGAGAGCCAAGATGAGCAAAGATCTTTGTAAGTGACTGGAAGCTTACTCTACATTTCCTTTAGGTCCCTCCCTGATTTAGGTGAAATGTAGTTCACATACATGAGGAACATCCTGGACCGGAACGGCTCCTTCGCCTCACTCTCTTACGACTGTTCACGTTTAAATCGCTTTAAAACTGCTGTAATCTAGTGTGAAGAAAATTAATTTCGCTTGAATATAGATAGTAGAAGATCCAAGGTTGTCTCCATCGGACACATCATGCAATTTGTGCACCAGATTTCGAAGATCAGATGTAGTTTTGATAGGTCGTGGCAGCTAGACACCTAAAAATACAGATCCGTTTTGGAAGACTTATTCTAAATGAATTACTCTAATGTCTCTATCACTTTCCAATTAACTATGGCATCTAGAAACAGTAGACAACCACATTTTTCCACTTCCATCATAAATAGGAATTCTCATGGTTAGAATTTTTATGTAAAAGTCATGATAGCTTTTCTCCATTTTGGAGCGACATCACAAGTCTCTTTTGTACATTCATAGACATTTGCTTTATGTTTCACCAGCATCAGCACTCTTTTCTCAAATTCTTCCATCAAATACTTTGTTACCAGATGGGCGAGGTGCTACCCGTTGTAACACCACCAGTTTCTTCAAAATATTCACTGTTGATTAAGAAGTATTGTGATGGAGCGTAATGGAACACTGTTGTTATATATGTTTTACCAGTGAAGTGTAATAACGATTCCATGAGAGGGCTTTAACAAAGAGTGAGGCATTATCAGAACGTCAGATTGGATTCATTGAGTCGTAGAGCCTTCATTCTTCATTAACGCATTCAGAATTACATATATGATGAAAGCATTTTTTCACAAAAAGTCTCAGTAACGAACCAAGATTTTTCGCTAAGTAATAAGACAATGCGCTAATATTGTTTACATCTGGCCTTGATAGCACACCTCACTTTCGGATTTTCGGAGGACCGCACAATCAGAGTGGTACACATCTATTTAGTATTAATATTTTCGTAACGTCTTCAACAATGCCGACTTTCTTCATCGTCTTGTTGTTCGCTCAATAGACTGTACAATTTCTGTTTGTAGATATGTGACAACAGCATAGCGGTGCTACCCTTGCAGTTTCCGTAATACTCATCTTTACACGGAGGACATACTTCTTTCTGAGTTAGGCTCTTGTTAAGTGTGTGGCATGTGTCATAGATGAGATTATAGGCAATTTGACGCTGTTGGTAGTTTTATCCTACAACTAAAGCATGGCTTGTAGAAGAAACAAATAATCTTTCAGAACATACTATAATATTTCCTTTCAGTTGACTTCCTTATTCGAAGCAACAGTTAATATTTATCTCTGCTGTTTGGCCGGCCGCTGTGCCGAGCGTTTCTAGGGGCTTCAGTCCGGAACCACGCTGCTGCTGTGGTCGCCGGTTCGAATCCTGCCTCGGTCATGGATGCACGTGATGTCTTTAGGTTAGTTAGGTTTAAGTAGTTCTAAGTCTAGGTGCTGATAACCTCAGATGTTAAGTCCCATAGTGCTCAGAGCCATTTGAACCATTTCTCCTCTGCTGTTTTGTTTCGTAACAGGATATCTACAAGAGATGTAGGGTTAAGTTTGTCACTGAAATAATAGTTAATAATCTTAATATGTCGTACTGAGCCATACCACGGTTGAACTGATAACATAAATCGGCTCTTTAATGCAAATGGAGATCACGCTAATGGAATTATATGCACAGTAGAACAAAACGGAGAATTAGTGCGGCATAGAACCGTACAATGCACGCGATTGTGTTTCATGTTTTCAGTCAGTTTACTCCGCTCTTTGGAAACTTTTCAATGGATTTTTCTGGAAGTTTTAAAATGATATTATAGATTTCACTGGTATTGTAGAGGGTGTGTAAAGGAGCGATTTTGATTTGCCGTGAGTTCAGAGATACTGTAATTATGCACACTCATTTCTAAATTCTGTGTGCGGTTCCATCCTATCTACTAACAGGTCAACGTAATTGTGAGCGTTGTGGAGATAGTTGGCAGGCATAGACCTAAAGATATCCAAACATTTAAAGTAAAAAATTATGCAAATTCTAGAGAAAGCTTTACAACTCCGAAACGTGGAACCAGTGTGTGATATTGAATATTACAGGCTAATGAGCAATACATTTTAGGCACCTGTTTAAAACTGCTTATATTTCATAATTCTAATTGACTTTGAATTATCCTGTGTTTTGTCCGCAATCAGCGAGAAAGATGTGGTCCGATCAATATAACTTGAGTCTTTACACAGGGTTCACATATCACTGACTTCGTGTACCTCTAGTAGGGAATCCATACATTAGACTTTTGAATGAACACGCCGCCATTTTAGAAAATATTGACTCCCCATGACATACCAGGGAGTCAATATTTTCGGGAGTCAATATTTTCGGAAGCTGTGGCCAATTTTAAGCTTGATGTCGTGCAGTATATGTTAATGACATAAACTCAATCACTTGTAAATGACATAAAGGCCGAAACTTGGGTTGTAATTGAACAGCAATACAATCAAACGGTGGTGTGTTTATTTAAAACTTAATATATGACTGTTGCTTAGCAACATCAAAAACTGTTTAGACCCATTAGAGACATAGGATAAGACTTTTCTTTACAGACCAATGATGAGTGTGGCTATTGCTAAGCTGCTAACGGAAACTAACATATATCTAATTGGTGCGCTGTCATGTTGAAATTTAGACTTCTGGCAGGCAACAGGTGCAATCATCAACTACTGTGGCAGCGACTCTGGATTCAACAGTTGGTAACATACATCATTCTACCAGGGTGGCAGTAAATAATCTTCTGTTAGATGATTTTGTATAATTGCAGCTTACGAGTTGATAGAGAACTATTGAATGTGTTATGAGATGGGCGTCATGTCTAGCGCTACAAACTGTAATATGTTACGCAATGAAGTATGGAGCTGGGTAATCCATTTATAGATCAGAGCACTGGGCACAATGTATTTGGTGCCCATAACTTGCACATGTTGTTTCCACCCACATTCTGCAAGCGGCATTAGTGATACTGTGCATTTCATAACCCAGTCTCTCACAATATCCAGTAACAAATCGTCAGATTTTTGTTTGCCAAAAGATCTTCTGTGAGAAACGTTGGTCTGTTCTTTGCAACATCAACTACTGGGTTTCTCACACTTTTCTATTGCTACCAACAAATATCTTCCAATATGGACCATACATGATGAAAAACTTACCCTCCACATATTAGATGGAGAACCCTGGCACTGCATCGTATTACAATATAAAACAATGCGAAGTTTGCAGTGCCTTCTAGCGTATAATTCTCCACATTCAAAACCAGGCACGAGATGTAAACAGTAGTCACCTCAAACGGGGACTCATTGTAATGTTTTTGTCAGTATGCTGATACCTGTTGTAATGTTGTACAATAAGGCTTAAATTCAACTGATAACATATTGCGTGTGGAGATACTTTTCTCATTTCCCATTGGCTGTCCAGAACATGCGATTATAAGCAAGCATCACCTTCTTTGGTCTCTGATTGCCTAGTTTCGAGGACAAAGATTCCGGAACAGCGTAAAACTAAGTGTTAGTGAGAGTTTGATGCTGGTGGTAGGGAAGGAAGGAAGGACAGAAGGAAGGGAGATTATGTTTAATGTCTCATCGACAACGATTTCATTCCAGTGACTTGACAAATCCCTTCTGCTTTATATGAACGCAACTATTTCAAAACTCTGATATATATCCATGCAAGATATGGTGGCCGATTCGCAGTGACAAGTTTTCGTCCAAAGCACTGAGCGAGTTTATTCGTTTGTTCATACAGGAAGGGCGGTAAGCGTTTCCACCTTTCGGCGGGTCGGCGATGACAGAATCGAGGCGCGAGCCCTGCAGTCTTTCCCAAAACATTTTACAGAATCTATTCGGTAAAAAAAATCATATTTGCTTTGCTGATAGCTTTATATGTGAGGTTCGTGATGATGTGCCCATGATTTCGTTAATGGTAATAGTTATTGTGATATTTACGCGGAAGTAACACATTCCGCGAAATTCGGAAAAGATTGCGACGAAAAATAGGGGTCGCTATGATTTTGCGTTTGGTGCATATTTCATAATATGTTGTTGCCTATGAAATTTAGCTGACACATTGAGTCTAACAATTAGATTTGGGTAGAGGTATCTATCACCAATCTCGAGAAAACTGATTTGATGTAGCACACTCATTTGCGATCGCACAGCCCAGCATTAGCCAGATTTAAATATACACAACATTCCTCATATTTGAGGTCTAAAAATGAAAATCTGGCAAATGATAGCACACGAAGAGGGGAGTATTTTATCACGTCGTTATTATATAAAACTTCATTATCTACCTTGTTATTCCAATAACTACAGACTTTTTTTGGTGCAAGACTGTAATTTTTAGGGGCTATCGACTGGTGGTGAAATGAAAAATGCTGTTGGTTTTGGAACATTACACGTTTTTTTATACAGAGGATGTGTGTTTTCATAAGCTACTGATTTCGCTTTTCATTAGTTCCTCATTTAATAATCTTAATAAACCACTGTTACAGAATTCTTTCGCAATTGTGTCTTCACAGCATGTTAGTGAGGTGAGATAGTGCAAACTTCACTGTGTTTTGGTAAGAGAAGCAGAGTTTGACATGACAACCAGAGAAATGTCTAGCTTTTTCTTAAAATCCGCCACTCATGACGCTTCTCTGAAAGCTACAAGAGGTTAACAAGCCAGGCGAAAATAAATCGCCGACTTTCGAGTTTGGGCGGAATTCTTCTATTGAGGCTAACAGAAGCAGAGTGGACTGTAGATCTTTTTGAATGGTCACCATACAAGTGTGGGCGTGAAGAAGTACCTCTTAATACTTACAGAAAAGCTAAGCGTAGGCTTTAACTATGGACGGCACTTCCCCTCCAGAGCTCGATATTTCCCCTACAGCACTTGAGAGTTGTCCCCTATCACTGCCGCTCTCCCCAAGCTTCCCCAACCGACTGCGCATCTAGCGGCCAAGGTATTTTGTGCGCCCAGTACGGGATCTCGTATGTCTTACATATCGGCTTCCATTTCTTATACCACGTCGCCGGGCCAGTGATTCTGGTCAGTGGACTCTCTCCACCTATCTTCCCTTGGCTGAGGGGTTTAACAATAGATTGTAGCCTTAATGTTGATACCTTTCCTTTTAATTTTTCCAAATGTTGTTTTGAGTTTTCTGTATATTGATATATTCTTTCTGGTGACCATTTCTTTTTTTATTTCTTCGTGTTTCCTTGTAGCTGTTTGACTTTGACTTCCGAAACTATTTCATTTCTAAGTCATTTATATGGCTGCATTTAGTTCTCTCTTCTTCTATCGATCAGTTGAAGTAATTCTTATTTTCCGCTTGTTTTTTTCGTAGTTATCATAAAGAACCACAAACATATCAACAATGAAGCTCGCAAAATGAACAGCGTAAGAAGGTACTGAAACTAATGGCAATGGTGTGTGACTCATAAGAAATTTATTACTGGACGTGTAAGCAAAACTGAGTCAATTAAGGAATACCACACACAGAGGTAATTCTAATGATGATACAAGGCAGCAGAATGTGGCAGATTACCTCAACAGTGGAAGGAAGGAGTCGGTGGATCGGTTGGAATCGTAACTCTGAGTTGTCGTCGCAATTTCGGATTTACGTCTACATCTACATCTATTCTCTGCAAACAACACTACATGGGCGTCGATGTAGAGCCGAAACTTCGATGTCAGCTTGCAGTTACTGTCGCATCCGATCCACCGACTGCTTCACGCTGTGAGGTGGTACTCCTTCATGCTGTGCGGTGGGGTGGTTGTTATTGTAGTAATGGTTACCCATGAGGTGCAAAATTAATGTCCCCGTGAACGAAAAAAATTGAATGAAGCTCTGTACTAAATCATGGAAATTTGCTTTTAAAAGGTAATGAAACAGTGGCGCAACAGATAACATCTTATTAAAACTGAATTTAACTGGGTTAGGCCCACCTTTAACACTTAACAGTAAAGCATGAAATACACATGTCAACCAACTAACCACACCACATTTCAGTTAAGGCAGGCATTTAACTAGCGAATAAAAGCGTACAGTCCTAAAAATGTCATTTATTTCCCTTGATATGCATTCAAGTACGTAACAAGGTAACAACGAATTCAAAGTTAAAAAACAAATTATGTCCGATATTGGTACCGATTTTAGGAGCAAGCAATGAAAGTCGCCAACGATAAAGCAAGGAACATATCTGAAAGTGTTAATGAAAAGTGAAGTCAGAAGAATAAACACAGTTCGCAGATGCAAAGTGCATACTGAATATCAGACAACTAAGTACAGTCATCAGCTACCAAACTGACTAACTTCGCAAAGTTAATAAATACCGCGGCACCTGCACTATTCCACGGAAAAGCATTTCTGGCCGAATCTCACCAAATAAAATTCCAGTACTCGGTTGCCTGCGAACTGCATGTGAGCGGCAGTTAATAACACACTGTGTGTTGTATTCCACTGCTTGTATTCCACTGCTGTCTTTCTCTGCTACGCTTCTATGTCGAATGAGCAGAAAAATACAACAAGAAGTGAGCGTGTAATTCATTTCCTATCTTGACAGTAGGCATTATTTGGTATTACTTACGCATTTTTCAATTAGTATAAAGAATTATGAAAAGAACGTCTCAGTAACCTATTCGTTACGTTAATAGACCTGGGAGTACTGTAAGGGCATACAAATACCAATAAAATTATGAAGAATGGAGCTACATGAATGATTAAGCCGTCTTATAACGCCACTGCTGACGTAATCAGCCAGATTCTGCTGCCATGTGCCACCATTGCTACCTCTCTAGATTGCACTCGATGATCTGATTGTCACAACTAGCGAGCAACAAAATCATTATGTGTGTCTCCAACCAACCAGCAATCTTTTATCGACATACGTTGTGCAGTGAATTAAAAAGTCTGAAATCGCTAGCTGAAAAGTAGGACCGTGTGGCATGGAGAGTGGCCGGCCCTGGTGGCCGAGCGGTTCTAGGCGCTACAGTCTGGAACCGCCCGATCGCTACGGTAACAGGTTCAAATCCTGCCTCGGGCATGGATGTGTGTGATGTCCTTAGGTTAGTTAGGTATACTTAGTTCTAAATTCTAGGGGACTGATGACCGCAGAAGTTAAGTCCAATAGTGCTCAGAGCCATCTGAACCATTTGAACCATTGGGAGTGACTATATTGCTCATGTAAACACATCATGCCTTTGTTCACAGTCAGACAGAGTTGTTGCTGAGGATGTGGTGTAACCCTTCAGGTTAATGGCCGACTGTGTAGAGGATACTACTTTTCATAGCCAACCTTCCTCTATTTATGTGCACAGTTTTGGGTTTATAGCAAAGTAACGCTAGTTTGAGAGAAACTTCCGCCAACTATTTCTCTAGTGCCTCTCTGTTTGGTTCATGTCGAAGGACCATTCAAACATAGCACAAATGGCTTCCTAATAAACAAAAAGCTGGCTTGTCGAAAATGATTGACTTCTGGCTTATTTGCTATTACAGCCAGCTAAAATTATGGACAATCCATCTATACCTGGGCATCATTACTATCTCGAATCAGACTGTAGTGAATATCAACTCCTGGTCTAAAGGGAAGGGCTTTTTAATCTCCGGTGGAACAAATTTCCACTTTAAGCCCCCCATCCCCCACCCCACCCCTTTGTCCCGCCGTCCCACGGCCCGGAGACCCATGCACCACAGACTGAGACAAGGGAATGTCTGCAGATGGACATGCTGGCTGGCTAAATAAACGTGAGACTTTTCCTACCTCCAACGTGAAATACACAGAAAAGAAAGATGACAAAAATCGGGAGTCATAAATCTTGGCACAGTAGAAAAAAATCATGACAAACTAATTTTGGAACACACGAAGTATGCATTCGCTGACTAGAAATTTTGAATGCATTATGTTGAAAACCAGTGGCACTGATGGAATATGAAATGAAGACTCTTCCAATGAGTCAATGGGCAAAAAAATGCCTCATAAGACCATCTTAAATCAAAAAGACAAAATGTTGGAAAAATGATGCAGTGCTGAAAAATGTACTAGAAACAGGTGTTGACAAGACGTGGGTCTCGAATACTCTATCAGACCACATATGGAGTTAATGACTGAAAACATAGGAGGAAGTACTTACCTAGCGTACCAATAAAGTATCGAGAATCGTGGAAGAGTGACGCCATGGAGATAATATTAGAAAGAAACACTGATGTTACGGCTTGTAGTCCGAAACTGATTTCATACAACTCACCATGGTCGTCTAGGTTGTGAAGGCACCTTCACCCCAATTTTTCTACTGTAACATACGTCAATGAGCCAAAATATTATGACCCTCCTATTTAATGGCGTGTTGTTCCACTTTTCTGCGTCTCTTGACAAGATTCCAAAAGTATGTAGCACCAAATGTCGTGCACAGGTCAAGCAATTTCCGCAAGTTACGGGATGGTGGCTTACAGGCAAGCAGCTAGCTCCTGATATGTGTTCCAGTAGGTGCAGGTCAGGCACATTTTCTGGCCAATACATGAATGTGAGTTCACTATAATGCCCCTCAAACTACTATAGACCGATTCTGACCCGTAAACACGGTCAGTTATCCTGCTGGAAGAAGTCATCGCCGTAGGGGAGACATCAAGCATGATGCGAGGCAGATGGTCCACAAAATTGTTGAAGTGGTACACTGTTATAACTACGCCTTCGGTTACCACCACAGATCCCATGGAAACCTCAGTGCACACCATAGCATAATTTTGTCCTCAGTGGCCTGCAACTCTGCCACGGTGCCTATTTCGTGCGGCCATTTGCCTCAATAACGGTGTGAAAGGCCCCAACGATCGACCTGATCTAATAAGAAATGCGATTTATTAGACATGCGACATATTTCTATCGATCCACGGTGGAAACCAAACAAGGATCTAAGAAGAACAGAAAATTACAGGTGGTCAGCCTCCTCACCATTTTAGGAAAAACCGTCGAACACATCATTCAATGAATAACTGACAACACACTAGCAAGAGAGGAGAGCATCAGCCACCAACAGATGAGATTTCAGAAAAAATTTGTGTACCAAAATATCAGCATTACGCGGTAAATAACGCGTAACGAGAACCTTTAACATCCTATATCCAACTACGGCAGTATTTCTTGACACAGAAAAGTGGTAGGATGAAGACTGGCACCAGAATTTCGCCTTTAAGCGCAGATGCCAGACCACCTTACGGGACTGCTACGTTAAATTGATTGCTGCAGTCCTACATTAACACAGAATCCTTACATATTATAAAAACATGTATATGTATATGTCTGTGTACATATGGTCCACATTTCTCCTAAAACGCAGGACACATTTAAATCAAACTTGGTACATTAATCTTTACTGTCAGTCAACAACCACTTACATATCATAGTTCAGAAGATGTAACGTCATAAACGAAAAGACATGTGAAAAGCTGCCACATCATGCATGGTGTTTGCATCTAATTTTTTTTTTTGTGCTACTAACCGCCGACCTGGAAAAAGCGTTCGACAGTGTCAAATTGTTCAGGATGTTCGAAATTCTCAGGAAAACAAGGGTAATCTACAAGGAGAGACGGGTAATATAGAACACGTGCAGGAGCCAAGAGGGAATAATAAGAATGGACGCAAGAACAAAGTGTTTGATTTAAAACGGATATACGACAGGGGTGTTTGATCTGTATATGGAAGAATCACTGTTGGAGATTAAAGAAAGGTTTAGGAGAGGAATTAAAATGCAAGGTGAAAGGGCAGCAATGACCAGATTCACTGATGATGTAGCTATGCTCAGTGAAAGTGAAAAAGAATTACACAATCTGTTGAATGGACAGTCTACTGAGTATGGAATATGGATTGACAGTAAATCGAAGATAGACGAAAGTAATGAGAAGTAGGAGAAACGAGAACAGCAAGAAACTTTGTATCAGAACTGGTGATCACGAAAAACATGTTGAAGAATTCTGCTACGTAGGCAGCAAAATAACCCCTGACGGACGGAGCAAGAAGCACATAAAAAGCAGGCTGGCACTAACATAAAGGGCGTTACCGGCAAGAAGAAAGTTCTGAGAATGTACGTTTGGAGCACAGGATTGCGTGGTTGTGAGACGTGGACTGCGGGAAACCGAAACAGAAGGGTACAGAATCAACAGAGATGCGGTGCTCCAGAAGAATGTGGAACATTATGTGGACTTATAAGGTAAAGGATGAGGAAGTTCTGTGCAGAATCGGCGAGGACAGGAATATATGGAAAACTCTGTCAAGAAGAAGGGACAGGATGACAGGACATCTGTTAAGACACCAGGGAACAACTTCAGTAGTACTAAAGAGAGCTGTAGAGGGTAAAAACTGAAGAGATAAGTAGCGATTGGAGTGCATGCAACAAATAATTGAGTACTAACTTTATTAGCACTAGAGGGAGCTGTAGAGTGTAAAAACTGAAGAGATAAGCAACGATTGGAGTGCATGCAACAGATAATTGAGGACGTAGGTTGCAAGTGCAACACTGAGATGAAGAGGTTGGCACAGTATAGGGATTCGTGGCTGGCCGCGTCAGACCATTCAGAAAAGTAATGACTCAAAAAATAAATTTCTCAGGCAATATCCACATATATGCCGCTAAGTAGACCTACAAAAGTGGATTAAGGTACTACGCAAAGTCCTGGAGATGTGACATCATAAAACTGAGAGGCACGAAAAACTGCCGCATGGTGCATGACGTTTAAATTTATTACTTTTCAGCTAACTCTATTCGCAACACATTATGCAGACAGTATTCACAAAAGCTGCTAAACGTACCTATAAAATAATATCGCTGTATGACACATAGCTCAGGAGATATGATGTTGTATCATGCACGACGTTTAAATTTATTACTTCTTTCTTGCTATCTCTCTCCGCAACATATTTCGTTGAAAGTATTCATATGTGTTGCTCAATGTCTCTACACAAATATATCATTATACGGTACATAGTTCAAGAAGTATGACGTCATAAACACTAAGATAGTGTAAAAATGCCACATTTTGCGTGAAGTTTTAATCTGTTTCTTGTTTGCTCTTAAGACACTACTTAATTCGTGTCAACTTAAGAAAATTCCTTACATCTGGAAGCGTTTCTGATAGCTCTCAACTGCGAAGCGCAAAGGCTGTAGGTGCAAAAGATAGTCGTCTATCGAGGCATGAAGGGGCGTTTCTACGGAGATACTAACAAAATATCGTTGTAGACAGGCGTAGTAGCTGCTCCCAGCGTACAGAAACAGCCCAGAATCATGTTGCCTAATTTCGATACAGTACCTATATATTTTTACATTATGCATATTTCTTTGTACGACTGTTTCATAATTTGAAAAGAGTTGTTGATCGGACCCTCTCAGGATATGCAAAGCAGCGGCTTGCTCCATCAGCTTTCAGCCCCGATGTTGTCTGGGTTGGCTACCAGGCCAACAGCACAGTCAAGAGGGAGTTTCAATGAGTATAGGATAGTTTGATTGGTTTGTGCAATGTGCGGGCCGTTTTGGTTTTGCTAATTTGGCTCCCGTATCGGGGCTTGGTGGAACGTGGGCGAGATTCTTTGCCTGTTTTGTCTTCTCGTATTCCCCAGGTGGAGAATGTCAGATCTTTCCCTAGTGGGTGAGACTTGCGTTCTGCATCTTCTAATGGACTAAAAGCCAATGGCAGTTTCCAACTGTGCTAACAGTGGAACTGCAAGTCATAGTGGATATATTGTGTGTTATGAGGGTGAAATTTTTCGTCTAGAGTCAGCCATCTGACGTTTGATAATTCCAGCAAGGACCGTCGTGCCTGTGAATCAAATTGGTTTGGCTAGACCAGCGATCGGCGGTATCCCACACTGTAATCTCTAGGGATTTCAGAGCTCTGATAGAGAAGTTTCCCTTTAAAATTTTCGTGGACGCATCAGAACATTCCGGCTGGCACAGCGCGCCGCTCCTCGCCCACAGTGCGCCGTTTTTTGCTGCCACCGGAATCAAGGTGAAAGGGTAAAACACTGCTCCACCGGCGTAGGATTGTTAAATGATATTTGCAGCTCCCTGTTCTCCGGTGAACCATAGATTGTGGAATATTCGGTCATGATGATGATGTCGGTTTGCGGGGCGCTGAACATCGTTCTCATCAGCATCCGGATAAGTTCAGTCTCCTGAATGATGATGAGATGATTAGGACGACACAAACACCCAGTCCCCCGGCGACGAAAATCCCCGACCCGGCCAGGAATCGAACCCAGGACCCCTGTGATCCAGAGGTAGCAACGCTAACCACTAGACCACGAACAGCGGACTTCTGTCATAGTTGCTTTCGTTTGAACTGAGTTTTGCCTCACACTGGAAGCATGCAAACAAAGTCAGCCTACACTGTAAATTGGATTAGTTCAGCGGAGAATTTGTATAGCTTCCACCCAAATTAATGCTTTGACAGTCAAGCACTATCCCTTTTCTGTGTCTGACAGTTTTATTTTATATAGAACTTATCAGAATTAGTAAAACTTGTCATTATTTTTGTAAACTGAATTACACCTGTGTTCTCATTCATACTCCCTCAACCATCCACTGTTTTCATGTTATAGGGGTGGTAGGGGTGGTACATGGGTAGACCAGCAATTCAAGGTTTATTCTTATTAATTCAAATATTAATTTGAGGTCTGAAAGTGACCGCAGGCATAGACAACAAAAGTGCCATGAGTAAATTCACTAATTTCATATATAAAAATTCACCGTGTAACTCACGATGTAAACGTTATAGAGAAGGTAATACTTTTATTTATGTAAGGATAATAACATTTAGCATCACTCAGACATTTATTCACGATTAAAGCAAGCGACTACATGCAATATTTTAAACTTTCCGGTCTCTAGGTGAAGATAGCTCGTCGAACGAGAGGTTGTATATGATTGCTACATGTAGACTTACTGCATTAGCATACTCAGAAAGGAATCTTATTGGTTTGCAGTCTGGGCCCGAAGGCTTCCCTTTATTATGTGATTTAAACTGTCCTCAAGTTGATAGCTGTTCTTTTTTAGAATTCTGTAATATTTACTTCGTCTTCTTTAGAGAAGGAATATATGAAAAGTGTTTTCAGCAACTCTGCTTTACTAGCGCTGTCATCGGTAACATTACCATTGCTGTCGCACAGTGAAGGTAATGATTGTTACTTGCCGGTGGTGGATTCAACATGCGACCATACTATGTTTGGGTTTTCTACCGGGTTTTGAGACACAGTTTAGTTGTAGAAACCATTCAAAGAATCTAAATTCCGAGCTTCAGTAAAACATCGCTGTTCTTGGAGGTTATGCGTTCTAGCAAATATGCCAAGCCTTTTTCGTTCTTTCCGCAACAGTGTTCTTACCTGGTTTGTGTATCATGGGGAGGATGAGTTTCACATCTTGTTAATGTATTGGTACATATATCTCGCAAATGCTGTTGACAATATTTCTTAGTACCTAAGCAAGATATGGTCCACACTCACACAGTTCGGAAGGAATGGTGGCTGTCCTACGATCGCAGGTTCGCATCCTGCCTCGGACATGGATGTGTGTGATGTCCTTAGGTTAGTTAGGTTTAAGTAATTCTAAGTTCTAGGGGACTGATGACCTCAGAAGTTAAGTCCCATAGTGCTCAGAGCCATTTGAACCATTTTTTGAGTGGTGGCGGTCCCTCAAGAAGGCGTCGAGAGATATGTTATTTACTATTTTAAAGAAATATACATTGTGTTTACGGATCATTAGTGTATAGAGTAAATCCTTTTTGGGCATGTTATGCCTTTCGCTCCGTTAACTGGTGACGGTTTTACACTAAGGCACGCAAGACTTGTGTTCTTGGATGAAGTGAAGATTCATGGAATGGTTTGCCCTGCTCGAAGCCTTGAATTGAATACCTGTGGGATCAGTTGGGAAGAGGTGGGCATCAGCGCTGTTCAGAGACCCGACATGACCTACGGGCTGTGCGGCTGGTCCCGGCGGAGGTTCGAGTCCTCCCTCGGGCATAGGTGTGTGTGTTTGTCCTTAGGATAATTTAGGTTAATTAGTGTGTAAGCTTAGGGACTGATGACCTTAGAAGTTAAGTCCCATAAGATTTCACACACATTTGAACATTTTATTGACCTAAAAGGAACACTCCTGAAACAACGGGAGATGATGCTTCAAGAGGACATTTTCTGCTTAGCATTGCATCTCTGATTAAGGAGGCTTCATCCGTGAAACGTACCTACACAAATGATGTCGACTATAAGGCACTGCAAGATTCATTGACTGAACACAAGAGGAGCTCTGATGTCAGCAGGAGTTGAAGCATGTACTTCATTGGGATGTAGCTTCATTTCCCATAATGCTCCACATACGGTTTTCTGCGAAAGATTCATTTCATGTAAAACTGATCGAGTGCTCAATAGAGGCACCTCATCCACTCTAGAAAGCACTGTATCCTTTTAAGTTGAGAGTATGTGTACGATAGTTTGTCGTCCTCCTCAGTGGTATTAATTGTGATATTTGCTTAATAGCTGTAACAGGCTTGGAAATATAGTGAGCTAGATGTCTTCTAAGTGGATATTTGGTATTTGGTGCTGTACGAAGTTTTCGCTTTTCCGTTGCGACCATTTGCTTGCTCGTACACGAAAATCGTGTGGCTATAATCCGTCCATCATAAGAATAAACGTATTGATAACAAACAGAAACGAGATGTTTGATCAGAAGCCGTAGCACACGAGCACTGGTGTTGTTACGCTCTTGGAAATAGGTCCTACTTATGTATTTGATATGCACTCCTGGAAATGGAAAAAAGAACACATTGACACCGGTGTGTCAGACCCACCATACTTGCTCCGGACACTGCGAGAGGGCTGTACAAGCAATGATCACACGCACGGCACAGCGGACACACCAGGAACCGCGGTGTTGGCCGTCGAATGGCGCTAGCTGCGCAGCATTTGTGCACCGCCGCCGTCAGTGTCAGCCAGTTTGCCGTGGCATACGGAGCTCCATCGCAGTCTTTAACACTGGTAGCATGCCGCGACAGCGTTGATGTGAACCGTATGTGCAGTTGACGGACTTTGAGCGAGGGCGTATAGTGGGCATGCGGGAGGCCGGGTGGACGTACCGCCGAATTGCTCAACACGTGGGGCGTGAGGTCTCCACAGTACATCGATGTTGTCGCCAGTGGTCGGCGGAAGGTGCACGTGCCCGTCGACCTGGGACCGGACCGCAGCGACGCACGGATGCACGCCAAGACCGTAGGATCCTACGCAGTGCCGTAGGGGACCGCACCGCCACTTCCGAGCAAATTAGGGACACTGTCGCTCCTGGGGTATCGGCGAGGACCATTCGCAACCGTCTCCATGAAGCTGGGCTACGGTCCCGCACACCGTTAGGCCGTCTTCCGCTCACGCCCCAACATCGTGCAGCCCGCCTCCAGTGGTGTCGCGACAGGCGTGAATGGAGGGACGAATGGAGACGTGTCGTCTTCAGCGATGAGAGTCGCTTCTGCCTTGGTGCCAATGATGGTCGTATGCGTGTTTGGCGCCGTGCAGGTGAGCGCCACAATCAGGACTGCATACGACCGAGGCACACAGGGCCAACACCCGGCATCATGGTGTGGGGAGCGATCTCCTACACTGGCCGTACACCACTGGTGATCGTCGAGGGGACACTGAATAGTGCACGGTACATCCAAACCGTCATCAAACCCATCGTTCTACCATTCCTAGACCGGCAAGGGAACTTGCTTTTCCAACAGGACAATGCACGTCCGCATGTATCCCGTGCCACCCAATGTGCTCTTGAAGGTGTAAGTCAACTACCCTGGCCAGCAACATCTCCGGATCTGTCCCCCATTGAGCATGTTTGGGACTGGATGAAGCGTCGTCTCACGCGGTCTGCACGTCCAGCACGAACGCTGGTCCAACTGAGGCGCCAGGTGGAAATGGCATGGCAAGCCGTTCCACAGGACTACATCCAGCATCTCTACGATCGTCTCCATGGGAGAATAGCAGCCTGCATTGCTGCGAAAGGTGGATATACACTGTACTAGTGCCGACATTGTGCATGCTCTGTTGCCTGTGTCTATGTGCCTGTGGTTCTGTCAGTGTGATCATGTGATGTATCTGACCCCAGGAATGTGTCAATAAAGTTTCCCCTTCCTGGGACAAAGAATTCACGGTGTTCTTATTTCAATTTCCAGGAGTGTATTTAACTGAGTTACGTTAATTGAAACTCTGAGATATTCAAATCTATTAACAGCCATCACAGTTTTTCTTAATCACGCTTTAGCTACGTAGTTTTTATTTCAAAAAGCGTGTACATTCACAGCCTCTGCAACGTTGTGCTCTTTTTGTCACTTTGTTAATGCGCAGTATAAAAGTAGCTGAGGCTGCTTTAGGTTCCGTAGTGAAACACGCGAGTGGAAGTAGTTTAAAAAGTGCCGACAAATATGTTGTTCTTAATGATTTTAATAAATTTACGGAGATAATCGGCTTTTAAGTTTTCTCGGAGTTGTATATAAGGCATTTGATACTCCAACCCACCTCGAACGTGTAGCCGACACGGTAGCTTAGCGTGTTCGGTCAGAGAGCCGGTTGGCCTCTGTAATAAAAAACTGAGTGGAAGGATCAACCACCGAACTCGAACAGGATGTCTTGCGACGTCCGCAACGACCAAACACAACGATCACTAACGAACAAAATGAAAAAAGAAAAAAAAAAGAAACATGCAGCGCAGTGGTAGCGTAACGGAATGTAGTTACGTCAAATGCTGTAATTCGTGCGTTGGTGCAAATGTCCGCAACAACAAAATTTTTTCTCGTTCAATTTGGAATACCTACATCTCGTAATTATAAAACTCAGCATTTTTCATGAATAATGCAGGTCTTCTTGTTTCTAATTACATATTTGAAGGGAAATTCCTGTTTCCATTTCAAACACAAATTTTTAGTTATCAATGTTTTATGAAAGACTGTTCATAACATTTGTTTAGATTAAGAAACCATAACAAAGTAATGTATAAGACAAAAATGAAAAACCAAATCCTCTTTATTTGAACAGTGTCCATCGTTTTATGCCAGAGAGGTAGGTAAGTGTCGCAGAAACATGAAAAACAATCATTTTCACAGCATCGAGCACATCATAGAAATGCTGCATTTTTACTTTTGCTGCTGTACCATTACAATATGAACCCAATATGTGAAGCTGCCAGAAGTACTGGGACTAACGCACGCAGCTTTTTCACACGTCACTGCCGAACGCTGGCAGGTTATAGTACGGCTAGTGATAAAAGAAGAACACAAAATGCTGCTCCTGGTTTGCTTCGTGGATTCTGTTGTTGATAGGATCGTCATCAACGTAGCAGGTGACATTTCCAGAACTAAAATGTATTTATCGGATTCGGATAAGGAAGGAGCCAAGAGATTACCAGACGACTGACTGTAAGTAATATCTTCACTGGCTTCAATATTTAACTTTACGGTGAAATCCTTCACTATTCTCTTACGTTACACACAGTTTATGTAGAAAAATTACCTTGTGGTTAAGACCGGAATCTTCATCATTCTCGTACTTAATTACAACAGTACGTTAGCTACATAACGATAATGTGTTGCGGTTTTCGTCTAGTCGTCGAAGGAGCGTATTTTGACAGATTTGCAGTGTATTATTTCATTCTGCTTAAAAATTAAATGGTATTTGAAGCTGTATTGCTCCTCTGCTCTCCTCTTTTTACGTTTGTATTGCACCTGGCCACGTCAGTGCAGGCTAGCTGTACCAGCTGACTGGACAGAGATGTCTAAGTTAAATGCGCCGGTAAAACCGTTGTCCCGTTAAGTCGATGCGCGCCTAACGTACAGCACAAAACGCACCCTTGTTATCGTACTTGACAGTACTCGAGACAGCTTGGCTGCAGACCCACGTGAAACGGAAATCCCATGAGGTTCCAGTAAACGCGGAAGAATACATAGTTCAATGTTTTCATTAGGTTTATTCTTATGGTGAACGGGTTATAGTTCTATTACCGAGTACTGCTCCGTTTGGTTAAGACTGGTCGACGTTGATACTTCAATTTGTAAACTGAGACTGCAGTCAACTGCTACACAGACATTATACACCAGGAATGCTCACGTCAGTAAACAGTACGTCAGTGATATGTATTCTATTAGTTGAACTGTTATTCCAAACTCTACAACGAACTATTCGTTTGGATTGCGTACTGTACAATCTTAGCAACTGCAGTATGTAGCATCGTCACAGAATCACCCTGTGGGAGCTTCATCAGTTATGGAAGCGTCCCTAGTCGGCTGAATGTTGTGTAAGTAAGGTGCGAACACGGTCCTGTTTGTTTCGTAAAACTTGGTTGGCGGAAGCCTTGATAATTGTGCAGTTACCAATTTGTGATCTGATGACGTACCCCGAACTGTAGTTAATTCTGACTTTTGGTCGATGTTTCTTGTTATGGCGATGTCTAGAGCGTCACGGAGGTGGTTTGATTGAGATGGTCTTTGTGTTTTCTCTCTTGGGCCGCAAATAGATAGGAGGAGTCTGTCTTCAATAAATGAAATCCGTTGTATTAGATTACAAATTTGACGCCTCTTTAATATTGCACAATGTGCTGCACATATAAGTTCATACGCCTGCGTCTTTGATGCAGTTCATTCTTCAAGAAACCAACACCGTTTACTTACGTTGCACATTTTGAGACTTTTTATCATTGCACAGACATCAGCACTCTTCAGTCCACATGCCTGCACATTAACGAATCTCAACTGCGCGGTCATCAGCGTGCGTATAAAGCCCCCATTTTTACACTTCCCAATCTAACCACCGTCACAAATGATGAAGTGATGAGGACGACATAAACGCCCAGTCCCCGGGCAGCTAAAATCCCCATCCCGGCCGGGAGTCGAACGCGGGACTCCATGACCCAGAGGCAGCAACACTAGGCACTACAATACGAGGAGCGGACAGGTCACGTCCATGATGATAAACTATATAAACAACATTTCGTTAGGTAATCGAAGAAGTGAGGTGTGTCTGCTTAGTTCCTGGGGAGAACAGAAGTAAAATTATGGTACAGGTCTTGTACAATGAAGTACAACTTTTTAGGTTTACAAAAGAATCACGTATTTCTTTCCAATGCGAGGACACAGAAATTTAGAGAATGATCAATACGTTTCGTTGATACGGCATAATGAGTGTACAAAAAGAAGACAAAACTTGCAGAAATTCCTGAAACTTTGGTTGTTGTTGTTGTTGTTGTTGTTGTTGTGGTCTTCAGTCCTGAGACTGGTTTGATGCAGCTCTCCATGCTACTCTATCCTGTGCAAGCTTTTTCATCTCCCAGTACCTACTGCACCCTACATCCTTCTGAATCTGCTTAGTGTATTCATCTCTTGGTCTCCTTCTTCGATTTTTACCTTCCACGCTGCCCTCCAACACTAAATTGGTGATCCCTTGATGCCTCAGAACGTGTCCTGTCAACCGATGCCTTCTTCTAGTCAAGTTGTGCCACAGACTCCTCTTCTCCCAAATTCTATTCAATACCTCCTCATTAGTTATGTGATCTACCCATCTAATCTTCAGCATTCTTCTGTAGCATCACATTTCGAAAGCTTCTATTGTCTTCTTCTCTAAACTATTTATCGTCCATGTTTCACTTCCATACATAGCTACACTCCATACAAATACTTTCAGAAACGACTTCCTGACATTTAAATCTATACTCGATGTCAACAAATTTCTCTTCTTCAGAAACGCTTTCCTTGCCATTGCCAGTCTACATTTTATATCCTCTCTACTTCGACCATCATCAGTTATTTTGCTCCCCAAATAGCAAAACTCCTTTATTACTTTAAGTGTCTCTTTTCCTAATCTAATTCCCTCAGCATCACCCGACTTATTTCGACTACCTTCCATTATCCTCGGTTTGCTTTTGTTGATGTTCATCTTATACCCTCCTTTGAAGACACTGTCCATTCCGTTCAACTGCTCTTCCAAGTCCTTTGCAGTCTCTGACAGAACTACAATGTCATCGGCGTACCTCAAAACTTTTATTTCTTCTCCATGGATTTTAATACCTACTCCGAACTTTTCTTTTGTTTCCTTTACTACTTGCTTAATATACAGATTGAATAGGATCTGGGAGAGGCTACAACCCTGTGTCTCTCCCTTCCCAACCACTGCTTCTCTTTCATGTCCCTCGATTCTTATAACTGCCATCTGCTTTCTGTACAAATTGTAAATAGCCTTTCGCTCCCTGTATTTTACCCCTGCCACCTTCAGAATTTGAAAGTTAAGGAAAACTATTGAAGCCTGTGCATTAGTGTGTGCATTCCAGATGAAAGTAATGCAACATGATGATTTCGTGGACATTATACGTTCTACTGAGGCATTATGTTTAGAAACACCAAAACATTTACTCATAACGCAGAAGACATGGATGAGTCACAATGTTGTGAAAGATACATTTTGTTTCTCATTGCGAAAACAGTTACCCTGGCACGGAAAATGGATATATCATATTTCACAAAATTTATACTACGGAATATAGTATTTTGGATCTGAGTCAGTTGTACGACAAGCGTTCCAATGTTCAGCCACCTAAAGCTAAGATCTTAGCAATTTATTTCAGTTCGTGGACGAAAAAGAAAAGAAAGCCTCCAACAGGGACTGCCTTTATGCTACCCCGGCTGAAAACTGTAATGAAGAGCTGGAGATGGAACTTGATGATGATGTAGATAACAGCAATGGATCGAAGATGATTAACAACGAATAATGGGAACAGTAGGAAGAATCTGACACCTCTTTTCGCTTTGTTGTAAAGAAAGTAATGTTCTCTTGTATTCATTGTTACGTATTCCCAGACAGCATTCCGAAAACATAATAAATTAAGCCAGTGAAAAGTATTAGAGATTTCTTTCTTAATTTTCTAGAAATATCTGAGAAATCCAAAGATAAATTTCTCCTCAAGAATTAACTACAGACTGTACACTTAAATATGAATATCAGTGAAAAAGGTGTTCGTTTTTAACACGCTATGGATGTCGTTTGGACACTTCTCATTTTTCCTCTTAAATGGTGGAAACATTTTTCATTTCTGAAAAATTACAAATTTTAACTTTTTGTTAGAAACCCCCAATTACACGATTTAATAACATCCTGTGTTCAAGTCCAACAGGCAGGAAGTGGGTGTCGACTCCACGGTGCTCGGCAGCGATGGGTTGTCGTGTACTCGTAATCCCCTGTGGCTGCCGTAGTCCTTGCGGTAAGGGAGGCGGTGCTGCATCACCTGCTGACTCTGCAAACTGCCACTGCTACGCCGAGAGCACGTAGAACTGTTAGTCTGTCTCAGGAGCGGCGGATGATGGAAGCTTGGCCTGACGTCTGGGTAGTTGCGCTTGCCGACAGCAGACGCCCAATAGATCAATGGCAGCCGATCAGAACTGATGGTGGACCATCAGCCAGGCGGCGCCTTAGGATGTCGGACGATGATATATGCTCAAGCGTGTAGTGGTAGAAGGTACGAGGGGACATTTGAGTTTAACGTTCATGGACAGCGAAGTCATTAGAGATGGAACACAAGCTCCGATTACGAAAGGATGGGGAAGGAAACTGGCCATTATCTTTCACGGCGGGATTTAGGGACATCACGTAAATACTGAATTTGGATGGCCGGACTATTATTTGAATCGACGTCGTCCCAAATGCGTGTCCATTGTGCTAAGCACTGATAAACCTCGTTCGGTTACAGCGGTAGAGCGAAGACGCTTACCCGGACCACACCACGATCTGCATCTACATCTACATCTACATTTATACTCCGCAAGCCACCCAACGGTGTGTGGCGGAGGGCACTTTACGTGCCACTGTCATTACCTCCCTTTTATGTTCCAGTCGCGTATGGTTCGCGGGAAGAACGACTGTCTGAAAGCCGCCATGCTTGCTCGAATCTCTCTAATTTTACATTCGTGATCTCCTCGGGAGGTATAAGTAGGGGGAAGCAATATATTCGATACCTCATCCAGAAACGCACCCTCTCGAAACCTAGCGAACAAGCTACACCGCGATGCAGAGCGCCTCTCTTGCAGAGTCTGCCACTTGAGTTTGCTAAACATCTCCGCAACACTATCACGGTTACCAAATAACCCTGTGACGAAACGCGAAGCTCTTCTTTGGATCTTCTCTATCTCCTCCGTCAACTCGATCTGGTACGGATCCCACACTGATGAGCAATACTCAAGTATAGGTCGAACGAGTGTTTTGTAAGCCACCTCCTTTGTTGATAGACTACATTTTCTATGGACTCTCCCAATGAATCTCAACCTGGTACCCGCCTTACCAACAATTAATTTTATGTAATCATTCCACTTCAAATCGTTCCGCACGCATACTCCCAGATATTTTACAGAAGTAACTGCTACCAGTGTTTGTTCCGCTATCATATAATCATACAATAAAGGATGCTTCTTTCTATGTATTCGCAATATATTACATTTGTCCATGTTAAGGGTCAGTTGCCACTCGCTGCACCAAGTGCCTATCCGCTGCAGATCTTCCTGCATTTCGCTACAATTTTCTAATGCTGCAACTTCTCTGTATACTACAGCATCATCCGCGAAAAGTCACATGGAACTTCCGACACTATCTACTAGCTCATTTATATATATTGTGAAAAGCAATACATGTAATAGCTTATGCCTCTTGTCAGCTTGACAAAGAGGATCTAGCATGTTGACAAGCAATGCACCAGTCATCACAGTGCCGCAGAAGCATCTTTAGTTTCGCTACTACCGCTAGTTGCCGACGGGGTGATCATTCTGGTGTACCGAAGCAGGTGGGATGGAGGAATGCTTGCCAGCAGATTACTGGAAGCAGCGTTACTGAAGCAACTAGGGCGTCAACACGGATACACAACAGTCAGTCTAATGTTCATGATAGGTGTTTTATACTTTTGTGTGTCTTTTGTTCATAGAGCGTGAGATAAAGTGCGGTACACATTTCACTTTGGCAATGAATAAAAATTATTATGGCATCACTAAAATTACGCAGTTACTCATTGCCCAAAGAGTAGCGAACCCCACTGTTGTCAAATGAATCTCATCAATAGACCTACAACCGTCGATATCCTCGTCGAAGGAGAGACTTAAAGAGGACGCAAGAGCAGTGCACAAATCTTTCGGTGCGTGTCACCGAAGTATACGTGTCCAGCTTCAATGCCCACCCAAAACGTTGAGCTGCTATAACCAGCCCACAGCATCACGTTTTCCACAGTAATGTAGAGTGGAGCTGTTCACATCACAGTCGTCATGCCAGTGACGAGTGGAAGTGTTGACAATATCGGAGATGACGCCTGTATTACCTTTCGTGGCAGTGATACAAACAAAATGACAGGCAGTAGATTGTTATAAAACACGTGTCTTTTGCAAATTATCAGGACTTCATATCAATTAATAAACTTTCGACCATCTCTTCCATATCAGGGCACACTCAAGTTAGAATATTGCCACATCTGTGTGATCTTGTGAACGTATTGCTAATTGTGATGCATAATTTTTTTCTTCTTTCTGTTCCTTTCTTATATGTCTCTAACGGTCTATAATGGGCGTTCAATGGGCAAGGCAACACTTTTTTTTCTTGGCCAGTTTTTGTTCCCCTACAGTTTCATGAAGTTCTGGTCGGTGGCGGAACTACACGTAGCCTTTAAAATGATGTCTCTAACGAAGGTGCGTTCCAAGCAGAAGGCTGTCATTGAGTTTGGTGGAAAACCGGAGCATCGCACTTATTCACAGGTGCTAGCAGTGTTGAAAGTGCGGACAATCTCATTCGATGTTATCGACGGATGACAATGAAACAGCGTGGTGTTCAAGAAGTCATCCTGTTGGTAGTGCTGGCACACTTGCTCACCAGTACCAGTGCTCAAAATTGTGTCCCCAGATCTCTCGGCATCCTACCTCATCTGTTTGTCCCAATGAAGGATACACTCCACGGGAAGCGGTACGTTGATGATAGGGAAGTTACCGATACAGAAAATCGTTAACTGTAACGTCGACAAGTAGAAGGGTACCATGTGGCCATAATGCCTTCAGGTAACGTGGTGTAAGGCCGTCCCACTAAACGTAGACTTTGTTGAGGGAAAGAAAACGGTTTTTGTAGCCAAAAGAATGAGGAATAAGATTGTGTATTGTAATCTCGAATAAAATAAAATAAACCTGCTTTCAGAACAAGATGAGTTGCATTGAACGCCTCTCGTAGAATATACAGTATTTCCTTTGTCCTGTAGTAGCAAATGTGAGACATTACTGTGTGCTTTCTGTTCTCCCGCATACTTGTATGTCCGAAACAACACACTCCACACAACAGATGCCACACCACCAGATAATCGATTCGCCTCGATGGGCAATGAACCAACTTCCATCAGTGAGGATACACATTTACGTTCGATCTCCAGTGGGAATCTAAATTTAGCATGCATGTAGGACATCGATAGCGACTGTGGGCAGATGGCGCTATGTGTGAGATAGACGGAGAGCGTACCGAGACAGTCCACGCATTTACAATAAACGCAGTGGTTAGCGTAGCTGTATACTAAGAAGGAAGTCCCTGGTTCGAGTACTAGTTCAGTACACATTTTCTCTAGTCGTCGTTGGTTACGCATAAATTCCCCCTCCTACCCTTTCTCACCCACCACCTTTAATTTATATACAAGGCGACCATGTTTTGCTTCAATTATTGTGCTACATGAATCTCTTATTGATTCAGTACGCAGAACTGCAGCATACGTTTTATGTTCTTTGGACTGCTTTTGTTAAACGTACCGTGTAAATGTAACAAGTCAAACTACTGTGTAAACAGTTAGGCGAGGGAGATATCGATAGTTGCAATCGAATAGTGACAGTCAGTGGGAGAGCAGTGGCGTGGCGTTTGCTGTGATTCGTCGGATGAGTACACACGCAACTTTACTGTGGAGCTTTTATGCTTTGGACATAGTATGAATTAAATCTGGACCTGAACGTTATGAAAGAAAGGTTTAGACTGTTTAAATATGAAACTTCCCGGCAGATTAAAACTGTGTGCCCGACCGAGTTTCGAACTCGGGACCTCTGCCTTTCGCGGGCAAGTGCTCTACCATCTGAGCTACCGAAGCACGACTCACGCACGGTACTCACAGCTTTACTTCTGCCAATATCTCGTCTCCTACCCTCCAAACTTTACAGAAGCTCTCCTGCGAACCTTGCAGAACTAGCACTCCTGAAAGAAAGGATATAGCGGAGACATGGCTTAGCCACAGCCTGGGGGATGTTTCCAGAATGAGATTTTCACTCTGCAGCGGAGTGTGCGCTGATATGAAACTTCCTGGCAGATTAAAACTGTGCGCCCGACCGAGACTCGAACTCGGGACCTTTGCCTTTCGCGGGCAAGTGCTCTACCATTTGAGCTACCGAAGCACGACTGACGCACGGTACTCACAGCTTTACTTCTGCCAGTATCTCGTCTCCTACCTTCCAAACTTTACAGAAGCTCTCCTGCGAACCTTGCAGAACTAGCACTCCTGAAAGAAAGGATATAGCGGAGACATGGCTTAGCCACAGCCTGGGGGATGTTTCCAGAATGAGATTTTCACTCTGCAGCGGAGTGTGCGCTGATATGAAACTTCCTGGCAGATTAAAACTGTGCGCCCGACCGAGACTCGAACTCGGGACCTTTGCCTTTCGCGGGCAAGTGCTCTACCATTTGAGCTACCGAAGCACGACTGACGCACGGTACTCACAGCTTTACTTCTGCCAGTATCTCGTCTCCTACCTTCCAAACTTTACAGAAGCTCTCCTGCGAACCTTGCAGAACTAGCACTCCTGATAGAAAGGATATAGCGGAGACATGGCTACTGTGAAGTTTGGAAGGTAGGAGACGAGATACTGGCAGAAGTGAAGATGTGAGTACCGTGCCTGAGTCGTGCTTCGGTAGTTCAGATGGTAGAGCACTTGCCCGCGAAAGACAAAGGTCCCGAGTGCGAGTCTCGGTCGGGCACACAGTTTTAATCTGCCAGGAAGTTTCATATGAGCGCACACTCCGCTGCAGAGTGAAAATCTCATTCTGTTTAAATATTGTTTGATTCGCTAAGTATTATGAAACTCAGTGACACTGCAAAAGGTGCTGAGCTGTGACTGTCATTGTTAAAACCAAACTGTACGTATCTGAGTTGGACAAACTAGTGTACATGAAATATTGCTAATTTATTTGCCACACGCGTTGAAACATGAGCAATCATTTCGTAATATTTTAACCGTTTATTACGTGCGGCACTGTTTTCGCCAGAATTCGTGATCCCGATACTCATATTGAAAGTGGATGGTTTTTAGTTTCGGGATCGGTGAGTTAAAGCGAAAAATAGACCAATTCAGAGCTGTCTACTGAACGCTGAAAACAGGAACCCGTCTGGAAGAGAGGTTATAGAGTGCGAAATTCCAGAGGAAGGAGACGGGGGGATGGGTTTGATCCCAAGAATTTCCACGCATTATAAAATCCCATGGCGTGGGAGGGCGGAGAGGCGAAGGGGCGTTTAATTATAACAAGAAAAGCAGAGACACTCATCACTAGCCGGCCGGTGTGGCCGAGCGGTTATAGGCGCTTCAGTCTGGAACCGCGCGATCGCTACGGTAGCAGGTTCGAATCCTGCCTCGGGCATGGATGTGTGTGTTGTCCTTAGGTTAGTTAGGTTTAAGTAGTTCTAAGTTCTAGGGGACTGATGACCTCAGAAGGTAAGTCCCATAGTGCTCGGAGCCATTTGAGTTAAAACTTAAGCCAACGAAGGGGAACCTACATTATAAAAGAGTGAAAATGCGCTAGGAAGTGACTTTTCAACTCCCTGCCAGAAAACTTGACGGCATTTAATGTTTACTAGTACTAGTGATAAAGATGAATTACTGATATGCAGTGCTTAGTTAAGCATTCTCGGCAATTGTAAGATAATTAAACCATCATCTGGTGAAGCTATAAAACTTGAAAATATTGTGTCACGGGTTATCTGAAAGTTTAAAAGCTATTCCATTCTCGTTGCATTTCTAGTGACAAGGATGCTTCGTTGGCGGTACTCATATTAGTCGTATACTGCAGTTCCTAAACTTAGAGACTCAAAGCCATGTATTGTTAAGTAGAGATCTTATGATGTGGCAGTGCTTTGCAATAAACTTTCAGTGAGAATAATTATCCTATAGTTCGGTTTCTTATTAGATACGCTATGCAGTAGTAATCACTCAAACAATGGAAAAACGACTGTCTTTCGTAAGAGAAGTAGAAATTAAAATTAATTCCGCAACAAAAGCTCTTAAATAAATACGTGTTAAAATAATGTTTATTTGAGTCACTGGAAAGAAAATTATTTTAACCGGAAGAGGATTGTTAAAACGGAGTGTCTGACAAAAAAAGAGGACAAATATTTCAAGGTTTAATAAGCAAAATTGAAAGAAGGTTTCCTTCAAGTGAAATAATGAACTGTTTCTCAGATTTTGAAGAAAATAAAATTAGCGGTAAAAGTGGATTGTATGTACGGTAATGCTGACATGTATAAAGCAGTTCAGTTACTTGGTTTGGATGGTGACACTCCTGTGTCACAATGGAGAGTGGACAAGGAAGACTATCTAACCTTATATGCTTTGCCTATTCTCGAAAAACACTGTTCAGCATTTCTGTCAAACGCCTCATGTGAACGAGGTTTCAGCGTTGCTCATAGCATACGAAATTGCCGAAAGAAGTCGTTTGTTCGCGAAAACTTCACAGTCTGTAGTAACGATTAATCTTAATAGATCGCCAATGAATCTGTGGGACGTATTCACCGTCGCAGATAGGTGGACCATCTCTGGTTGTCATTCGGCAGGTCAGACTTATTCCATAAAGCAATGGCTCCAAAAAGCAGCGCGGCGTTGGGCCGTGAACGGTGCTCTAGAGTCGAAGATACGATAAAAATCATTGGGAGATCCAGGAGTTTCACTCGCCAGCCAGCAAGGTCAGTGAGTACAGAGTTAACGAACGGACAGCGCTGTGGGACTAATGCGCGGCGTTGTGTGGCTCTCACTGCGAAAAACACGTGACACGCTAAAGTACTCTCTTACTTGGACGAGTTGGTGGTTTCTCGGACACGGCTGACCACAAGAAAGACTCGCAACAAGAATGAAAGAAGGAGTTTGGCGTTTTACGTCTCATCCACAGCTACGTTTATTAAGGATGGAGCTCGGCTCGGATTTATTAGTAGTGGAGGGGAAAAAAGCGACTATGGCCCTTTTAAGGAACCATTCCCGTATTTCATTGGTGATCGCAGAAAACTGATGTCTCGATGGCTGACTCAAGAAGCAAGCCCAAGTCTCCTGAATGCAAGTCGAGGGGATTAGCCACTACATGATCCCGTTCAGTTCCAGCAGAGATTACGCTGGATTAGTATTCACTGAGTTTTGGCTGCTAGTGCATAATTAAAGTTGAAGATTCAATACGCTGTAGTAGTAACACCACGGGTCAGAACGACGTCAAATTGCAGTGAAATACTATGGGAGAAGGGGGAAAACGCGTGGCAGAAGAAAAAAAAAATGTTCAAATGTGTGTGAAATCTTATGGGAATTAACTGCTAAGGTGTGAAAATTGATCAATGATGACGCTGTATGTGTCAGAATGGACAAATCAAAACACTGTCATGCGCGCCACCCACTGCATTTTGTATAAACACGCCGCATACACGGCTTTTCCTCCTTTTGAGTCTGCGACGTTCTCCATGACTGTATCAATGCAGGATCGCGCTCTGCTTGTAAGGCTGTAATACAAGAATGGTGACTGTGCAAAGGTCGCCCTGCAGATGTTCCGGACACTGAAGGTTTTGAAAAAAGACATTGGTCCGATGGCTGCCGTGGGTATGGAGAAAATTATTCGGAAATTCGAATAGACGGGTTGTTATGATGTGCAACCTGGTAGAGGGAGGCAACGATTTGATTCGATGTCGGTGGAAGCAGTGGCCGCAGCAATGCAGGAGGAGACGAGTGATGGTGTTCAAACGTGTAGTGCACGGAGAATTGTCCGAACATTGGACATCCCCGTGAGCACTGTGCGTAAAATCTTACAGCATCCTTCTTTGCTATCCTTTCAGAATTACCCATGTGCACGAGTTGCTTCCTGTTGACCTGCCAGAAAGAGACACCTTAGCTTTACAATTTCTTGCTCACATGGAAGTGGACAATGATTGGCCGTGGAAGATGTTGTGGAGAGACGAAGCCCACTTCCATCTGATAGGATAAGTCAACAGACAGAATTGTCAAATATGGGCAACAGAAAATCTACAAGCAACTCGACCAGTACCACTTCATGCTGAAAAGGTCGCTGTGTGGTGCGGGTTTACGGTATGATTTATCATAGAGCCACATTTTTTCGAAGAGACAGGTGCTTCCGGTCCTGTTACCTGTACCGTTACTGGTAAGCGCTATGAGTGTCTTGTGCAACAATGTCATTCCAGCTCCCCAACAGCGTGAATGTGTGATTGGGATCATTTTTATGCGGGATGGGGCACCTCCGCACGTTGGAAATCCAGTTAAGCAGCTGCTGAAGCGCCATTTTGGAAGTGCTACAGTTATCAGCGGTCATTTCCCTACAACCTAGCCGTCCCGATCACCTAATCTTAATCTGTGTGACCCCTGGCTGTGGGGATATCAGAAAGATGTGTTCAGTGTTCCGATTGCAAACTTAGCTGCATTGTAGGAATGCACTGCGCAACGCATTCTGAACGTAATTCCGGAAACACTTGTATCAGTTGTGGAACATGCTGTTTCTCGATTTCAACTTGTTGCAGAAAACGGTGGGCCACATTTTGAACATGTTTTGTGCCAGTCACACGGAAATTAATAATCCACTTTGATTTTCATTGATACTTTTTATGCGGTTTCTTGCCTCAGGACAACTAAAACCGATGTGATTCATGCTTTTTGTGCGGTTTTTGGCCTCAGGACAATTAAAAACTAATTTTTCTCATCCGATGTGATATGACCATGCCATGTCGGACAAGCGTACGTAACTATTAGTATCACAACTGTACACCCATGCACACTGAGTATTACTGTTTGCTTAACATCAAATATGCAGCGTAGGCATGATTCATTTGTCATTTTTAGTCGACCAATATTAAATTATTATGCTTACAGTGTCATCTATTGCTACATTTTGTAACTATTTATTTTTCTTCTGCAATACGTTTTCCGTTTTCTGCGACAATATTCCGATGCAATTTGACGTCATTCTCAATAGAGAACTTCTACACGGTTTGAAAGTTTAACTTTAATTATAATTACTCTTCAGAATTTTTATCTATACAGGTTTGTAGAGCTGATTTTGAAACAGGTACCGAAATTTCGGAAAGTGCAATAGTTTTTGTAGGCCAATTGTTGCAAAATAAAGAGAGAGAGAGGAAAGAGGAAAGTGTTATTGAATATATCCGGTAATTTTCATAGGAAACTTCAAAATACTTCTAAAAGTCTGTGTGTATAATACTTAAGTGCTCTTTCAGCTGACATTGGACACCTCTGTGTATCGTTCAGAGTCTTAGACAGTTTCGTGCAAAACTGCCACAGAGGAATCATTAACGCCAGCATATCTTGTTTGGAGACACGGATTTAATGAATTTGGAAACTGCAGAGACATAATGGCAACTGTATAAATGACTGCAATGACTGAGATTGTAGTGCCTTGTTAATACCATTTCCTCTATTAATTTCGCTAAAAATTCATAGCTCTAGCATATAATCACTAACAATAGAGACAAAAAATCCCTGACAACTTGACATACTTGTAAATTTAGAATTTTACGTTATGATCCTCCCCTGCTTCTGGAGGCATCTAAGAATGACACTAAATTTATGGAACAACATCAAGTCAAAAAAGGAATTTCTCTATGACTGTGTTCACCACTGCAAAGTCTTCAAAGGCGAACTTGTTACATGCCGGGAAAGTAATGAGTAATGAATGTGATTAAAAATATACACGAAAATAAATGAAATTCCGTTGTACAACTGTAAAGAGAAGAATTAAAGAAAATTTGGAAAATGTGAAAGTACCTGTCCTTACTGGTTTGATACAAGACGAACACTTTTCGTTGCGGCCTGATAAGAGCATAGTTGTCGCTCGCCTGGCTAAAGTAGTAAGTTTTGGTTCGATGTAAGTGGAATGGCAACACTGAAGAAGAAATGTTGTTTTGCCAATCTTTTACGAGGAAAATAACTCACGAAGAAATTTTCGAATTTGTTCAGAAATTTAATCAAGAAAATGAAGTAGACAGGAAAGTGTGTAGATTTGATAATAATGGTTCACGTGCTATATCCTTTTCACACTTAGTCGTCGAAGTTAGGTCAGTTTCTTCCTTGGTTCAGTGGACACACTGCTGTGTACATAGAGAAGCTCTTGTAATTAAAGGTTTGCATGAGTGTCCCATAAAGATGTTGAAGATGCAGTATAAATTGTCAACTTTATTTAAGCAAGGCCTGAAAGCTCCAGACTGTTCGATACGTTTCGTGATGAAGTGTGCAGCGAAAGTACACTGATTCGACTTCACTCCGTAGTTCAGTGGCTACCTATACGTGAAGTACTGTCAGAATTTTACTAATTGGTGGAGATCGTAAAGGAAACGTTGTAAGTTCCCATTTAGACTATATGGCCGATGGAAACTGGTTCACGCAGTTTGCATATTGGGCGGATATTATGGGTGCCCCTAAAAAGAAAGGTAATTTGTAAGTTTTTTGTACAAGACAAAGTGGAAGCAATGGTAACGAACTTCAGTGATAGGTTCAAAAAGTGGAACAAGTTTCGTTCGACGTATTTCCAGTTACATAGTTATCTGGAAACCAACGAAGTCAAAATTGATAAGACAACAGCTACAACCATAACAGATAAGCTCAAAACGTTGGCCTCCAGCCTCAGGTATTTTAAAATTATACGTTTTCCTAAAGTATTTGCAAATATCTTTAATGCGCCTAATTGTAAACATTAACTCCGTTTAAAATGAAATCCAGGACGATTTATTGTTCAAACACTAGATTTTTAAAACAGAAATAATTTATTTGTCCTGTACTTTGACAACATTTTGTTTGATTTTTATTAATATGAATGAGAAATGTACTTATTAGACTTACTGGAGAAGTTTATAACCCTTTTTTTGTAGCTCGTTTAAGAACTACTTCCCTAAAAATGATGGTAAAAACCAATGGACCATAAATCTCTTTGAAAAAGATTACTCAAAAAATGAAAATGTCATCAAGTTAGGGTGGCTCATTAATCGAAATCTCACTTGACAAGAATGCAATGTCATTTGTTGTAACAACACCATTGGTTTCATTCTAGACAAGTATTCGGTAAGAGTATCCAGTAATTGCCAAAAATAGTACTGAGACACTTGGTCGACTTTTCAACAACCTATGCATGTGAATTATCATTTTCAATTATGTTTTTTCTTGTTTTATTTATTTATTTATTTATTTTAAATACGTACAGGAATAGATTGAAAGTAGAGAATGTTTTCAAGTTAATCGTAACAGTTCAAATCCGATACTGATTCTCTCGTGGGATACAAACAATGTCAAATTCCAATTTAGTCGTTTTTAACACTGACTACTCAATTTTGAGTTTACGTATAGTTGTGATAGCTAAGTGAACACAATAAAAATCTTTCCTTTATAGAAACAAATATTTTTCAAAATTCTTGTACATTATCTTTCATTAATCAGGCCTGCTGACGAAACTGATTGTAATATACGTACGAGGTGTGATCAAAATATATGGTGAATAATTTTATTAGAAACAAAGTGATAAACTTAAATTAAATATGATTTCCTCTCCTTCAAACTACTGTCCTTGCCTAGCAATGCGTTCATCCCAACGTTGAATCCATCACTGAAAGCATTTCTGGAAGTCTTCTTTTCAAAATACGATCAGCAGCTCGGTCGTCGCCCTATCAATGTCAGGAATAATGTCAAAAAGTTTTCCTTTAAAAATTATTCCATTCCACTGCTGCAAGGTGCTACAGTAATCAGCTTCGGATTATTTCAGAATCAAAACAGTCTTGATAGCGAAATTATTTGGTATCAATGACGCGATCCACCCTTTAGCGGCATCATCGGATTCTGCAAAAGTAGCTGTATATGTAACCCATCCGTCGTAAACTTTTATAAAGTGGAAGGTGGACCCAGTAGTGACTAGATATGTAATCAAAGCTGGATCTCAAGCTAGTATGCTCAATTTCTACCTTGGAGTTCTCATGTTTTTACGATAAATGGATTACTTATACAGTCACTACTGCTTCCTGTTTGTGTTTAATATGGCTTGATGACGGGTGGATTACATATCCAGCTACTTTTACACAATGTGATGATGGCCGAAAAGGGTGGAAAGTGTGATTGATATTAAATAATTTTGCAACCAAGACTGTTTTTATTCTGAAGTTTTCCATTTAAGTACTGTTTTAATGTTTGGAAAGAGCCAGAAGTCGAATGATGTTAAATCTGGATAGTAGGACCGATGTGGAGTGACAGGAACACTTATTCCTCCCAAAAACTCGCGAATCAAAAGCGGTGTGTGGTGCAACACGTTGTCGTCACGAAAGAGGAAGCCATTAGCTCATTTTTCTGGTCCCTTTATTCGCGCGTCATTTCGCAAACATTGCACCCATACAAAATTCGGCGTTACAGCTGTTCCTCTTGGAACCAACTCTGATGTCAGTATGACCTCAACATCGAAAAAACATCGAGTATGACCGTGATATTCAGTTTTGACTGACGTGCGTTTTCAAGGCTATGTGTTTCACTGGTTTTCAATTGAGAACTCAGAATTTTTGTCTCAGCATCTCCCCGTAGATCCAAGTATCATCTTCGGCTGCAGTTTTGGATATGAATGAAGACAAACATTCGTGAAAACTGATACCCGACCATCCTTCTGTTCGTCATTCAAAAGCCTGGGAACAAAATTTGCACTCCCTCGTCTCATTTGCAAATTATCGGTTTAGATGCTGTGCACGATCCCGTATGAATTGCTAAGTTCTCAGTAAGCTCTCGAAGAGTTATTCACCTTTTTGAGAGAACAGTATTTGTCGCTTTTTGCATGTTTTCTTCTTTTGAGGCTAATAGGTGTTTCGAACGTTGCTCGTCTCCTACCAACTCATTTCTGCTTTTAAATTGCTCATACTGTTTTAAACAGACTTCAGAGCTTCAGCATTATCGCCATACACCAGTTTCAATATTTCATGGCTTGATTTGGGTCCTTTTTAGCAACTTGAAGCAGAGCTCCACGTGTTGTTCAAAGACCACGATGCATGACAGATACGGTAAGAACAACCTCACTCTAACGTCTCTGGATGCTGGCTGAAGACTAAGAACGTGTTCCTACTTCACGCTGTCTGTCTCAACGGATCAGGCTGTCGGACAAATTACACCAAGTGTTTGTAGCATCAGCAATTACTTTTAAAAAATATTCATCATATTCTTTATCACACCTTCTACTCGTACATACGAATATTTTCTACTTGCGTATGTAGCTACTGGGCCTCTAAGCGCAGGTGGTCCACAGAGCTAAAAATGTTGGGAATCGTAAGTCCAAAGGAAAGCAGGAAGGAGGAGAGGCTGTAACACTTTAGGATTTTTCTTTAACCTAAGCTTACTTTTGTGTGACGTATTTTAACATCTACCTTCCTTTTAAAATACCAATGTATTCTTTCTATGCATTTAAAAACAGTATGTGCTTAGAACATCCTAAACCATTGTGTGCAACAGTCTAAAAAAATGGTAAGTCCCCACCCACCAACTTTTAACGATTTCTAACAATGATTCGATTTCGACTACATACGATGTCGAAGTGGTACAGTAAAGTTACGCTCGATAGTGTGCGATCAAACGAACGCCACAGAAGATAATGTGACTCCTATTCCAAGCAATGGTACGCATCTGCTGCTGTTTTCAGAACTGATGGAGCTACTTTAATCTCGCCAACAGCATTGACGAGACGCCGTCTTCGTCACAGCGCACCGACCACACGCAGATAAGCTGCAACCCGAAACGCTGTCCCCCTGTAAAGTTTCAAAGCATTTCTCACTGTCCCAAGTGTAATTTCTTTTTCATTTGTGACAAAGGTTTCTCAGTAATTACTTTTCTTGATCAAATGTAGTTTCTGTAAAGTGTGTTCGCAGTCTATGTGACACTGAAACTTCCTGGCAGTTTAATATTGTCTGCCGGACCGAGATTCGATTTCGTAATCATTGCCTTCCGCGTGCAAGTGCTTTACCACTTTTTTCCCTGTTCGGTAGTGTTGGATATTCATTTTTGCCCTGAAATACTTATGGTTTTTAGTTTTTTAAGTTTTTTATTAAATTTTGATTGTCTCGTTTATATAGAGAAAATAAATGCTTCTTCTTGATCAAATTTTTAAAAAATCTCCTTCTTAATAAAGAAAAAACAGTTACGTCAAAATGAAATGTGCATGAAGTCTTTCATCTTCAGTGGTAGAGAGTATAATCTTGCTTTTACTTCTAAGTTAAAATGTAAATGGAAAGTAGATCTCTTCTTCTAAAACGAAGGGCGATGAAAAAATTAAATAAATTTCTTTTCTAAATTATTCATAACGATTTAGCTATGTTCATTTGTTCAGCATGTTGATTTCTTCTCTTATATGTCACGTGAATGATCTAGTACATTCTTGTGTCCGATATACGGCATCGTGCAAGGGTAGAATCCTTGGAAGTCCATATCAACCTTTTTATGTTACAGTGATACTAAATATTTTATGCCATGAATCTATTTAAGAAGAATGCATATTATTTTTAGCTTTTTATGCGTATTAGGTGATGGTGCTCAGTCGTTAGGTACACCCAATGATTTTCTTTGTTTTCATTTTCTTCCTTCAAATGGTTCAAATGGCTCTGAGCACTATGGGACTTAACATCAGTGGTCATCAGTCCCCTAGAACTTAGAACTACTTAAACCTAACTAACCTAATGACATCACACACATCCATGCCCGAGGCAGGATTCGAACCTGCGACAGTAGCAGTCGCGCGGTTTCGGACTGAGCGCCTAGAACCGCTAGACCACCGCGGCCGGCTTTTCTCCTTCAAGATATAATGCAACGTGTGCCCTTTTAGCCAGTTAACAGCCTTTCGTTTCGTGTTAGGATATGGCACTGTGTCTGGAGTCAGAAAATCTGCGATGAGCAAGAAATTGGGAGATGTTCCGTTGGCGGTCGCTAACTTCTGCTTGACCCTATGCCAAATGTCTCTTACTCTCTCAAACACAAACCTTTGTTTTTCCGTATCAAGAAGGTTACATGAGGCATACGTGGGTGGATGTGTCAGATATATAGCATGCAGTTTTGAATTAATTGGTATTTTTGTTCGATTCCCGGCGGGTGTCAGGGATTTTCTCTGCCTCGTGATGACTGGGTGTTGTGTGCTGTCCTTAGGTTAGTTAGGTTTAAGTAGTTCTAAGTTCTAGGGGACTGATGACCGTAGATGTTAAGTCCCATAGTGCTCAGAGCCATAATTGGTATTTTTCTGTTGACAGCATTGTACCAAGTGGCTCTTGCCTTGGGAAGAGATCGGTCGTGGGTGGTTTTCCAAATTGGAAGATACTCTTTGCTGTTTTTTTTTTCACTGAAATTGCCATCCATGAATTTCATAAAATGTATATAGGTGTCCCTTACTTTCACAACCTGTTGTTTTGAGAGCTTCAATGAGCTGTAACTGTATTCAACCCGAAAATATTTGGCTGATGTAGTACACCTGTTGGTATATGCCTCACTTCTTTTGGTGGCTGCAGGCTGGCAGGAACGCTCTTATTTAGCAAATGGGCCGTTGACCTGTCTGGCAACTGCTTCCACTGTTTGTACACTGAACACACGTACAACGCCCGTAACTTTTAATTGGCGTGAATAAGGTTCAGTCCTCCCTTCCTTGTGGGGAGTTTTAGTTTGTCAAAATTCACTTACAAAAGGTTGCCTACGCTACCGAATGTTCTTAACGCCGACTTAAATATTTGGCTGTTTCTAAGGGTATCGGTAAAGCTTGTGCAGCATAGTTCGCTTGGATCTTACATATATGTTTACCAGGGTGGTTTCCTTTATCTCGCCCCGATACCTCATATAGTTTTCTTGTACAGATGCTCGTATACTAGTAAGGAGCTTTTTATAATTAACGCCAATGGAGTGCAGGATGTTTCTCCTAAATTCATTAGCCAAACATTTCAGATCGGACACTTCCTGATTGTGTATGCGTATTCCTCTGCCTACGTTCACGATTCCAGACTTGTTTTTATTTAGCGTGGCACCAGGAATAAGTTCGTATTTGTGTACAATCTGAAGAGCTTACGCTACTTCATCTTCACTCGTGACGAGGACGCCCACATCATCTGCGTAAGCCATTCTTGAAGGCGATGCGTGAGTTCGCGAGAACAGATTCTATTACTCTTTCGAAAATGGTCATTACCATGAGCCCGACTTGTGCGGATCCAATCACTTCAGATCCTTTACTTAGTTTCCCGTTTATCGTTATTCGAGATGTACTTAAAATTTGTTGAGTAATCCACACGAACCATGATGGGAGTCCCATTACATCTATGATTCCTAGAAGATACTTATGATCTTGTTCAAATGGTTCAAACGGCTCTAAGCACTATGGGACTTAACTTGTAAGGTCATCAGTCCCCTAGACTTAGAACTACTTAATCCTAATTAACCTAAGAACATCACACACGTCCATGCCCAAGGCAGGGTTTGAACCTGCGACCGTAGCAGCAACGCGGTTCCGGACTGAAGCCCCTAGAACCGTTCGGCCACATGTCTGATGACACTAGCATTTTATTCGGCAGGCACCTGCCGTTGGTATTAGAACCCTTCATTCGCCTGTGCTCTAATGAATATTGTATTTACCTGTACATGTTATGTAAGGACCAGTTATAGAGAGTTAATTAAAATTTTCATTCTTCTTGCTAATGCGTGGACTATGATTCTGGAATCCTTTGCTAACTGAGTTCTTAGCAATTAAAACTATTCTCCTTTTAGGAACATCGACATTTCCGTTCACGAGTTCATTGAACATACATAGGAAATTGCTTTCCACTTGTGGCCAGAACACTTCCTACATATCATGACGTCCTGGAGCTTTATTTTTAGGACTCCGTGGTATTGCATCTTTCAGTTCGTCCTCCTCTACCTCACCGGTGAGATTTTCTACTCCCTTTGCAAAAATTCTGCCTAGTACGATCCTAACATGTTCTTTCCGTACCTTGTCGTCCCTATGTTTCTAAGTCGTTATATTAGATATATGTTTATGAACCGCGTTTTTCAATTCACTTTTGTGAGACTGCCTCGATCAATTAACTTCTGTCAGTATTTTTTTGTTTCCTCTCTTATTCTCTCACATCCCACGATATATAGTTGTTTCTTTCCCTTCTACGACGTTTTGTATGTTCGTTCTGATCTTAAAATCTTCTGACTGTCACCTCTTCAGTGCGAAAGATTTTATTTTATTTTGTGAATCCGTGAATACCTCTTCTTTGGTTCAAATGGCTCTGAGCACTATGGGACTTAACATCCGTGGTCATCAGTTCCCTAGAACTTAGAACTACTTAAACCTAACTAACCTAAGGACATCACACACATCTATGCGCGAGGAAGGATTCGAACCTGCGACCGTAGCATCAGCGCGGTTCCGGACTGAGCGCCTAGAACCGCTAGACCACCGCGGCCGGCACACCTCTTCTTTACTCGTGCACCCAGGGTGTACAGATCTCTAAGCAACCAAAATAAAACTTAGTCACCTTTTCAATCCAAAAGTTTTTATGTCGTGAGACGTCGATCAGCATTCTTCTTGTTTTAGGCTTAGCACAAAGCAGCCACCAAGCTATGGCAGAACTGTACAGCAGGAATCAGTTTTCGCGTTCTTTACATATCTTAGTAAACGTCACGCTGACATTCCTCATCTTGTAGGCGTGTGATGTTAAGTTTCCGTATGCCTCCTGCTCGGTCTGTCATCTGTTATCCATATTTATTGTGGTGATGTATGCAGCGTGATCGGAACGGGTAATGGGCCAGATCTCAGACTGGTTTTTAAGTTGCGCGATACGTAAGTCCTGTCCAACCAGGATGCTGAATGCCTGGTAAAATATGTAAGGCCATGTGTATGTTCCCACGTGTCGGTTAAGGACAGTTGGTGGCGTAATTGTTCCTGTTCTATAGACTTGAAATTCGGTGACTGGTCTTTTGGAATGAGGATAGAATTATTGTCGCATGCTAGGATTATGTAATCTTCATGAATACCGATTAGTAGAACGATTTCACTTTGAAAAAGTTTCACTCTAGCGCGCCTGTTAGTGTTGCCAAATGGCGCGTAACCACAGATGACGCGAGCATTGTTATCAGTGGCTGCAGTGCCTCCGCTGTTTTTCTGTTTTTGTGACGTGGTTTCCCTCTTTCGTGAGAATAGCGATTCCTAGCTCTGCACCGATAACGTGGTTGGTTATGGAGCTGTGCCCACGTATCTTCTTTAATTTAAATCTGTTACTTCCTATGACAGTCGTATATCAACGTCAGCTGGTTATAAGAAGTCTTTCAGATGTCGTAAAAGCAAAGTGGAGAATATCTTATTAATGTTCAGTTTTGCGATTTTGTACGCTTGTGGTGCGTCCATATTGCCTTATTCATTATCGACGTCAACATTCGTCATAATATGTACTGTCGGAAACACATCCATTTTTTCAAGTATGTTCCAGCAAAGTTGGATCCATCTTGTTCGAATGATCTTCCTGTTGGACACGGATCTGCCCCCTTCCTACAGTTTGTCATTTCTTCATCTTGGTTCAGTTCTCCCGACTCACGATCAAAGATTTTGTCTTCGTTAACTTTACACATGTCATTTTCTGCATTCTAGGCTCAGGAAGAACCATTTCTTTATCGTAACTGATTCTCAGCTGAAATCTTTCGTGTGTAATTGATTGGTTTGTGATGGTTCAGGAAGCATGCACACTCCGAAGCGGATTTCTAGGTGTTTCCTCATGTCTGTTGTTGCCGCTTTGGTTTTTATCATAGTGTCCTTGTGAACCAGTCTCCCTTTTCCATGCTTTCCGGAAGGTCTGCCTCTTGTGATGGTTTCAGCGTTTTCCTACGCCATATTTGTATCTTGCGCACGGTCCTGTTCCCTGGCCAGTGGAGACTTGATTTCCTTGCTGTTTTCTGGAGTCTTCTCCGTCTGAAGAACGATAGCCGGTTCTGATATTTGTTCTGTCTGGTTACATTTGGTCTTGTTCTTGACGCTTTAGTTGTGTTGTCGCTGTCGAGCCACTAACGCCCATTATCAGTTAATAATCGCAAGCAGATCATCTTGGATAACTTCAGGATTGTGTGGCGTATGGATTTGTCTGATGGCTACCGCTGTGTAAGTTACAGGCAGCATTGACATGTTTGAGGTCTCACACCTTCGTTCCCCGGTAGATGGAACTCTCCGCTTTGTTTACATCTTGAGCGTACAGTGGTCTGCACCGGCGCACGAAGTGTACCGTTCTTGGCTGCTCATCATATATTAGGATAGCACGATGTCAACAAATTTCACTTAGACTGCCATCACTATGTTTGTACTTAAATGTCCCGCCACAAGATTCTACAGTGTTCTCACACAATTACGTGTTTTTAAGCTTTACATTCACCATGCTGCTCAGAATTAAAGGTGGACACCTATAATATCCTCAAAAGCGTTTTCACAGCTTCCTGACCAACTCCCGTTCCTCCCGGGATCTTACGTGTTACAGCAATTTTTGTTTAACCCCCCCGGCACCCTTATTGCCCACCACTTCCTCCCGTACATTTCGCTAGTGATCACTGTTATAAATTTTGTTAATCCCCGAAGTACTATCGAAAGTTCAAATTACCTGACCGACAAATGTCTAAACATTTCCATATAATAATAGATACCACTGATGACAAATAGTATTTTTCTGTTTGCGATTCTACGAGCAGAAGGTCATTTGGCTCAGGGGAATGCAAGGAGCGTAGGAAGAGTGACATAGCGTATGCGTATACAGGGGCGTCAGATGGGGAACATTTACTTGTTTCTGCGTTAGTACCGGCAACCCACTAATGCACTCGCCTCGTACAGATCAGCAGCTATTGTAAAAATAAGACGCGGAAGTAACAAGTATTCGTGGAAGAGGATTATAGAGAGATTCATGTTTAGACACACATTACTCCTCAACTGACACATAAGCTTACTGTGAGCGAAGTATTCAGATCAGATACTACCTTATGCAACAAAATATGAATATTGTGCCTTAGATGTAAGTATTGAAATGCTTGTCGCCGCGCGGAATGACCACGCGGTTTGAGGTCCCATGTCACACACACCTTCGACGACGCGTTCATTAGAGACGGAGCAGAAGCTCGGATTAGCGAAGGACTGGGAAGGAAATCGGCCTTGCCCTTTCAATACAACCATCCCAGCATTTGCCTGAAACGATTTAGGGAAATCACGGAAAACCTAAATCAGGATAACCGGAGACGGGTTTGAACCGTAGTCCTCCCGAATGCGACTCCAGTGTGCTAACCACTGCGCCACCCTGCTCAGTCCTCCCGCCAGAGATTCGAGTCCTCCCTCGAGCATCGGTGTGTGTGTGTGTTGTTCTTAGCCGGCCGGGGTGGCCGAGTGGTTCTAGGCGTTACAGTTTGGAACCGCGCGACCGCTACGGTCGCAGATTCGAATCCTGCCTCGGGCATGGATGTGTGTGATGTCTTTAGGTTAGTTAGGTTTAAGTAGTTCTAAGTTCTAGGGGACTGATGACATTAGAAGTTAAGTACCATAGTGCTCAGAGCCATTTGCACCATTTTTTTGTTGTTCTTGTGATAAGTTAGCTTAAGTAGTGAGTAAGTCTAGGGACCGATGACCTGAGCAATTTTATCCCTTAGGAGTTCACAGACATTTGAACATCTTGAAGTGCTTGTCTCGAAAAGATATGTATCATGCATTCCTACAAAATGTGATGTAGTTGTGCAACTGAGATTTTGTGGTTAATCTCTCTTACACCTTTCTTAAAATAATCGTCCGATGTAGGTCATTTTACTTACAACAAACTTTGGTCGCACTACTCCAGTCATCTCCCAGTTTTGAACGAATTCGATCTCTGAACGTCCTCGTCAAAGACAAATTTTAATGTGTCTCTCCGATTAGACTGATTTTCTCTTCTCCTAATATGAGTCCATCAAAGGTCTCAAACAAGGCAACTAACTACTGCTACAGTCGCTTTGAGTTACCGAGCAGAGCGCAACAGATCAAACCACTCAGCACACGCCGGAGGAGCGCTGACCACGGGTGCCTAAGGCCAACTGTCAACCACTGGGCTACCCAAGCACGACTCACGGCCTGTCCTCACAGCTTTACTTCCGCCAGTATCTCATTCCCTGCTTTCCAAACTACACAGAAGCTCTCCTGCGAATCTTGCAAGACTAGCACTCCTGTAAGAAAGGATACTGCAGAGACAAGGCTTAGCCACAGCTAGAGGGGTGATTCCACAGTGAAATTTTTGCTTTGAATCAGAGTGTGCGCTGATATGAAACTTCCTCGCGTATGAAGACTGTGCGCTGGACCGAGACTCGAACTCTGGATCTCTCGCTCCTGCGGATATCTACAACCGATAATGGCATTGCCATTGTTGGCATACCATTGACTGTAGTCACTCTTGTTTCCTATTTACGAAGTTCTCTTTTATATTATTGTGGTTGTTTTTGTGTTTGTTTCAAGGCATCTCTTGGAGGCGTGTGTTTTTAGGTATGCACGCAGTGTTCTTAGCGGGTGCATCTACGTTATTTGCTATGATATACGGCAGGTCGCTTACGAAGTGGCATCTGACGTTAGATCCCAAGCGCCAACCAACAGTAGCTAGCCTACTCTCTCATTATTGGTGCAAGATGCTCAGTCGATGACAACTATAAGTTTGACAAGTGTTCAACTACGCAACAGTATTTACATTAGTAGAGCGTCATATTATTGCATTATCACGACTAAGAGTAGGGCTATTTTGTTCTCACGATCATAAGTGAGCAAAAATTACGCGGTGTTCCAGTACTATTTACGAGATTAGTTACTGGATTTTGTTTTCGATTGGAGTTAATTTGTGGTTCCTTACCAAATTTCAACAGAGTGTATTTAGTGACTTCGTAAAGTAAAACGTTCTTCTGAGTCAAAATTATCAAGATATGCTACGTCGCGTTTCACCAAATAAAGTTATTATACATATACATACATACATACATATATATATATATATATATATATATATATATATATGTGTGTATGTGTGTGTGTGTGTGTGTGTGTGTATATATTCACAGTCAAAATTACAGAGCTGACAACGCATTCTGGACCACAAAATTTACAGTACCCTGTATATAGCATGCGATGCTTCAAATACGAAATACATCTTTGAATGAGTACACCAGTCGATGACCAGTAATGCCCGGGATGTTGAATTTCCGTAGACAAACACTTTGAATACTTTCTGTAATTGCCGGCCGCTGTGGCCGAGCGGTTCTAGGTGCTTCAGTCCGGAACCGCGCGACTGCTACGGTCGCAGGTTCGAATCCTGCCTCAGGCATGGATGTGTGTGATGTCCTTAGATTAGTTAGGTTTAAGTAGTTCTAAGGTCTAGGGGACTGATGACCCCATGTGTTAGTCCCATAGTGCTGAGCCATTTCAACAATTTTTCTATAATTTTTTGTCATTTCAGTACCATTTGAATTAATTCGTAACCGCTATTGCATATGTTTTGATTTTCCTGGAAGGTATTTTACTTTTGTCCTTGTGTGTCATCTCCTTAAAATTGAAGAAAATAGTTGTAGTCCTCCCTCCTGTGTTATAACTTATGGATCCTGATAGGTGCCGTGGTATCCAGTTTCTTATCACTGGGCATTGGTAAAATTATTTAATATAGGAATGTCGTGAGGTTTCCATCAACCAGTTCCTTTAGGCTCCCTTTATTATAGCTAGTACTCCAATTCTCCTTAATACATTTGGTACAATTGTCCCTTGCTACATACACGCCATTATGTATGTAATATGGTCGGCTTCCGACTAAAATACATTTTACTAAGCCGTAGACAAGATAACACGAGAATTTCTTGTCAAACTATAGGAGATATCTAGTTCAACATAAGATTAAGTAAAACCATTGATAATATCACGGTTGATTCCTTGACGGATATATTACACCCTCAAGCCACTCAGCACAGAATTGTGTCTCAAAATCAGTTGTTGTAAGTAGCAGGGAATGATGAGAGTTGTATCAAGGCATCGGGCATATGCCATTCAGGGATCATCTTGTAGCAGTTGACTATGGATAACAAACGGATTTATATTGATAGGAAATATACTGCCAAGGATTTACATAGATTTTAGTCCCAAGACAAAGCTCCAAAACCAGCGATTGCAACTCACATATCCACCCTGTGTTAGAATACCGAAGACACAGGCAAAGAACGAAATGAACGTAAATCATTTTTAAGGTAGTCGTCTGACAGCGCTACTGGAAAAAGTTTAGAGATGTGCCCAGGGCGAGCTCAAAGCTGGATGTTAGAACTACCATAATAGGGTTCATAGTCACTTAGATAAGTAAGTCCGCTAGCAATTAAAAGTAATATTAGACCTGCCTGGTCTCGGTGTTATAAGAGAAACTACAGCTAAACTCAGAGAACAGGACGAGGCCGCCAGCAAGAAAAAGTTCCCGGAACAAGTTTGGCGTGCACCAAATTTTATACGGGCTGCTCTTCTGTCCTGTCGGTGGAAAACTTCATGCGGGCTCTTTGCTAGAACAAGCAAGTTACTATATTACTAACTGTACTCTTCACGAAAATACACCATGTAGAACTTCTATAAATTGATAAAATTTTGTATCGATTTTATGTGGATTTTGCATGCAGTATTTTCCTTTCCAGGTGGATCAAATTACATACATTCGGAGAAACTCCATTTAGACGACTTCTCATTTGCACTCTAACACAATAAGCCGTATGAGGTGCTGAGTCCTTAAACTATAAAACTCGTGCAGTAACGTCCACTGCTCGTGGTCTGGTGACTAGCGTTTCTGCCTCTGCATCACATTGTCCCAGGTCCGATTCGTGGCCTGGTTGGGGATTTTAGCTAATAGGGGACAGTGTGGTCATATTGTCCTAATTATTCAACATCATTCGTGACTGTGGTTAGATTGGAAAGTGTAAAAATTGTACTGTGTAAAAATTGGGACTTTGTACGGGCGCTGATGACCCCGCAATCCAAGCATCATCAAACGTCGTATAGTAATCGTAGCACTTTTGCAGTACTGTGCGTCTGAACAAAATCAGATGGTTATGTGATCAATGAAAAGTAGCTTTTCTATAACTGATATCATATTCCAGAATGAGATTTTCACTCTGCAGCGGAGTGTGCACTGATATGAATCTTCCTGGCAGATTAAAACTGTGTGACGGACGGAGACTCCAACTCGAGACCTTTGCCTTTCGCCGGCAACTACTCTACCAATTGAGCTACCCAAGCACGACTCACGCCCCGTCCTCAGAGCATTACTTCTGCCAGTACCTCGTCTCCTACTTTCCAAACTTAACAGAAGCTCTCCTGTGAACCTTGCAGAACTAGCACTCCTGAAAGAAAGGATACTGCGGAGACGTGGCTTAGCCACAGCCTCGGCAATATCCTTTCTTTCAGGAGTGCTAGTTCTGCAAGGTTCACAGGAGAGCATCTGTGAAATTTGGAAGGTAGGAGACGAGGTACTGGCAGAATTAACGCCGTGAGGAAGGGGCTTGAGTCGTGCTTGGGTAGCTCAGTTGGTAGAGCACTTTCCCGCGTGAGGCAAAGGTCTCGAGTTGGAGTCTAGGTCCGTCACACAGATTTAATCTGCCAGGAAGTTTGATATCATATTTTTCGTGGTTTCATGCTTGTTTTTTGATCATTAAGCTGAGATAAAGTCACGACATATTTGTCTCATAGTATTGGGTGGTGTCGCAAACTTACAGAAATGGCTGAGTTTCCGAATTTGGTAGAATATTTTACTCATAATGAAAAAGCCTAGTTGCTATCTAGAAATACCTCTTGCACAAGGGCAGCAAGTACATGATGAAAAATTAACAGAACAGGTTTCTCCCTGGTGAAACAAGGCAGAAAAGTGGGAAATTTGTAAGAAGTAAATGCGATAAGAGCCATTATGATTATACAAGTGTATGATATTTATTTCAGTCATTAGTATTTTAACTGGTTCAATGGGGCACACCACGGATTCCTCTCTTGTGCAAGCACCTTTATCTTGGAGTAGCAATTGTAACGTACAACCGAAACTATCTGTTGGATGTGTCAAAACCTTTCCTTTCCTCTGCAATTTTTAACCCCTGCGGCTCACTTTAGTATCATTTAAGTTATTCCATGAAGTCTTAACACAAGTCCTGTCATCCAGTCCGTCTTCTTATCAATTTTTCAAATATGACACATTTTCGCAGATTCTGCTGAAATCCTTCTCATCCTTTCGCTTACCAGTCCATATGAATTTGTGACTTCCTTCTACAGCATCACATCCGAAACAGTTCGGTTCTCTTCTTTTTCGGTTTTCCTACGGTGCATGATTCACTATCATACAATCCTGTTATAACACAACGATCATTTAACCAAACAGAATATATGGTGGCATACGCTGTTTGCCTACCTGGTGGGCAATACTTTTTCAAATGAATCTCAGTTTTGTACATACCAAACCGCAAGTTCCGTTAAACTTTGGCAAAAATTTCATCCCCGAAATGAAGGTCTTACGACGCTTATAGAACATGATCATCAAAGTTCGCCAAAAGCAGACGCATACCAGATACAAACTTCATACACCGCACGTTATAAATTTAATTTGTTGACTTTTCTCAGATCTCATCGAGGGAAAGAGAATCAGTGCTCTAACTTAAATAACTCAATTAGAGTTTGTTCATAACATGTAAGCGAACATCGGGATATCCACTCGTATTTTCATTTTCACATAACAGTTCTAGCCAGAATGGAACAAGTAGTTAAGTCAGCGCGCACAACCAGGAAGTTGTGATCAGAATGGCAATCATACAAATAATTTGAATCGCTAAGATTGATGAGCAATAAGCAATCAGCGTTTCCAGCTTCTGCAGTCAGTTTTATCAGTAAAAAAAAACAGTGAATGGCAAAAAATTACACAAAACATTCTACATTTCTTTGAAGGCATCTGCTTTGGAGCACACGACTACAAAGCAGAGATAATAGCGCAAAATGATAAATCATACATTATACTGTGCTCGAAATGTAAATTATCATAAATTTCTTCCTCAAATTAAGGCCAATATTTCACACTTCCCTTGGTCGGCAATTCCCTCTTTAATTGAGATGGTCTGATTTTTATGCCTTGATTGCTTCGTCCGTCGTAAGCTAATATACTTCAGAGGTAACAAATTTCTTGACTTTGCCTACTTCGCGGTCTTCAGGTGTTACTGATAAACTTCATTACGTTCGTCTTTCTTTGCTGTGCTTGCAGTCCACAGTGCGTGCTCATTAGACTGTTGATTACATTCAACTTGTCCTGTACATCTTCCTCACTGTCAGTTAGGTTAGAAATGTCGTCAGTGAAATCGTGGATACCATTTCATCCGGAATGTTAACCCTCCAACCGTTCGTTTATTTCTGCCATAGCTTCTTCGATGTGTATAAGTAGGAAAGTCTGCAGGTGATGCTGTAAACCGAGCTCTGCAGATTACAGAAAATATGACTACAAAGTATGCAGTTGCTCTCATGACTAGCATCGCAAGAATATTACATACACTTTTATGGTCGGCGAAGTTCGCACGTCTCCGAGATCTCGTGGTCCCCTATATCTGTACAAGAGTTTTGTCGATTACTATAATATGTGTAGCGTCTAATAGCTTGCAGGTCACAGCATGGAAACAAAGAGACTACCAAGGGCTCTCCTCAATGGTTCATGAGCTGTCCATTTATCTGGGCTCTTAGTATCGAGCCAGTATTACATTTGTGAGACGGAAAGATAATGTTAAATGTGCTCCTGAATACTCGGATGAGGTCCTACTAGTTTCGGCTGCGGACCCGTGGAAGAGACTTAAAATGCAAAGACGAGTGATGTGCTTGTTCAGACGCAGAAGTGGTGCACGGATGCCTCTTTGCTATAGCGGTTCATAAAACCACATGATTGCTTCTGTGGGGAAGAATCTCTCTTCAGATGTCATTCCCAGAGAATTGGCAGAGTCCCTGTGAAACGTCAGGTGTCTAGGCACTCTTGTAGACCTTAAAAGGAACTTCATATAGCATTTAGAATCCTTAGCTGAGAAAGTGGATAAAATTAAGTGTACTCGTAAAATCACCGGCGTCAGCGTTGCCCACTATAAACTCTTGATGCTTGTTGTGCAGTCATATTATGAAGTTATATTCAACACCACTGTGGGGTTCGCTGCCAGCGTCTGGGCGCATCGCATTCGACTGGACAACCATAGACGAATACTGCGGGGAATTAAGAGCACTCCTGAGCTTCGGTGGTGCCTTTTTCACTATATCTGAGGAAGGTTTACTGGTAATTCCCAGGATATATCCAATGGATATCTTGATACGTTACAGCACAGTGTAACAGTTTATAGAGTGTACGAGATCACAGGAGTACATGTTTCTAACAAAAGACAGACGAATGGTAGTCTGGGACACTAGAAGCAAAACATATTCCAGGCATTAGCAAGAGGCTTAGCAGGCGCGAAATTGCCGATACTCGAGGCGAGGTGCGCCTATTAACAGGTCATGGTCCATGCCCCAAACATCCAGCGAGGTGGCGCAGTTTTTAGCACACTGGACTCCCGTTCAGGAGGACGACGGTACAAACCCGCGTCCGTCCATGCTGATTTAGGTTTTCCGTCATTTCCCCAAATCGCTTCAGGCAAAGCAAATGCCAGGATGGTTCCTTAGAAACGGCACGGCCGATATCCTTCCCCATCCTTCCTTAATCCGATGGGACCGATGACCTCGTTGTTTGGCACACTCCCCCAAATCAACCAATCATACGTCTACTTCGAATAGGGGTGTAATAACGCACAAATCATTGGATATGAAGAATCATATTGTTTTCAGTTGCCAATGTTTCCTGCTAGAGAGAGAATCCTGCCGATTGGACTGCGGTCTGCTAACAGTTACAAATGACAGAGGTTTATGAACTACTGTTAATGTAGTTGGTTCAGTCACATTAATGTGACTACCGATTATGTTCGACGTCAACGTGCAATAACAACTCGCAGAAGACGGCAGGTAGAGTACTAGCAGTGGAGGGTGTATTAAGCTTATCGCGGGGACGCCTGAGGTAGCCGTCGTTAGCCTGCCGGAGTGGCCGAGTGGTTCCTAGGCGCTACAGTCTGGAACTGCGCGACCGCTACGGTCGCAGGTTCGAATCCTGCCTCGGGCATGGATGTGTGTGATGTCCTTAGGTTAGTTAGGTTTAAGTAGTTCTAAGTTCTAGGGGACTGATGACCTCAGGTTTTAAGTGCCATAGTGCTCAGAGCCAATTGAACCGTCTGAATGATGGAATTTGCACGCTTAGATCGTGACTGCTTCCGCTGAGTGGCGAATGTGGCCTTTTCAGATTAATCACGTCTTATGCTCCATCGGACAGAAGGCCATTATCGTGTACAACGTGAACAGTCTAAAAACAAACCACTGCAACAGTTCGCGGAAGAATCCAGACCGGAGCAGGGAAATTTGTGGTGTGAGGAATGTTTTCATGGCATTTGCTGGATAATCTCGTTATTATGAAAGACACAGTGGCTCAACACAAAAATGCTTATATCCTTAGGGGCCATTTCCACTCCTACATCCGATTTCCTTTTCTACCAGCAAGACAAACAACTTTCCCCTCAGCTCGCAGTGCACGTGCTTCGAGGAGCATCAGGATGTGTTAACCTGGCCACCAAACTCCCTGTATTTAAACCCAATCGGCAGCATGTGGGACCACCTCTACCGGGCTGCTCGCGTCATGGATCCTCAACCCAGAAGCCTAGAGCAGCTGGCTGTGCCACTGGAGAGTGCATGGTTCTGTATCCCAGTCGGTCCTTCCAAAATCTTGTCGAATTTCTCCGTGCACGTCCCGCTGAAAGACGCTGAAAGACGCTGAAAGACGCTGTCTACGAGGATGTGACAACTGCACTAGATTATATGCAACGGCTTATTACTGCAGTCCGCACGGACACCTCCGCTGAAATGCTGACATGTGAGCAGCGGTCATTCCATACCAGATTGGAAGCGTGTATTGCACTACCGGTGGACATTTTGATCAAATCCTATGATGTTCAGTTGTCTCGTTACTGGTCAGAACCCACATAAGTAGTATATGGACTTGTGTTGTTCTTTAGTGTGTGCTACCACAGGTATTGATCAAGTGTCGGTGTGGGAATTTCTCAAAACACTATATCTCGTAAACGACTCGCACTAAGATCCTGCAGCTAACACCGACATTCTAATTTACACTATTTTCAGTCAATAGGCATTTTTCCAGTCAAAAAAGTCTATGTTAGCACAAAAATACACTCTCTAAATATTGTTAAAATCTGTTGATTGGCTAAAAATAAGAACCCCTGATTACAAATCTATTCTGTGAAAACCGCTCGTCAATACAACTTTCCATTTCCGCAGTATTTGCGGTAAAAGTTTTAGGTAATTCACTCTGTATCCTATATGTTCCTAGAAAGCAGGTCTAAAGTTTATGGAAGTATGCTGATTTGAATTGAACTGACATGAAATGATTTGCACAGACTAGGGGCGAAAGACTTTATCACAGACTCACATGCATATTAATCCGACCACTTCTTTCTTGGTCTTTCATTCTTATTGTTCCTTTTTGGTTCTAGGGCATATTGTATATTACCCGTCGTTCCGATAACTTACACCAATTTTTCACAGAAATTAGTGCAACTGGCTACATTACACACTGTCGATTACTTTCTCTAGGCCGACAAATCCAATGAACGTCTCTTGATTTTTCCTTATGCCTTGCTTCGCTTATCCAGTGCATCGTCAACACTGATTGTTTGCTTCCTTTACCATTCCAAAAATCATAGAAATGATCGTCTTTAAAACTCCTTAATTTTTTTTCCATTATTCTGTACATCATCCTTGTCAGCCACGTCGTTGAACGAGCTGCTAAATGACTGTGCGATAATTCTCAAACATACCAGCCCTTAGTATCTATGGAACTATCTGCATGATATTCTGCGTAAAGTCTGATGGTGTATCTTCAGTCTCACATACTCCAAATATCAACTTGAGTAGTTGCTTCGTTGCCATATCCTCCAACGATCTTAGAAATTCGGAGGGAATGTTACCTTCACCTTCTGCCGTATTAGATCACAAAACTTTCAAAGCTCTGACTGTAGTTCTAGATCTTCTACAGCTTCCACAACGACTCCCGTTTATTTTTCTGTTGCCTAAGTAATTTCTCCTTGCCGTGTCTTCGCCGACGTCATAAGGTGCCAGATGATTACTTGAAGTATTTTTTCTGTTACACAAGATTTCTCCGTAATTACTTTTCCTGCACCTGTGTTAGTCTACCCTTCCTAGAGAAGTTCTATCCTCTTCAACTGAACCTTTTATTATGGTATTCATTATAGGAGTATATACAGCTTACTTCAAACGCATCTCATCATTTCTCAATTGTTTAACATCCTACTTCTTTCCACACTGATCCTTCCGGGCGATTCGCTGAAACCTCAGTCTATTCTTCTTCACTAGTAAATTGCAATTCGATCTGCAGCTGATGACGCCTTACACTCTTACAGTCAATTATCCGATTTAGAATCCCCGTCGGCCCATGGTGTAACGTAATTGCGGTCTTTTCGTGTCTCCTGTCATTCTCCAAGTACACTGCTCCCGTCCCTTGTGTGATGTCTGAACAGTGTATTCGCTACTTGTAACTAAAATTTAGTGCAGAATCCAATGTCTTTCTCCTGTCTCGTTCTTAATACGATGCCCTTACTTTTCTGTAAAGATAGCCTGTGTTCTTTCCCCATTATCAGTACCACATGATTGTTAGATTTCCTCTTTACATAGTGAATTACCAATTCACTACCCTCATACCCCAACTCTCCTTATTCTGTTGTGATGTCTGCATGTATACATGCACTATTTTTGTTAGTATTGGTTTACTGTCGATTCCGATGAGAACAACACTATCACTGCCCAGTTCACAGTAACTCACTCTGTGCCCCATCCACTTTTTCATAACAAATGCTAATGCCGTTATAACTCTTGCTGATGTTGATATTACTCTACATTCGTCTGACCACATATTCTTATCTTCTTTTCATTTCACTTCACTTACCTCGCTATAAGCAGATTTAACCTTTCCTCCAGTTATTAAAAATGCGGGTAATATAATGATAGCTGCTATAGGAACAGGACGGCGAATAAAATGTCACATCAACACAGTAATGTACGGACAAAGAATAGCGGGCTGTTAACTGGAGTCACAAAGTAGCTTTCGGAGGTGGACTTGTATCCAACCCCTCACTCAAGATACTGCTAATGGCACTGAGCACATGTTGCCGTCGATATATGTGGTCAACGACGCAGATAAGATAAACGATTACATAGGGCAACAGTCGGGGCAGACAATTTGTCTACATTGTAGTACACAAATTCGTAGCTACTCTTCCTTACATATGTTCTAGTGATGCAGAGTAGTCCAGGTTGACAAAAATGTCTTTGGTAAATTGCATATTACGTAATCTCAGTAATAATACGCGGAATGTCTAGTTTAGCACCTCTGCAAGTATCTGCAGAATTTATCGAGTACGTGGCCAACAATGGTAATTTTTGTACTACAGCTTAAGTATGTATCAACGTTTCACTCCAAACATACTGAGGTACTTCCACTCTTTAGTTTAAGAAAAAAATAGAATATCACACACGTTTTTGTCCATGAATGTGAGTCATCTGACTAACATGAAAATGTAGCTGTGTCTCAAATTCCCTAGTAAAAGGCAACAATCAGTAAAATGCATAGTAGGAAAACTCGCAGAGATACCTGCAGCTTATCACATTTCTAAGGAGCTGAAAATTACACATAAAAATGTAGTAATGTATTACCTTTTCAATTCGGTAACGATTTTAACAGAATCCTCTCAGAGGTTTTGTACATAATAGAATAACTACAGTTTTTCTGCTTTTCTCTCTTCCCACCACCCTCTCTCCGAAACTCACACACGCAAAAAACGACACCTAAGCGTGCGCGATCGCGCGTGCACGCACGCACGCGATCGTAAACATAGAGAGATTGTTCAAAGCCCATACATTTTCCTAACCATCGAGTGCACTCTCTATTCCATGAGTAATCGTTTGTATCATGATATACTATGACCACAGAAATTTATCTGCCCAACAAAAATCGATTGACAGATTCTATCTAATATTCTATTACTTTTCGACGTATTACTCTAAGTATTTTATTACAATGATCGCCAATTTTCAATACAACGAACAGGGATACCAGTCAACAACACTGGAGACTACTGATAAGCTGGATGAAATATTTCTCATCCTGAGGTCCTTGTGATAGTAAACTGAGTCTTACATGCAAAAGGAGGAAACGGAAGATACTAAAATCAGATCTTCGTCATCTAAAAAATGGTGCCATGTTTACTTCAAATGACCATCTGTATTTTAGAGTGAGGAAAATAGAAAAATAGAGAGAACAAATTGAAACGAAGTCTACTCTTCACATTTGAGAGGGCTATCAAAGCTTCAGTGCCCTCGCATTTCGGATCACGTCAGCGGAGACCAGATGTAATTTAAATTTAACGAAATAATTGAGAGACATATACCAAATAAATTAATGAGAGATGGTACTGATCCTGCGTGATACACTAAACAGGTCAGAACACTGTTTCAGAAGCAACGAATAAAGGGAGAACCAAATTTGAACGAACGCTAAACAATCAAGAACGGCAAAGAGTTACACAAACTGGATATGTAGCGCGAACTGTAGTGTGAGATACATTGTGTGTAAAGTACACCGGTGGAAAACCACGGTCAATACCGTCACTGCGCTACTAATAACAGTGCCACTAAAACAGAATTACAACATACGGTTTCCCGGAATTCCTTCAGCAAAGAAGACGAATTAACTCTTCCAGAATTCGAACCAAGGATAACTGAGAACAGGAGTAACTTAGAAGTAGCTACCCTAGGTGTAGCAAAGCAGTTTAAATCACTTCATGACTTCTGATTCTGATGGTATAACAGTTAATTTCCTCTCAGAGTATGCTCACACAATAACTTCATATTTAGGAAACACATACAACCGATCGCTCGTTGAAAGATCCATACCTAAAGACTGGAAAGCTGTACAAATCACACCAAAAACGAAGAAAGGAATTAGGAATAACCGATTGTATTACAGACCCATTCGCTAAAGTCGATTTGCAGCAGGACATCGAAACATATTCTGTGTTCGAACGTTGAGAGATCTTGAAGAAAACGATTTATTTTTCATAAAATATCGTCCTTATTAAACCTAACTAGTCTTTATTCTCACGAAGTAATGAGTGATATTTACATAGCATGTCACACTACTTCCTTATTTTTAGATTTCCAGGTTTTTGACACAGTAACTCACAAGGCACTTCTAATCAAATTGAGTGCCCGTGGACTGTTCGTTTCAGCTGTGCTACTGGATTCGTGATTTCGTGTCAAAAATTTCCCAGCTTTTATTAATTGATTGAAAGTGATCGAGTTAAACAGAAGTAATATCTCGCGTTCCTCAAGGAAATGTTCCTGATCTACATAAGCGATTAAGAGACAGTTTCAGATGTTACTGTCATGTAACTTCTTATAAAGTCATCTGATGATCTAAACTAGTAGAAAAATGAAATAGACACGATATCTGTGTGGCGCCAAAAGTGGCAATTGACCCTAAATAATGAAAAGTGTGAAGTCATCCACATGACTACCCAAAGCAACCGGTAAATATCGGTCATACCATAAATCACACAAATCTAAGGGCTTTAAATTCAAGTAAATAATTAGGGATTGTGATTACGAATAACTTAAGTTGTAACGATCACACAGATAACGTTGTGGGTAAAGCAAAACAAAGACTACGATCTATTGGCAGAACACTGAGAAAATCCAAGAGGTTTACTAAAACAGACTGCATCGACTGCACTTGTACATCCACTACTGGAGTAATGCTATGTGGTGTGAGATCCGTATGAAATAGGACTCACGGAAGATATCTAAGACGTTCAGAGAACAGCAGCTCGTCCTTAGTAAATAGGGGATGGAGCGCAACGAATATGATACATTATAAATGGAGTTGTAATCTTTACAACAATGGATTTCTTCGTTGTGGTATGATCCTCTCACGAAGTGTTAGTCACCAACTTTCTCGTCGGAGTGTAAAAATATTTTCATGTGGCTCACCGACATGGCGGGGGGGGGGGGGGGGGGGAGGAGTCATCATTATATTACTATCAGAGCTCACACAGAAAGATGTAAGTGTTCAAAGTGGTCGTTGTTTCCGTGTGGCGTTCGAGAGTGGAACGGAAGCGAAAATGCATGAAGGAGGCTTGATGAACCGTCCGCCAGACACTTAATGGAGCATTGCAGGGTAATCATGATGCAGAGTTCCAAAATGGCTATCGATTATGACGAACGTTGGTATGGTCTGTGGTATGTGCACCATGCTATGCATCATTTACACGATCATTAATTTTGCTTAAAGCCCACACTGGGAGTTTAATTAAAGTTCATTACCGTTACTAATTATAAAATAATTACAGTTTTCTCTATCATCTGTAATTAACAAAAATAAAAATGACTCACAGTCCCATCTGTAATATCGTAAATAGCGTGCATTTAATTCGTTTTATTTTTAATATTTTTTCTTTTTTGGTCCTCTACTACTTGATAGCAGTTACTCTTTATAATCAAACGTTAATTTCTAGTTATTACAATGCTTAAAAAAGATAACAATATTGGAATTATATTATCGGCCAGGATCGATGAGCCGGCCAACGAGAATGCAGTTTTTAAGCGGTTTCCAACATGCATGTTGGTACATTCTAGGCTGGTATCCCACTCAGACACAGGCTATTCGACTTACTCTGGGCGTAGCGAGATGGGGGAAAAACTTCTGTCCCGGTGTGAGTGTGGCGACAGGAAGGGCATACGGCCATCAGTTGTCACTAAAGTGAGAAACATCTGTATCATGATGGCGATCACACAGAGAGAACAACAACAACAACAAGAAGAAAAAGAAGATCATTGCAGTTATCGCTGTCTTTTTCCCTGGGTTTATTACTGCCCTTATGCGAAGGGAACTGTAACACTTGAATCATTTACTTTAACAATGGTCACTAAGTGCTGACAAGTCTTATTTATTTTCTATTTACACGTCAAGTTCCGTAGGACCAAATTGAGGAGCCAGTCTCCAAGGTCATGGAACGTGTCAATACATGAAGTTACAAGATAAAAGTAATAACAGATGAAATAAAATGTTTATGAGCCCAATAAAAGTCAAGCCATAAGTTTACGTAAATGCAGTCATCAATATAGCATAAGAATCAGCTTCATTTTTCAAGGAACTCCTCAACAGAATAGAAGAAGTGACCCATGGGGAAACTTATCAGATTCGATTTGAAAGCTCGTGGATCACGTCTAAGATTTTGAATTCTTGTGGTAGTTTATCGAAAATGGATGCAGCAGTATACTGCACACCTTTCGGCACAAGAGTTAAGGAAGTGCGATCCGAATGCAGATTGGATTTCTGTCGAGTGTTAACTGAGTGAAAGCTACTAATTCTTGAGAATAAGGTGCTATTTTTAACAAGAAAGGACAGTAGAGATTATACATACAGAGTGGGAAATGCCAAAATACTCAGACTAGAGGACAGGGATCGACAAGGGGTTCGTGAACTTACGCCACTTATTGCCCAAACTGCCCGTTTCTGAGCCAAACATCCTTGTAGAATGGGAAGAGTTACCACAAAATATAATATGACATAAGCAAATGAAAATAACCAAAGTAGACTAATTTTTCGAATCGAACGATCACTTACTTCAGATACCGTTCGAATAGTAGAGATAGCAGCGTTACATCTTTGAACAAGATCCAGAACGTGGGATTTCCAATACAGTTTACTATCTATCTAAACACCTAGAGATTTGAACTATTCAGTTTCACTAATCATATGCCCATTCTGTGAAATTGAAACGTCAGGTTTTGTTGAATTGTGTGTTGGCAACTGTAATAACTGCCCCTTACTTCGATTTAGTGTTAGTGTATTTTCTACGAGCAATGAAATTATGTCATGAACTGCACTATTTGAAACGGAGGCAATGTTGCACACAACATCCCTTACTACCAAACTGGTGCCATCAGCAAACAAAAATATTTTAAAATTACCCATAGCACTAGAGGGCATATCATATATCATTTATAGAAATAAGGAACAGTAGTGGCCCCAACACTGACCTTGAGGCAACACACATTCTCAGTACTGTGAATAATGACCTTTTGCTGTCTGTCGTTAAAGTAAGAGGTGAACCAAGCAATTCTATTCAATACCTCCTCATTAGTTATGTGATCTACCCATCTAATCTTCAGCATTCTTCTGTAGCACCAAATTCCGAAAGCTTCTATTCTCTTCTTGTCCAAATTATTTATCGTCCATGTCTCACTTCCATACATGGCTACACTCCATGCAAATACTTTCAGAAACGACTTCCTGACACTTAATTCTAGACTCGATGTTAACAAATTTCTCTTCTTCAGAAAAGCTTTCCTTGCCATTGCCAGTCTACATTTTATATCCTCTCTACTTCGACCATCATCAGTTATTTTGCTCCCCAAATAGCAAAACTCCTTTACTACTTTAAATGTCTCATTTCCTAATCTAATTCCCTCAGCATCACCCGACTTAATTCGACTACATTCCATTATCCTGGTTTTGCTTTTGTTGAGTTCATCTTATATCCTCCTTTCAAGACACTGTCCATTCCGTTCAACAACTCTTCCAAGTCCTTTGCTGTCTCTGACAGAATTACAATGTCATCGGCAAGCCTCAACGTTTTTACTTCTTCTCCATGGACTTTAATACCTACTCCGAATTTTTCTTTTGTTTCCTTTACTGCTTGCTCAATATACAAATTGAATAACACTGGGGACAGGCTACAGCCCTGTCTCACTCCCTTCCCAACCACTGTTTCCCTTTCATGTCCCTCTACTCTTATAACTGCCATCTGGTTTCTGTATAAATTGTAAATAGCCTTTCGCTCCCTGTATTTTACCCCTGCCACCTTTAGAATTTGAAAGAGAGTATTCCCATCAACCTGGTCAAAAGCTTTCTCTAAGTCTACAAATGCTAGAAATGTAGGTTTGCCTTTCCATAATCTATTTTCTAAGATAAGTCGTAGGGTCAGTATTGCCTCACGTGTTTCGATATTTCTGCGGAATCCAAACTGATCATCGCCGATGTCAGCTTGTTTTTCCATTCGTCTGTACAGAATTCGCGTTAGTATTTGGCAGCTGTGACTTATTAAACTGATTGTTCGGTAATTTTCACATCTGTCAACACCTGCTTTCTTTGGGATTGGTATTATTATATTCTTCTTGAAGTCTGAGGGTATTTCGCCTGTCCCATATATTTTGCTCACCAGATGGTAGAGTTTGGTCAGGACTGGCTCTCCCAAGGCCGTCAGTAGTTCTAATGGAAAGTTGTCTACTCCTGGGGCCTTGTTTCGACTTAGATCTTTCAGTGCTCTGTCAAACTCTGCACGCAGTATCGTATCTCCCATTTCATCTTTATCTACATCCTCTTCCATTTCATAATATTGCTCTCAGGTACATCGCCCTTGTATAGACCCTCTACATACTCCTTCCACCTTTCTGCTTTCCATTCTTTGCTTAGAACCGGGTTTCCATCTGAGCTCTTGATATTCATACAAGTGGCTCTCTTTTCTGCAAAGGTCTCTTTAATTTTCCTGTAGGCAGTGTCTATCTTACCTCTAGCGGGATAAGCCTCTACGTCCTTACGTTTGTCTTCCAGCCATCCCTGCTTAGACATTTAGCACTTCCTCTCGATCTCATTTTTGAGACATTTGTATTCCTATTTGCCTGCTTCATTTACGGCGATTTTATATTTTCTCCTTCCATCAATTAAATTCGATATTTTTTCTGCTACCCAAGGATTTCTACTAGCCCTCGTCTTTTTACCTACTTGATACTCTGCTGCCTTCACTACTTCATCCCTCAGAGCTACCCATTCTTCTTCTACTGTCTTTCCCCCATTCATGTCAGTTGTTCCTTTATGCTCTCCCTGAAACTCTGTACAACCTCTGGTTTAGTCAGTTTATCCAGGTCTCATCTCCTTAAATTCCCACCTCTTTGCAGTTTCTTCAGTTTTTATCTACAGTTCATAACCAACAGATTGTGGTCAGAGTCCACATCTGCCCCTGGAAATGTCTTACAATTTAAAACCTGGTTCCTGAATCTCTGTCTTACCATTATATAATCTATACGTAGCCTTTTCAATAAATTTAGCAAACGCTGGTGGCATAGAAATAGGTCTAAAATTGTCTACATTATCCCTTTGTCCTTTTTTATGAAGCGGCTTTATTACTGAGTACATTAATCGTTCAGGAAACTGACCATTTTTAAAGGAAAAATTACAAATATGGCTAAGTACAGGGCTAACATGTGCAGCACAGTACTTTAATATATCCATCATATCGATGAGGATCCTTCGTCTTCAGAAATTTATTTATTGACTGAATCTCCCCCTTCTCTGTATCACAGAGGAGTATTTCTGACATCAGTCTCAGAAATGCATTTTTCAAGAGAGTTTAATGATTCCTTGTAAAAACTAAGTTATTATTTAATTCAGAAAATGTCTGTTAAATGCTGTTCAAATATATCTGACTTACCAGTAACAGAAATAATTGTACTGCGAACTGACGTTACATCGTCGAACGTGTGCTGCTGATCAGACACTTCCTTCACAACTGACATTATGGTTTTAATTTTACCTTCTGAATTGGCTTTTCTGTTTGGGTACCTATACTCATTGCCTTCCTAATAATGTTTTTAAGTACCTTACTATATTGTTTGTAATGGACTGCTTTAGCTTTATTGTGACTATGTCTAACATTTTGATAGAATTCCCACTTTGTTCTACATTATACCCTCATCCCACTAGTCAGCCACCCAGGCTAATGAAAATCAGCTCTCCAAGAACATGAGAAAGTTATTAGGGAAAACGTTATATTTGTCATCTGTGTTATTGGCACTATAAACATCCTGCTCCTCTTTTTCCTTAACTAGATTTAAAAAACTCTCTGTTGCTCTTGGATTAGCTTTCCTACATAGTTTGTAATTATGTGTGACATTTGTTTGAGTACAAAAGCCTTTTAGTGTTAAAATTCACACGGTTACTAACAGAATTCCCATCTGGTAATGTAGAATGAATAAAAATATTGTCTATGGCTGTGCTACTGCATCCTAATTGGAAAAAACACAGTCTGAATCAAAATGTATGACTTTAGGAGATCTATCAACATTCTTTTGATTCCACAATCACATACAAAATTAATATTTAAGTCACCATATATAACCAATTTCTGGTACCTCCCATAAAGTGAACCAGGACTCTCTCTAGCTTGAGCAGAAATGCTCTGAACAACAACAATTAGAAGTTTCGCTTCACTAAATTCAATTGTCCTTGCACAACACTCAAATATCTGTTCAGCGCAGTGCCGTGATACGTCTATGGGCTCAAACGCAACACCGATTTTTACTTACATGGCCACTCCCTCATTCAGCAAGGAACTCCTCAAAAAACAGACAGCTAATCTGTATCCTGCTAAAGGAAGCCCCTGAATTGTCAGATTACTTAATTGGTGCTCTGATATACCAGTAATGTCAGAGTCAAAATCTGTAAGCAGTTCAGTAACTTTATCTTTTATACCTCTTATAATTTGATAAAATACGCTAATTCCTTCACTGCATGGATACCTGGCGTTGTCTGACGGTGATTCCTTGGTTAGAGGGACTCCCTTTAAGCAGGTGTACGTATCAGCTGATTTCAATCTAAGAAAGATGCAGCTTCAATACCAACTACTACAGGAATTTATCCATGAGTGATCCCACCACCACCCACTACACTGTCACCTATAAGCTTTGCCAGACTCCCCTTCCCATAACTATTGAAGTGCAGGCCATGCCTAGCGAAAACCGATCTGTTGATAGACTCACCTGCTACCACTGAAATGTGTCCCACGCCCTCTGCCACCATTGCCCTCTCCAACCCATGTTCGCACACCCCAGAGCCACATTAAGATGAGATCGATCATGACGCTGAACAGTTGCACGAAATGCACATTAGTGCCACCAGTTTGAGTAGCTGTCTTTACCAGGTCACCACCTACATCATATTCCCTGTCCCTATCAAGACTACTTCCTGCTCCACCCACTGTCACTACCTGATCCTCTTTTGTAAACTTCCTACATAACTCCCCCATGTTGTCAGTCAGCTGAGCCAACCCTACACTAGACTTCACAATACTGGTGACCTGGTACTCACTCCCCAACACATACTATATATAACTGGTGGCCCACACCTCCTCTGTGCGAACTACCCAGCAGTAGAACCTGCTGGTTTCTGTTAGACTTTGCAACTGACTTAGGCCTCCTAAATGCTGAGGGCTGACAGTTGGTCAAATCTACTGCATATATGCAAAGTTAAACTGTCTGAGTACCTCCTCCTCCTACTGGCGGCCTACTTGTCAGCTGCCAACTGCCATTAGCCAGCACCCTTCACCCTTCTCAAACTACCTAGTTCCTTCTTTGCGTTCTGCAACTGCATCTGAAGGGCACAGATCTTACTCACGTTCCTGCTCCTCTATTAACTTATTCATACTTCACATTCTGCATCCTCACTCATGGTAAAATTTTACAGTTCCTGAAAAAACCTGAACCTCAGCAGGGAGGATCAGTTGAACTGTAGCACCAGTCACGAGGCATTTTCAGGTGGCTGTGTGTATGCGGTAGTCAATGGGTATGTTGCAACTGTGACCAGAGATGGACGTAAGTACACGTTTATCTGCTTCGAATCCTGCCTCGGGTATGGATGTGTGTGAAGTCCTTAGGTTAGTTAGGTTTAAGTAGTTCTAAGTTCTAGGGGACTGATAACCTTAGAAGTTTGGTCCCATAGTGCTCAGAGCCAATTGAACCATTTTGAACACGTTTACCTGGTATGACTTGCAGATTGCACTCAAAACATAAGATCCAAGCATCCTCCAAGCAGAAACTGATATTTCTTAAAACATGTCTCCCAGTGATGTCTCCCACAAAGTCTGCCATTCGGACCCCGAGGTGCTAGGCAACGCCTGAAAACCTGCTCCAGGGTGCACGCCAACATGTGGTGTATGCGCCCGTAGAGAGATAGGAGGGGCCGAAGGGTCGACCTCCATCGGGCCGGGGGACCCGACGGGCGAAGACAACATATGGTCCGGAGCGGGCGAGAGTTCCATGTCGGAGGAAAACTGGTCACGGGGAGCGATCGGCGTTTCCGTGCTTAGCAGTGGACCAATACAACATATCGCAGCGGTATTGCGAGAGGAAAATAGACCAGCGAATGAATTTCTGAGCTGTACGTGGAGGTACAGGATTGTTCGGAGGAAAAAGCTATGTCAAAGGTTTGTGGTCCGTGATTATAGTAACGTGACGACTATACAAGAAGTCATGAAACATTGTAACACCAAATACGAGAGCCAATGCTTCTTTCTAGATCTGTGAATAATTTCTTTGCGCAGACGAGAGCAATTTGGACGCAAAGGCAATAGGGCGATCGTGCGAACCATGTTTGTACGCAAGCACAGCACCGATTCCGAAATCCGATGCATCCACCATCAACAAAAACGGCTTCCTGGGATCGAATGGCGTAAGGCAAGTATTGGAAAGCAACGCCGATTTCAACTGGCGAAACGTGCGTTCGCATTCCGTCGCGGAGACGAACAGAACACCTTTACGGCGTAAGCGATGAAGCGGAGCTAAAATGGAAGAGGTATGCGGCACATATCTGTGACAATAGTTGATATTTGGCAGCACACTCTAGAGCTGCTTCAAATTCTGCGGCGAAGGCAAGTCTTGTATGGCACGGAGGTGCGTGGGACTCGGATGTATGACTAAGGCATTGAGTACATGGCCCAGGTATGGAAAGTCACGAGCAAAGAACACACATTTGTCCTTCCGTAAGTGAAGACCATTTTGTCGCAAGTCCTGAAATAATGTTCTGAGATTGGCTAAACGTTCTTCTTCCGTCTTTCCGTAGACCACAATATCGTCCAGATATTCCATGTAGGCTTTCACGGCCGGCGTCTTCATCAGTAAACACTTCTGGGCTAAGTTGCCACGGTCGATCTGACTCACCTCGGAAGATGTTCTCTGCAGTTGAGAACGAATCGTCAGGGAGAAGAAGTTCTACAGATCGACCACGGCAACTTAGCCTGGAAGTGTTTACTGATGATCGTCCAGATAGTTTGCTGCAATAGGGACCGACGCACAAACAGTTTGTAGATATTGTTGAAACAATGCAGGGGCGGATGCACACCCGAATGGCAGTCGTTTGAATTGATACAAACCAAGATGCGTGTTAACCACCAAAACGCGCTGTGATTCTTCGTCCACCGGTATTTGCAAGTACGCATCTGTTAGGTCCAACTTCGAAAAATATTTGCCCGGGCACAGTTTGTCAAAAAGATCTTCCAGGCAGGGTAAAGGAAAAGTAGCAATCACTAGTTGTGGATTCACTGTTACCTTGAAGTCCACACGAAGTCCCAATTGTCCTGAAGGTTTTGGCAAAATTGCTAAGGGTGATGCCCAGAGAGAAGCCTGCACACATTCAATTACACCTTGTGATTCCAAATCGTGGAACGTTTTTCGACCTCGTGACGCAATGCCTGGGGAACATTGCGCGCTCTGAAAAATTTCGGTTGCGCGTTTACTTTCAGTTCCAAATATGCTTTATATTTCTTAGCGCAACCGAGGTCCGGTGCAAAAATGTCTGTAAATTCTTCACATAGACGTGAAACACTGTCTGAAGGCACAGTCTGGTTCACTGATAGGACCTGATTTACTGTAGACAAATTAAACAACTCAAATAAATCGAAACTAAACAAGTTCACTGCAGAAGAAGAATGAAGGACTTAAAATGACACAAGTTTTTTTTGTCCTTTGTATGTTGCAAGAAGGCTGCACTGTCCTAGCACAGGTATCTCTTGACCTGACACAACGGAGGTGCGCCCAGCAGTTTGTAAGTGTCTTGATTGATCAGTGAAACTCCAGCTCCGGTATCGAGCTGGAATGGTATCACTTTGCCATTAATGCCCAAGTCTACAAAATTTTTATTTTCCTGCTGACGACAAGAGCGACTGTCTCGGGCAAAGAGAACTGACACTGGTACAAAATCACTTGCGACTTCACGGGAGTTCTGGCGATGTCGATGCACACTATTTGTGGGACGAACACAGTCACTGCTAGAGCGAGTGGCACTGGGCAGAGTGGAATGAACGACACGAATTTCCATGGGCGAAGTTTCGCGACCCTGAGTATCCTTGGTTCGATTCCGATTCCAGAGCAAAGCCAAGGCCTGGAATGGTTTTGAGATTCCGATCTGAGCTTTTTCTGGCAAACACTCTGAACATGTCCTTTTTTATTACAGTAAAAGCAAATAGCTTGGCGTTATGGGCAATTTTCACGCGAATGTTTAGTAGCACACCGTGGGCATGATTTAAGCACATCATTCGCGTGCTGGAGCGGCACACGTGGCTGAGAGCCTGGCGGCAGCGGCGCGGCCGGGCACGAGGGCTGTACACTGCTCTGTGCAGCTCACCCGGCGGACCGGTTAACCTGCCCCACGGCTGTTGAAGTTTCAAATGATTCCTGAGCAAAGTCAAGTGTGTCCTGCCGATACAAATATGTCCATCACTTGGTGAAGGCAGGGATTGACTAGTTTCAAAATCTGTTCCCTTATACAAACATCAGAAACGTTCTGTGCATTTGCATCACGTACCATAGTATCAGAATATGGGAGTCCACATTGACACTCAAAAGCACAATCCCCAGTAAGGCCTTGCAACTTTGCAACTCACTCCCAATTACTCTTACCTGCCGTACGTTTTTTGTGCGAAAGAAGGTATACCGTTTCGTAACTACATTGACTGATTGTTTGAAATATGCATCTAATGCAGACAAAATTTCTTCGTAGGACAGAGTTGCTACATCGCATCGAGGAAACAATTTGACTATCACATGGTAGGTTTTCACACCGACAGACGACAAAAGAAAAGCCTGGCGCCCGTTACCTTGAATTCTGTAGGCGGCGAGATGGAATCCAAATTAGCGTGACCACTCCGTCCAGCTTTCCAGCGCAGTATCATAAGGTCTGAAATTCAGTGCAACTGCATGTGGGGGCTGCGTTAGCGGTGGATCGGCGGCTGCCGCATCGTTTTGCATTGCACATTGACCCTTGACAAGCTGTCCAAGGGCATCCAGTAATGCCTGCATCTGCTGATTCTGTAAGCGATAAAATTTGGAAAGTACATCTGGAGATTGTGGCGAAGCCATTACACAATGAAATCAAGGCAGTCTCAACGACGTATGTCAGTATAGTTAAGAACTCCGTTTTTACTCCTCGTCGCCAATTTTGTGTTAGCAGAATTGCCAACACCATGATACGAGTGGAGGCCGAAATGTACGTGTCTTAGCTCACGCAGGCTGGCGTGAGGAGGGAAGAACTATAATGACGTGAGGCCTGGAACATGACAAGGAATGAGAATTCAGAAAGCGGACTTAATTATTTTCATTCTTAACGTTAATCCATTAATGATGAACGTCGCTCTTGACGGTACATGAGTCACTATATTATCTGTTCAGAAGACATTCTTGGATATAGTACTTGAAGTAACTGAATATGGCACCTTGCTAGGTCGTAGCAAATGACGTAGCTGAAGGCTATGCTAAACTTTCGTCTCTGCAAATGAGAGCGTATGTAGACAGTGAACCATCGCTAGCAAAGTCGGCTGTACAACTGGGGCGAGTGATAGGGAGTCTCTCTAGACTAGACCTGCCGAGTGGCGGCGCTCTGTCTGCAATCACTGATAGTGGCGACACGCAGGTCCAACGTATACTAACGGACCGCGACCGATTTAAAGGCTACCACCTAGCAAGTATGGTGTCTGGCGGTGACACCACAATATTATCTTCTGTTTATCCCTCACTGTTGCTGTACGGTCGCCCTACCTGACGCATTACACGTTCTGAAGAGATTTCAAGTGTTTCCCATCCGATACATTTTCACCTTTAAAGAGATGAGACAATGGACTCTAATAATCCTTATATTCTACTGAAATCACTGGATAATTAAGGATGTAAAACGATATTTGGTGTTGATTTTAATCTATATTCAGTTACATGCCTCACATAAAAGTTATTGATCAGTGCTACAAGAAATTTATCTTGTTAAGATATAATGTCAATTGCTCCTTCACCCAAGATGCTAGTGGTGGCAGCAATCAAAGCTGATAGATTCCGCATCATTGGTCATAAAGGTAATAGCTCCCTGTTTCTCTCCTCCTACGTATTACGATGGTATTGTTACGCCACAGAGTAGAAAAGGGGAAGAAAATGAAATGTTGCTCATGTTCATGCTAGCACAGCCACAGGCTACAACAGGCAGAGGTGGTGACATCTATACAAAGGAAGAAAAGATCAACACTTTAAATCGGTCGTGTACACGAGTACGTAGCTGTTGCTACGTCATCGCAGATCACCCGACGCGAGTTGCATATTCAGCACAACATACAAGGCGCGGGAGAGACAGAGGGAGACAGTGATATATTTGTTATATGTTGTTGCGTGGAGAAACAAGCTATATGTCGGACACAACAACACATATCAGAGACCTGACAGTGCACTCAATGGACTGTATAAAATTATTAATCAAATACAGCAGAACGAAAAATTTGCTGACCACTAGTAAGTAAGCAGACCACATATGGTCCCAACGAGCAGAGCCTCCTGTCGTTGCCTCACACCCATTTCCATAGATGGAAGTCTCCAGGTCTGACTCATTGGTCGTTAGGATAGATGGTGTTCATTCCAAAGCATTCAATTCAATAATTATTACAGTGTAGTTACATCCATGTATTAGATGTTCTAGTCCTTCTCCTGAACACACTGATTGCTATTCCCGGGATGGAAGCATCTAAGTAACCAGACCTGTCACTCGTGGAACTTTACATTCACTGCTTACCAGATCAGCAGTGGGGAGACTGTGGATCTTCCAACACTGCTTGTGCACTAACATCGCCGTCACTGCTGGGTGAGGGGGCCATGTGGTCTTTGTTGCTGATCATCGCTACAGGAAATTTCATCTGCTTGGTGGAGTTAGGATCAACCGATTGCACGGCTTCTGACAGCGTGATTAATCTTGGAGGGCCATCACAGGTCACAGCAGGATCGAGGATAATCAAACGCGAGTGCGCGGGTATAATCTCATGCAACGGCAGACTGCGAATGGTAGCCCAAAAGACTTCAGCTGAATTATGTAAATTGTAGCGGGGAGGAGAAAGGAAAGGAAAGGGGAGGAACTAATAATATCAGCTGCATCGCTACTTAATGCGGCATCAACACCGATGGAACAGTCTCTACAAATTCGTATCATTCATTTGACCTGATGGAGCAGCAGACTTACCAGCTGAACCAACAATAAGAGTCAAAGGATTAGTGAAGGGGAGATTAGTGTATAACATTCCATCGACAACGAGGTCATTAGAGGTTATAAATTTATCCCAACGTGAAATATCAGTTATAAGATGGAACACAAGTTGGGTTCATAGGAGGCTGAGGAAAGTCCACTGGACCTGACGGGATACCAATTCGATTCTACACAGAGTACGCGAAAGAACTTGCCCCCCTTCTAACAGCCGTGTACCGCAAGTCTCTAGAGGAACGGAAGGTTCCAAATGATTGGAAAAGAGCACAGGTAGTCCCAGTCTTTAAGAAGGGTCGTCGAGCAGATGCGCAAAACTATAGACCTATATCTCTGACGTCGATCTGCGTAGAATTTTAGAACATGTTTTTTGCTCGAGTATCATGTCGATTTTGGAAACCCAGAATCTACTCTGTAGGAATCAACATGGATTCCGGAAACAGCGATCGTGTGAGACCCAACTCGCTTTATTTGTTCATGAGACCCAGAAAATATTAGATACAGGCTCCCAGGTAGATGCTATTTTCCTTGACTTCCGGAAGGCATTCGATACAGTTCCGCACTGTCGCCTGATAAACAAACTAAGAGACCAGCTGTGTGGCTGGATTGAAGAGTGTTTAGCAAACAGAACACAGCATGTTGTTATCAATGGGGAGACGTCTACAGACGTTAAAGTAACCGCTGGCGTGCCACAGGGGAGTGTTATGGGACCATTGCTTTTCACAATATATATAAATGACCTAGTAGATAGTGTCGGAAGTTCCATGCGGCTTTTCGCGGATGATGCTGTAGTATACAGAGAAGTTGCATCATTAGAAAATTGTAGCGAAATGCAGGAAGATCTGCAGCGGATAGGCACTTGGTGCAGGAAGTGGCAACTGACCCTTAACATAGACAAATATAATGTATTGCGAATACATAGAAAGAAGGATCCTTTATTGTATGATTATATGATAGCGGAACAAACACTGGTAGCAGTTACTTCTGTAAAATATGTGGGAGTATACGTGCGGAACGATTTGAAGTGGAATGATCATATAAAATTAATTGTTGGTAAGGCGGGTGCCAGGTTGAGATTCATTGGGAGAGTCCTTAGAAAATGTAGTCCATCAACAAAGGAGGTGGCTTACAAAACACTCGTTCGACCTATACTTGAGTATTTGAGTTTGGTCCCTTAGGAGTTAACACATACACACACACACACACACACACACACACACACACACACACACACTAGTGACCCATAGCTTTAAAACTCCTCATCTGACAAGCGATCAGCAGTATATCATGCACTCACTACACGAGACACTGCGTGGAGATTTATGGTATAATTCAGAACAATGGTGTAAGATTCGGGCAATCAAGAACTACACACCTAGAACTTTATCTTCTTAGACCTGTTATTATTTTATTTACCACTGGGATAGCAACTGGCTACCTCCCTTCCCCCCCCCCCCCCCCCCCCCAACACCCCCAGTTTTATAGTCGCGAAGGCATGCTATTCTTACAAGTGCAAGAAGTAGCTGACACTACGATAGTGTAATGGTATTTATGAATTGAGAGATTAGTCTGCTGACTGTAAGAAGATATTGTATGAAACAATGAGGCAAATGCTATTGACGTACATCTCACTAGTGCCTCAAAGTACACGAAAAACAAAATTTGGAATAATAAAGTAGACTGGGACAGCAGTAAGAATTTGGATCGAGGAGGGAGGCATGACGGGGTCATCTATGCAGTTGTAAAAGTTTATTTATCTTCCGTATGCAATGAAATAAAACAAAAAAGTTAAAGAAACGAATCTGAGAAGCCAGTGTCATGATCGTGTCTTTAAAAATGAAAGTAAACAAAAATTTGCAGTGTCGTTAGAAAGAAGTGTACATCCTGTCAGACAGTGACAATAGCGTGGCGTTGAATCATACGTGATAATCGCATTTATGGCTCTGAGCACTATGGGACTTAACTGCTGAGGTCATTAGTCCCCTAGAACTTAGAACTAGTTAAACCTAACTAACCTAAGGACATCACAAACATCCATGCCCGAGGCAGGATTCGAACCTGCGACCGTAGCGGTCTTGCGGTTCCAGACTGCAGCGCCTATAACCGCACGGCCACTTCGGCCGGCAATCGCATTTATCTCCTTTCCTTTGATGATCATGTAAGTTTAGCATGTTACTTGAAGAATCACTAGAGGTGAACTCACAACACTCATGGAACCTTTTCCATGCTGGTCCACTGCACTCATTTTCAAACGAGCTTTTTAATACATAAAAAGGCTCTAAAAACAACAGTGGTCACCTCTTACCACCTGTGTGGTACAGTTGACGATTGATGTGAAGGGGGTGATGTTCTGAGTGACTACCGTGCTCCAATCGACCGTTATATGTAGTGCCACGTAAAACAAACTGTATATGCACAAGATCCAGCGGATCCAGATCTTATTCCATCTCTCATCAAGTCCTAACGATGCACCAGTGTGAGGTTCTCCTCAGTTTGGATCAAGCAGATCATTGTGCTTAGCACATTCTCATTAAACGACAGAGTTAATGTTGCTCATCTACACGTTGTAATATTCCCATCATTGGGAACAGTCTTATTAAGCACGTAAGGTCTAGAGATAGCGAGTTTCAATGATAATCAAAATGTTTTCGGTTCAGGTTTCGAAACCCGCCATAGTTTGTAGTTTGATTAGTAATCAGCATGGGCGGACGAAGACTTCCGGCGTAGGAAGTCACCCTCATTCTGCGAACGGTGTTGTCAAAGAGGGCAGAGGTTCAGGGCATTGTCTTGTCCCTGCGGTGGGAAACTGCTAATAAAGGCGGAAGAATCAGCAATTTTCAGCGGCATGGGGATCCAGAAGGTAATGGAACGAGATCATTAAAGACAAATAACGCGTATCCACAGGACATGAGGCCTGTAATGGAAAAAGTGGCATGATGATCTCTTCATTGTCAAAAGATTCCAGAAGAGCGCCCATTAGGATCTCCGGGAGGGGACTGCCTAGTGGGAGCTGGCCATGAGTAAAAAACAGAGTAACCAACGAAAGAATAACATTCTAAGAGTCGGGGAGTGTAATGTCGGAAGCTTGACCGTGGTAGGGAAGCTAGGATGTCTGAATATGGAAATGCAATGGATTAATGTAGATATAGTAAGGGTCAGTGAAGTGAAATGGAAAGAAGACAAGAATTTCAGGTCAAATGAATACCGAGTAATATGAATAACAACAGAAAATGGCATAACAGGAGTAGGATTCGTTACGAACAGGATAATAGGACAGAGAGTGTGTTACTGTCAACAGTTCAGTTACAGGATTGTTCTTATCAGAATCGACAGCAAACAAACACCGTAAACGATAGTTCAAGTATACATGCCGACCACGCAAACTGAAGAAATAGAGGTAGAGAAAGTATATGAAGGTACTGAAAGGTAATGCAGCACGTAAGGAGAGATGGAAATCTAATAATCATGAGGGACTAGAATGCAGCTGTAGGGGACGAGTGAAAGACATGGTTTCAAGAGAATATGGGCTTGGAACAAGGAATGAAAGAGGAGAAAGACTAATTGAGTTCTGTAATAAATTTCAGCTAGTAATAGCAAATACCCTGTTCAAGAAACAAAAAAAGAAGGGGTATACTTGGAAAAGGGTGAGTTATACATGAAGATTTTAGTTAGATTACATGATGGTCAGACAGAGATTCCGAAATCAGATACTGGATTTGTAAGATGTACCCAAGTGCAGATATAGACTCAGATCACAATGTCTTTGTGATGAAGAGTTGACTGAAGTTTAAGAGATTAGTCAGGAAGAATCAGTATGCAAAGAAGTGGGATACAGAAGTACTACGAAATGACGAGATGTGCTTGAATTCTCTACGGATATAGTAATAGCAATAAGCAATAGCAATAAGGAACTGCTCAGTAGGCGGTACAGTTGTAGAGGAATGGACATAAGTATAGAGAAGGCACCTGTGAAGAAGCGACGAAAAAAACAAAACAACACAAAAAAACGTCAGTCCACCGATGAAACAAGGAAGTAGTAAAATGTTCAAGGAAATTCGGGATTACAAAAATACAATTCACTGACGAAATGGCTGCATAAAAATATGAAGGATTCGAAAAAGGAATTACTGTGGGCTGTCGGAAGGAATGGCTCAGCACACAGAAAAGTCAAAACAACTTTCGGTGAAATTAAGACGAAGGGTGGTAACACAAAGAGCACAATAGAAATTCCAAAGTTCAATGCAGAGGAGAGACTAGATTGGTGGAAAGAATTCATTGAAGAACTCTATGAGTGTTATGATTTGGTGATGTGATAGAAGTTGAAACAAGGGTGCATTTAGGAGGTATAGGGGATCCATTATTAGAATCTGAATCTAAGAGAGCTTTGGAGGACCTAATATCAAATAAGGCAGAAGTTATTTATAACATTCCATGAGAATTTCTAAAATCATTGGGGGAAGTGGCAACAAGACGACTATTCACGATGGTGAGCAGAAAGTATGAGTCTGGTGATATACCATCTTATTTCTGAAAAACGTCATCCACACAATTCCGAAGACTGCAAGAGCTGACAATTGCGAGAATTATCGCGTAACAACTCGTGCATCCAAGCTGCTGATAAGATTAACATACAGAAGAATGGAAAAGAAGATTGAAGGTATGTTAGATGGCGATCAGCTTTGCTTTAGGAAAGCTTAAGGCACCCGAGACGCAATTCTGATTATGGAAGCAAGACTAAAGAAAACTCAAGTCACGCTCATGGGATTTGTCGACCTGGAAAAAGCATTCGACAATGTAAATGTTGCATGATGTTCGAAATTCTGGGAGAAGTAGAAGTAAGCTGTGTGGAGGGAAGGGTAATATACAATATGTACAAGGGCCAAGACAGAACAATAAGAGTGGACGGCCAAGGACGAAGCGCTCGGATTAAAAAGTGTGTAGAACAGGCATGTAGTCTTTCACCCTACGGTTCAATCGGTATATCGAAGAGGCAATGACGGAACTGAAAGAAAGGTTCAGGAGTGAAATTAAAGTTCAAAGTTAAAGGGTATCAATGATACGATTCGCTGATGACATTGTTATCCTTGCTGAAGAAGAATTACATGAATATCAATCACATTCCTTAAATTAAGGACGAAAGTTCTGAAAATATACGTCTAGAGTACAGCATTGTATGTTAGTGACACATCGACTGTGGGAAAACCAGAACAGAAGTGAATCAACGTATTTGAGCTGTGGCGCTACAGGCGAATCTTGAAAGTTAGGTGGACTGATAAGGTAAGGAATGAAGATGTTCCGCGCAGCATCGTGCAGGAAAGGAATATGTGGAAAACAGCGACTAGGAGAAGGGACAGATGAGAGTACATCTGCTTAGATATGAGGTATTTATTTGTACGTCACTAGAGGGAGCTGTAGAATTCAAGAACTGTAGAGGAAGATAGAAATTGGAATACATCCCGCAAATAACTCAGGACGTAGGTTTCAAGTGCTACTCACAGATGAATAAGTTGCCACGGAAGGGGAATTCGTGGCAGATCGCATAAAATCAGTCAGAAGACTGATGAATCAATGAAAAATAAACTGAAAAGTCCAGAGGACTTAGAAACGACACAAACAATCTTTTCGAGGTCGAAAGAAATGGAGCAGTCTTCAGAAAAAATTGTGATGCCCAATCATATCGAAGATAATAGTAATAAAAGAAAGACACACACACTCGTGCACACTGTACCTACGTCTGACTGAAACTACCTCACGGTTGGGCTCTGTGCGCCACAGCATCGTGGAATATGAAAATGAAAAATAAGTTGTTATAATGTGTGGGTTCCATTCGGCGGGCATTTTGTACGTTACTCAAAAATTTTGCTGTGTCCAAGTCCGAATCCTCACTCAACCCTTGGAACTAATACAGTTGTGGAGAAGAGGAGATTACAGTTTGACTGTATCATTTTTTTGAAGTTTTCCTTCCTAAATGTTGTCAGAAGTTTCTTTTGTAATTGCAGTAATGATTTTACAGTTTTTATGCCTTAGAAATAAATGTTAGAGAGAGGGAGGCCTAAAGAAAAATGGCATTAAAAACAAAAATGTTTATATCTTCATACCTTGCTAGCTTGATACAACTACACAGACGAAAGAGCGAAAGATATATTGAAAGCGGGATGTAACTCTGGATGGCGGATAGTACTTGCTGGACTACTGTTTAAAGGCCAAGGCTGTGTTACATTTCGCCATTGTTCCAAAACCTGGAAAGTTGTGGATTACATTTTCGCTTTTTATGACAAAAATGAGATCTCCTGCGATGTTTAACAAGTTTACATAAGGTAGTTAGAGTGGTACTGGGCTTTCAGAATTCTGCGAGATCCAATAATATAATTTAACCGAAAGCGAAGCTTTTTAAAACTTTCTTGCAGAGCGTAAACTGTGAACCAGAACTGCACCGACAAACTGTCAGAGGTATAAAATGCTGAGAATTCTTCCGGGTTGTATGGCCATGGTCCATGGAACCCTTCTATACCGGACGTTTCGTCCAAGGCTGCGTTGGACATTTTCGGAGGTACTCCTGGTTGTGCTGAGTCTTGACGAATTGCCGACTGTGGGCAAAACTCAGCACAACCAGGAGTACCTCCGAAGATGTCCAACGCAACCTTGGACGAAACGTCAGGGATAGAAGAATTCCATTTACCACGGCCATACAACCCGGAAGAATTCTCAGTAGCTGGAACATCCTGTAGTGAAAACCTTCACTCTATATCAGAGGTATTCCTAGGATACTTTCTGAGTAGGTTTAAGTGGCTCACTCCCTCCGGTAGGTAGTTCATACTATTAATGGATTTATGCTTTATTCTGTTAGCTATCACAGTCATCACGGTTTGAGTAAAAATACTGATAGGTGATTGCAGAGAACATTGTTGTAGGATTGAGTATCATTCCCATTTAAGGATACAATATAACAACACCGCATTTACTTCCTTTATTTAGCAGAACATAATAGCATAACAGCACAGCACACTGGTATTAGCACAGATATTGAGACTACAATAACCGGTCCTTAGCAGGTAAATTTTATTTAAATAAAATGTAACAATCAAACGAAATACTGAAATAGACAGTATACTGAAATATAACACGCAATAAATGAAGTATAACACACAATAATTAAAGGCGTAAGTTCTTATGTAAAATAGAATATTTAGATCTGATTACCTCAGTGTGAACCGTAAACACTCTTGTAAAATGAACAAATAGCCATGGCTAGTGGAATTACACCTCAACCGAATTTAAATTCAGATTCCAGAAAATCGCAGTTCCACAAAAAAATTTATCATCACAAGAATAAAACCATTTCTTGTTAAGGGTAGTTTAAGAAAGACACAGTTTCACAGCATTTAAAGCAACGGATATTAGAGAAAATTAGAAAAAACAAAATCCTTCGAACAGCAATTTTAGTTTGACTATTCTACAGCCTTGTGGGCCCAGTACAATCAGTACCCTGCACTCCCTCTTACTTAAAATAGCGTGATTGGCAACTAAACTTTTTTCTTAAGGATGGCGGTTTCTCATCAGTACTGTGTCGCATTACGGCCACTTGAAAGAGCGTAGTTCCCACTGACTGCGCCCGACTGCAGAAACAGCTAAGACAGACAAACACAAACAAGTTGCACTGTACAACATATGAGA